>NC_138769.1:138806188-139228077 GCF_965119305.1 Pelophylax lessonae | reverse complement strand
GGTAATTTGTCATAATACACAGGATTTAAACTCTCCCATAAAGAGGCATAAAGCATTTCAACAATACCACCCCTATGTATTTGAGATACTTCTCTTACAGGAAACTACCTTTCCTGCCTCATAACAACCCTTACTTTTGCACAAGCACTGTCCTACCTTTTTTATTAGCTAATACATCATATAACATAAGAGGGCAGAAATATGCTTCTCAAATATATCTTATAATCTAGTCCATATGATAAATATCCTGAGCGATGCTATATACTGTTAAAGGGTCATAATAAAGACTATTTGTTCATTTTGTTCTCCTAATAGGCTTCTAACTTCACTCAGGTAACCTTCTTCTTGAACATGTTTAATACTTGTAGACCCCACATCTCTCTCAGTCTGAGCAAACATTTTACCAATCTGAGTAAATTATAAAAAACTAAGTGAGGTTTGGGACTTTTTATGTACCTCCTTGGGTTAAAAACTACTGAGCCAACACGTTATAAAAAATGATTTGAATATAACTTTATTTAGAACACTATAACATTTTAAAAGACAAGGGTTTGTTCCATAAAAAACAGGTTAACAAATTGCTTGCTCAGGGTGATGTTATCCTGGATTAAAGATTCGGTTTTGTGTCTTTTAGCCAACACGTTTTGCGGGCTGACTCGCTTCCTCAGGGCCTCAGATCCTATCAAATACTGTAACAATATGTACAAGATATGACAATCAATGTTTCATGTAGAAAAATCACAAATTAATTTCTCTACACAGAATCTATTGTTATCAGAAAAAATATACATATATTTTCTACATTTATTGCGACATTCCACATAGCGGGGCAAAGGATATTTCATGGTATAAATTATATTTTTTAAAAGGCATATATCATAACACCTGTATAGTATTCTATCAGAGAGTGGTGGCAAGTAGCCTGGGAAGCCCGTGGGGAAACGTCTCCAAAACCTTCAAAAGAAACACACACATAGGAGCAAGGACAATACCAAATATCTTAATGTTAGGAATATATACTGTAATGTTATAGTGCACCACAAGGGGCATAGAGAGAAGAAAAAATAAATAAATGAAAATTAAATAAATAAAAATAAAAAAATAAAAGTAAAAAACAAAGAAATAAAGAAAAGGGGATAGAGCGTGGGAAGGGGAATCTAAGAGAAAAAGAAAAATAGGGAAACCACAAGAGCAAGGAAAAAGGGGGGAGGGAGGGATCGAGTAGGGAGGAGAGAGGGGAAAGGGGGAAGAAAGAGAGAGACAGAGGAAAATGGGCTCAAAGGAAAATAAATAAATAAAAGAATAAATAAAAGTAAGGAAGAAAGAGGGAAAGAGGAAAATGGGGTGAGAGAGAGTGCACGTGAAAAAAGGATTGCTTACCTACAGAGTCTATATCATATGCTCCCTAACAGAATGTCCAAGAAAAAGTAGATATCACACACTGGGAAGGCATAATTGTTGTATGTCTCAGGTCTTAACAGGTTTTTCCTCTTTCCCTACCCCCTTTCTCCTTCCTCTTGTGGTTTCCCTCTTTTTATTTTTCTCTTTCCCTCCCCTCCCCACAAGTGCTGTTCTAGAGTTCCCTGTGGTATCCTTAATGCCTCTCCTATTGAGGTTAATTTTCTTTCATTCTTTTTTCTCTAGCTTGTCTTCTACTTTTATTTAGAAATAATGTATAATTATAGGTCTATGTTTTGTAATTGGTATATTGCCCTCTTGAAAGGGCCTTTAGATTTGTATGCACACTGTGATATGGTGATACCATATACAACATAGTATGGATATCTACTATGTTTATTCTAACAATGTGGCATTTATTTGTGCTTGAAGATATTATGAACCAACTGCGCTTGAAATTTTTTTTAATATATACTTGAAAAATGAATAAATACATGGAAAGTGTCAGCAACAGGTGTGACCAGAAATGTGTGGACTGACACAGAGAACATTAGACATAATTAAGGTGTAAAGAATATAATTTATTTAAAAATAAGTGAATAACACAAATGTAAACGCACCTCCAGAAAACTATAACTGTGTAAATCCAATCAGATACCCAAACAATAGTGACACACAGCAAACAACTGCTCAAACCAAATATATACAAAACAGGATAAATGAATAGTAATAGTAACAGAGCCGGGGTCATACACGGGAGATCAAGCAGAGGGAGCTGGGAGCAAGACAGAACAGAGAGAGGGTTGCAGGAGACGGAGTAAGCAAACAGGAAGGAAGGAATCAGGCTGCAGGGTCAGGATCAGAGTCCAGGATCAGGATACAGGGACACAGGCATGCAGGTCAGGCGCACATGGAGACAATACCAAGGCAGTGAGAAGAAGCATACACAGGGTTTAAATATACTTCCTGCAACCAGCATCAGGTGATGACTGATTGCATAAGATGTTCGCTTCTGACTACTGAGAGACACCTGCTGGTGGACACTGGAACTGCAGCTTATGGATCTGGGAGCTACAGTGCCACCAGCAGGTGAGCTCTTTCCTGACAGTACCCCCCCCTCTAAGGAGCGGCCTCAGGACGCTCCAAAAAACCCTAGCTAAACCAGTCCATAAAAGACAGTCATTTGCTGCACAAATCCAGAGCAAAAGTTCCTTGTAGGCTGAAGAAGTGCCGGGTTCCAAGCGAGATGCCCCATTGCCAAGATCCAACAATAGGCAAAGTGTCCCACCGCCTGGGTCAGGTGACTGACTGGGTATCCCACCGCTGAGGTCAAGCAACTGGCTGGGTGTCCTGCTGGCCAGATCCTCTGACATGTACAGAATTTGATACTTCAAGTCCCTCAGAACAGCAGGTACCCCATTGCTGGGGTCCCACGAGTTGCCTGCAGACTTAGCCATGGGGTCATGTGACAATACCAGAACTCTGACACAGAAGTGTCTCGCCATAACCAAGTAGCTTGCCTGGTTTCCAGGACTTACTCTGCACTTCAAAAGCCACCTAGGTATCTCTGAGGCACTGGTTACCTGACCCGGGTCCCCTAGTGCACCCAAAGCTGGGGCAAGCGCATCCGGATCATGGAGAGGCACAGATAGTACCCCTCCATTCCCCAGGAGCTTACCATGACCAGGGCCATGAAGGCAAATGCAGCTACTAGTTACCATGGGCATGTCCGGACCACCAGGCTTTGGAGCCATAGGAACAACACTCTGCCAGAGGGACTCAACCGAGGCAACCGACAAACGAATCTCAGGCCAAGCAGGTAACCCATATAAAGCATGCGAGGACTCAGAGCTTTCAAACCCATTAGCAGGTGAACACTTTGTTTTTGCATGACAGTCCAACCGAGCAGCTGGTATCGAGTCAGTAGAACCCGGCTGGGTGGTAAGTAGAAGAGAAGTAAGATCAGGCTGGTCAATGGTAAAAGGATCATCAGACGCATGCTGGACATCAAGCATGGGATCATCAGGCTGGACATCTGTCACCGGATCAGAGGCAGAAGAAGGCAGGTTGTCAGACAGCAGATCCCTAGGGGTAGACGTGTCATCGAGCAGCAGACCATCAGAGGCAGGCAGGTTGTTAGGGACAGGATGTCCAAAGACAGGCTGGGCATTGGGCACCTGCCCCTTTGGCTGGGCAACAGGGACCGAAACTTCAAGCTGGGCAACAGGGACCGGAACTTCAAGCTGGGCAACAGGGACCGGAACTTCAAGCTGGGCAACAGGGACCGGAACTTCAAGCTGGGCAACAGGGACCGGAACTTCAAGCTGGGCAACAGGGACCGGAACTTCAAGCTGGGCAACAGGGACCGGAACTTCAAGCTGGGCAGCAGGGACCAGAACTTCAAGCTGGGCAGCAGGGACCGGAACTTCAAGCTGGGCAGCAGGGACCGGAACTTCAAGCTGGGCAGCAGGGACCGGAACTTCAAGCTGGGCAGCAGGGACCAGAACTTCAAGCTGGGCAGCAGGGACCGGAACTTCAAGCTGGGCAGCAGGGACCGGAACTTCAAGCTGGGCAGCAGGGACCGGAACTTCAAGCTGGGCAACAGGGACCGGAACTTCATGCTGGGCAGCAGGGACCGGAACTTCAAGCTGGGCAGCAGGGACCGGAACTTCAAGCTGGGCAAAAGGGACCGGAACTTCAAGCTGGGCAAAAGGGACCGGAACTTCAAGCTGGGCAAAAGGGACCGGAACTTCAGGCTGGGCAAAAGGGACCGGAACTTCAGGCTGGGCAAAAGGGACCGGAACTTCAGGCTGGGCAAAAGGGACTGGAACTTCAGGCTGGGCAAAAGGGACCAGAACTTCAGGCTGGGCAAAAGGGACCAGAACTTCAGGCTGGACAAAAGGGACCGGAACTTCAAGCTGGGCAAAAGGGACCGGAACTTCAGGCTGGGCAAAAGGGACCGGAACTTCAGGCTGGGCAAAAGGGACCGGAACTTCAGGCTGGGCAAAAGGGACCGGAACTTCAGGCTGGGCAAAAGGGACCAGAACTTCAGGCTGGGCAAAAGGGACCAGAACTTCAGGCTGGACAAAAGGGACCAGAACTTCAGGCTGGAGCAGTTCGGCTGGCGTGGAAGTAGACTGGAGCAGATCGGCTGGCGTGGAAGCAAGCTGGAGCAGATCAGCTGGCATGGAAGCAAGCTGGAGCAGATCGGCTGGCGTGGAAGCAGGCTGGAGCAGATCGGCTGGCGTGGAAGCAGGCTGGAGCAGATCGGCTGGCGTGGAAGCAGGCTGGAGCAGATCAGCTGGCGTGGAAGCAGGCTGGAGCAGATCGGCTGGCGTGGAAGCAGGCTGGAGCAGATCGGCTGGCGTGGAAGCAAGCTGGAGCAGATCGGCTGGCGTGGATGCAGGCTGGAGCAGATCGGCTGGCGTGGAAGCAGGCAGATCCGCTGGCGTGGAAGCAGGCAGATCCGCTGGCGTGGATGCAGGATGGAGCAGATCCGCTGGCGTGGATGCAGGCAGATCGGCTAGTGTGGAAGCAAGCTGAAGCAGATCGGCTGGCGTGGAAGCAGGCAGGGGTAGATCCGCTGGCGTGGAAGCAGGCATGGATGCAGGCTGGAGCAGATCCGCTGGTGTGGATGCACAATTGGATAGTGGCAAGATTTTGCAAGTTGGGAAAAACTTCCGTTTCTTTTTGGGTTTTGCCACTGAGGTTCTGCATGTGAACACAGGGCTGTGAGTAGGGGGAGCAGCTGGTAGCAAAGAAAAGCTGGGGGGTTTTGAAAAAGAGGGAGCAGTAACTAAGGAGGATTTCTGAAGGATTGGTGCAGACAGTGGAGAAGAGGTAAGCTTCAAGGAGTTAAAGGCAGGGTAGGTGCAGCAAGTGGGAACAGGGTACTGACATATGGTTGGTAGAAGGGTAAACTGGGCTGCAACTGTGGTTGCTGTGGGTGATGGAGAGAGAGATGTTTGAGCAGGCAGGTGTCTAGCAGTAGGAAGGGGTTGTTGCAAACTGACTGAAGCTGAGTGCAATATATCTGACCATGCTTGTAATAACGGTTGAACAAGATTCAGTTTACACTCTGCCTGTCTGACAAGAGACTGCACTGCATTAATACAATCTACTAGCACCTGTTGGGAACATGCTGAATAGTGCTCAAAGAAATAAGAGGAGTCATCCTCCAATAACCATACCAGTGATTCTACCTGAGCCATACTAAAGGGGGGAGAAAAGTCATCACCTTCTTTAGGAATACTGGACAAAGCCAACTCTGCACAAACTTGAATCAATGGCTGAACATCATCAAACAGCATCCTGCCCTGATCAACTAGGGAATGAGCAAGACGAATGCATTCTAACAGCTGGTCCCTGGCCCACTCCTTTAATATCTGGCAGCAGTATTCCTTTTCCTCTGTCACCAGCAAAGAAAAGTAAATTACCTCCTCAAGATGCATCTTGCCACAAACAACAGAGCTAAGATGGCTTCTCTGTGCAGCCACTTCTGGTCAGGACTGGCCTTGGTATTCTGTCAGCAACAGGTGTGACCAGAAATGTGTGGACTGACACAGAGAACATTAGACATAATTAAGGTGTAAAGAATATAATTTATTTAAAAATAAGTGAATAACACAAATGTAAACGCACCTCCAGAAAACTATAACTGTGTAAATCCAATCAGATACCCAAACAATAGTGACACACAGCAAACAACTGCTCAAACCAAATATATACAAAACAGGATAAATGAATAGTAATAGTAACAGAGCCGGGGTCATACACGGGAGATCAAGCAGAGGGAGCTGGGAGCAAGACAGAACAGAGAGAGGGTTGCAGGAGACGGAGTAAGCAAACAGGAAGGAAGGAATCAGGCTGCAGGGTCAGGGTCAGGATCAGAGTCCAGGATCAGGATACAGGGACACAGGCATGCAGGTCAGGCGCACATGGAGACAATACCAAGGCAGTGAGAAGAAGCATACACAGGGTTTAAATATACTTCCTGCAACCAGCATCAGGTGATGACTGATTGCATAAGATGTTCGCTTCTGACTACTGAGAGACACCCGCTGGTGGACACTGGAACTGCAGCTTATGGATCTGGGAGCTACAGTGCCACCAGCAGGTGAGCTCTTTCCTGACAGAAAGCAAACAAAATGTAACCTAAAATAAAGGCTCAATAGCCATAAACTAAGAAATAATATATCCCCCCCCAGAAAAAAATGGAAACCTCAAAACACCATCCCTTAAACAACTCCCCCCCCCCCCTTTTTTTAAGCAAAATTGCTATGAACAGGACCATAATGACAGGGGCAATTTACTCAATTAAAAACAAAAAAAAAAAGTTAAAAAAAGGCAGAAAGTGCAGTTTCCTAATGGTCCTAATGTCATCCACATTCAGTTTGTCAGCTTTTTCTATGTGTTCCCCACAACAGATTTCAATTCATTGACACTATAGCTGCTCTGTGCCCTTCCTTTTATAGTAGTGCTGGTGTAACCATAAGCTCTCTGTAGCCTGCTGGCAATTGTTCAGAGGCCATGCAGTGCATTATGGTTAAAAAAAATCCCCAAGGCAAAGCTGGATGTTTGCCAGGAACGCAAATCTCAAACCCACAGGATTTGCCTCAAAACCATAGTAGCAACTATGATAGAAACCTGAATCTCATCCCTCAACCCAACAATTCTCGGTAGAAGGTGGGAAAGTTATTTTCTTTGTCATAAGACCCTGAGGATCATAGGAAGGTATGCCAAATTCCAGTGTCACAACAAACATACACATGGTTCCAAAAAGGCACATGGTGCCTTAAATCTGATTATACATTGGTAGAAAAAAAACTCAGTTGAAGATAATATTAAAGGGAATCCATAATTATGTTATAAATATATGTCATTGGCTTTAACCCTCCCAAGGCAGAGGCTGATGTTTTGGAATAATATTATCAGGTTGGTCAAATCACTTGACAAGATGCTGAGCAAGTTAAAATTTGCTGCAATTTATGTGTGTTTAAAAATCAAATCGGTCCTCCCATGACATCAATCTCACCCCAACTCCCAGGTCACATCCTAGGGCTGCGAATCTATACCTATTCATGTTGTCATGGATAGAATTATCTTTTTTTTTTAATATATATGAACTGTTTCAAAAGAGTTTCTTTAAACATTTAATGCAATATTATAAATTAGACATCAGCTAGTTGGTGCCAAACTTATAGAAAGTACATGAAAATCTAGCAGCTGTTCAGACAATTATGCACAAAGCACTTGCTGAGATGCAACTTTAAGTTATATCAAAGGCTTCTGAGAACCACACATGGTTCACAGCACACTATTTGGATCCATCGATTTAAGGTATCTCTGTAGTCCTTGGGAGCTTTTCTTGACAACGTTATATGCAAACTATAGGCATTTTTTGCAATGCTATTATAGGTATCCAAAGAAAAAAAATAATTAAAAATGAAAAAGATGTTCTTTCACCAGCAGTGCTGATATCTTTTAAATACTTGAAAGTTTTACTATAAAACCAAACACTTGATAGTGAAATTTCCTTAAATGTGGTACCATTTTAGAGAGGGATATGTCAAATATGTCAAAGAATTTTAAAGGAGGCCTACTGAGAGATTAAAAATCACCCATAAATTTACATAATGCTGGGAAAAAACTCCCAGATAATTCCTTCTGTTTACCATATTTAACAATGGATACATGATTTAAAATCAGGCATGTCAAACTTAGATGAAACAATCGGCTGAATTAAAAGGACTAAATCTTCACTATGTCCACTAAGCACCAAACTTATTTTTTATTCAGAACTTAAATTTATAGTAAAATGTCAACTTACAAACTTTAATCCCAGAGGAAAGAGCCATAAATCATTTCCTGCTGTAAGTGTAACTTAACAATAGGAGAATATTTGTGGGCACATTCAATTTTTTATCCTTAAACCACTGCAAAGAAGGAGTAAGAGGTTCACATTGGGCCCATTAAGACCAGTGGACGCACCTTAGATGATTGTAAATTATGTTAATATCAACTGATACACGTACAAAAGTAAATAGATTCTGTTCACTACATGGCATTTGTTTTGTTTTGGTATTGTTCAGTTGGTCAAGCTTTCCCACCATTCAGTTGGATCAAGTTTTCTTACAGTATATATTTATCAAATTCCATGCAGGTGAGAGCCAGTAAGTCTTGGAAGAGTTTAAGCCTGGGTAAATAAATACTCTTTGGTTGTTATGCGAATGATGTTTGGGACGGTGAACATGGTGACCAAATTCTAAGGTCCAAATATGAATTTGCAGTGAACTGGGCTGATCTTCAGAGAGCAGATATCTGCTGCAGGTGTCTAATTTGTTAAGCCAGCTAATCAAACATGCAGTGTGGACTAGTCTAAATAACCCCTTATTGGTCAGTGCTCATCATTTATGAAAAGCCATTGCTCTATTCCTCAAACTCACCATAGGGGTATTTGTAGAGTGTCCAGGTGATTTTTCAGCAGGCATCCCCAGCCCCTGTGATGTACTGCTGAAAAATCACCTGGGCACTGTACAAATATATTACAGGGAGAACCCTATGGTGAGCTTGTGGAATAGAGCACAGGTGCTAAGAAGGAAATATATACCAAAATATACCTTAGGAAGGTATATATCTCCTTCTTAGTGCAAATCCTAAAAATAAATAGGAAACTAGGAAAATACATGATTCCTGATTAGATCACAATGGATGGGAAACACCCTATTCTTTGTCCTTCTGAATAAATGGGACAATTGTGTTTTAGTAATTTGGAGGTCTGTTGGCAAGGGACTGGGAGAGCACACTCCAGAGTGCAGAACAAACACCCTGAGTAGACAGTAAAAGATCCATTGGTTTGAATATATATCCAATATATATCCACCATGTGAAAGGAAACTTGGATTTTATGATATTGTTGTGCACCTGTGAGTGTAAAAATGTTAAAACCCTATAAGGTTTTTATTGTTGTATGTGTCCCTGCTGGGTACACTTTATCTCTGTATTTGACCTGGTGACAATTAGGGATGAGCCAACTGTACCTGGGTTCAATTTCAGTCAATGGGAGCTGTATGTTTAAAAAAACAGTAATGACCATTTAGGCTAATAATCAAGGGATTGTTGACAAAATGGCACGGGGGGCTGGGCCCTGTTGAACATGTACCAAAGCAAAAAAAAATAAAAAATTATTTTGTCAGGGAGCAGCAATTCTAACAATGCTTAAAGTGAAACATACAACATTTGTTTAAATAACTTCCCTGAGAGGATGCCCTTAACCAGCATGTGAAGTGGTCTATCTGTATGGTGTATTCAACATACTGCAGCAAAACTGACATTTACAAAGAAAAAAAATAAGTTTAAATTGCAGGTAAATGCCAGTTCCCAGAAAATTACCTCTGTTTGTAAGCCAAGCTGTTGGAGAATTCCTCAATCTATAGCTGACCTTTTTTGTGAATTTGACCTTTTTGTGAATTTCTGGCCAATGAATGGGGCTGAGTGATGTCACTGGTAGCTAAGGACATAGCGGGTGCCACTTCCTTAACATCCATTGACAGGAAGGAAACTGTCATATATAGGAGTGGTAGAAACCAAAGTACTATTAATGAAGATTGCGTGCTGCCAAATGAGCAAATGTTTGGCGTTTTGAAGCATACCTAAACACTCAAAGTTCGGTCCATACTTGTGTTCCAACTGAAGCTTGAGCTCATCCCCTTTGACAGTCATGTCCTGTACAGAATGTGATAGAAATATAAAATTTTGAGCTGTCACAACAGTCACAGTGGGTATATCTTTCAATAGGGTCACTGATTTCTGAAAAAACAGTCTAAGAGGGTAGATCCCCCCGCATTAAAGAGATTTAGGGGTTGATTTACTAAAGGCAATTTGACTGTGTACTTTGCAAAGTGCAGGAGGACTCTGCAAATGCAGTTTCTCCAACACTTAGTAAATGAGAAAAGCTTCACTTTGCAAAGAATTCCTAATCAAAATAAAAATTTGGATGATGAATGATGGAAGTCAGCAGAGCTTCTGCTCATTTAGTAAGCTCTGGAGCAAATGCTCTTGCAGAATGCAACTGCACTTTGCAAAGGGCACAGTCTATTTGCCTTTAGTTAATCAAACCCATAGTTTGTATTATATCACTGGGCCAGTAAGTTAGGGGAAACCGACCTGATGGGATGCAGATGCCAAATAAAAGAAAACAGGGTCTTGATCATTCCCTACCATAGTAAAAAATGAAAGTTTCTAAATACCATTAACATTATGGCATTGTCCATTTAATATATGATTTTATAGTAAAAATAAAATAATGTGATTACCCTGAATATGAAATCAGGATAAGGATGACAGTCCTGCAGCCTAGATTAGTTTGTAAACTAGATTTATTGTTCCTCGACTAGGTTTGTTATACTTTTAAGTGACATAACAAAGCTGCAGCTTTCAGAAGTTTATGGTGAACTAAAGGTTTGTGTGGTGTAAAAATGGCAAGCCAAAGAGTTGGACTGCTATCTATGATGGACCATGCTGGGTGGACTGCTATCCATGTCACTATAGCCATTCTGAAAAATATTGCAAATGCAGATTGTGCAGTGGTGTTAGGCTGGTTCTGTCAACCAGGAACTATGATTGTGGTTATGAACCTCTTGAATTAGCCAGGGAGCCAATGTAGGTTAAGGGGGAATCAAATTGTATGGATGGCTCAGCTGCACTCTGTGAGTGATATGCAGCAGGTAAGCTCACAGTGTGTAGGCAGTGCTATGAAAATGCCTCAACTGCCCTCCTGTAGGTGTATAGCTGAAAGGCTAGTGCTCTAAGCTGGATGGATGGCTGGGCTGCAATTCTTCTGTAAACAATGACAAGAAAACTCACCCAATCTTCACCCCTCTCAGGGATGCGTTGCCTTGCAATGAGCTGTAACCTTATACAGCTGATGCTGCTGATGGAAGGGAGAGCTCACACATAATGTGTGCCTTGAGGACGGAATTAGCTTATTGCAGATCAGTGTGTGCTGCTAGACAGGGAGGCGACACACGAACAGAGTTAGTTCTGCAGATGCCGACCTGTGCGGACCCTCCATGTCTTCACCCCACCAGGGATATTACAGATAGAAAATCCAATGTGCTACGTGAGGTTCTCTCAGATGCTGGGTCAACTGTGTGAAGTAGCTGGTCCCTGCGGGATGCAAGCTGTGGCCTTTACTGCAAGGAGCACATGGAAGGATGACATATATCAAACAAAACCAAAGAAAATTCTCATCTCAACTTGCCGACCAGCCTGTGACCAACCAAATCTAACACTCTCAAATCTAGAGTTAGGACTGCAGATAACACTGGGGTGCTATAAAGTGGATCTGCAGAATTTTGCAAATGTGTGCAAGATAAACCCCTGTTTTAAACACATACTGTTAGACAGGATAATTTGGTTGGTTGCAGGCTGGTTGATAAGTTAGGCATAAATCCCGCCTGATCTTCATGGATAATGTGCGTTATCACCTTGTTAACTCTGCGCGCCAAAACTTTAGCCAGCGGCGTGACATCTGCCTGAAGCAAGGAGATGGGTCTGTAGGATCCCGGGTCCGTGGGAGGTTTATCAGGCTTAAGTAGCAGTATGATGCTCGCCCTAGTCATAGATTCCGGAAGGGTCCCCATCTCCCTGGCCTTCTGAAACACCTCTAATAATTTTGGCATCAACAACCCAGAGTAAGTTTGATAGATTTCGGCAGGAAGGCCATCGTCTCCAGGAGCCTTAGATCCCGGAAAGAGGGCCACTGCTTCTAGCAACTCCTGTTCCGTAATCGGGGCCTCGAGCTGTAGCCGCTGTTCTTCCGTCAACTGCAGTAGAGGAGTGGCACCTAAATATTCCTGCAGCTGATCCGGGCTGTAATGAGCCCGCGAGGCATACAGGTCTTTGTAAAATCTTACCAGTTCAGTCATAATCGCTGCCTGCGTATTAACCAGAGCCCCCCAGGCAGCCGGAGAGCCCCTATGGGAGGAACCGAGGGGCGTGCCCCCACCATGCGTGACAGCATACGGCCCGTCCTTTCCCCCTCTTCATAAAATGCCGCTTTGGCAAAAAAAACGCTTTTTGTCCGCTTTAGAGCAAACCTCCCCAACCCACACCGACTGAGCCGAGAGCCATGCCGCCCTTGTATCATCAGTGGGGTTGTGCAAGTATTCCTGCTCCAGCCGCTGTGCGCACTGGGAGAGTTGGTCCTCAAAACACTTAGACCTGCTCTGGACCTTCTTAACATTGGCTATGAGAACCCCTCGGAGAAAACACTTAAAAGCCTCCCACCTCAGGAGCACATCCCCGAAGCTGTCATGCTCCTCAAAAAAGCTGGCAATGGCAGCTGGAATGTCATTATCCGGCGGAAACAGTTTCAGCCAGAAGGCATTCAGACGCCATGGCGCTCTACTCAGGTCCACCCGAGGGCGAACCTGTAATCTGACCACCAACGGGGAGTGGTCCGAGATTCCCCTGCGGGCATACTCAATATCCCCCACCATTGCAATAGCCTCCCTGTTTCCCACACATAAATCGATACGGGACAATGCAGAATGCGTTTTGGAGAAACAGGAAAATTGCACCGTGTCAGGGTTTTTAAGGCACCACACCTCAGACCAATCTACCTCCGCCAGAAAGCGGGAAAGAGCAGTACCTCTTGCCGCAACCACGGGGGAAGGTGGAGGATGTCTGTCCCTGGCGGGGTCCAACACCCCATTAAAGTTCCTTATAAGGAACAGTGGCAGACCAACTTTGTCCATAGTAAATTGGAGGAGCTCCCTGAGTACCCCAGAAGAAAAAGGAGGCGGTATGTACACTATTGCTAAAACACACACAACTTGAAAAAGCGTACAATGTATGAACACATAACTCCCCTCAGAGTCCACCCGGACCCCCAGTTCCCGAAAGGCCAGCGACCTATGAATCAGCACACTGACCCCCCGGGAATATGTGGAGTGGGTGGAGTGATTTCCCCAACCCACCCAAGCATACCGAATACACCCAACAGAGTCCCCCACCAAATGAGTCTCTTGTAATGCAATAATAGCTGGGTGGTACTTCTTTAACTGATGGGCCACCATAGCCCGCTTGAGCGGGCATCCCAGCCCTCGGACATTCCAAGAGACTACCGGTACCTCCTCCATAGGAAAAAATTATAGAAAGACATGGGCGGAGACCGGAGGCCCCCCCCACAGTGGTCAGGGCCCAAACAGAAAAAAGCTCCAGAGGGCTGCTGGTGTGGAGACGTGGCATCCTGACAATGTCCAGAAAAACCTGTGGTGTGAATCTTCCCAAAAACAAAACAAAAGTCATATAAACCAGAACTCAGTAAGACAAGGCGCAACGGCACCCCCGACAACGAACTGTCTGTCACCAGGTGGGCCTCCCCAGACAGACCCATCCATGGCCCATCCGTCCGGTGGGGTCCCACCCGGCCCATATGCACAAAGGTGCAAACACAAAAATAGGCCCCAGAGCAGAGCCATGTAGAAGTTCTTCATCGGTCGTCAACACTAGCCACATTTGGAGCTGTAGATTCCTAGCCAGATACAGTAAACGACCCCGGCTGGGTCAAAAAAAGCAAATTAAGTGCTAGCACCCTTGCAGAATGTAGAACAGATCCCATTCAGAAAAATCCGGTCACTGAAGAAATCCCGATCACTCTCCATGCTCATCCCTATTCCTTCGGCCGAGAGTCGGCTCATGAACATCCAGCCAGTTCGCCACGTCCACAGCAGTCTCAAAGAAATGCACCCTGCCCTCCGCCGTGACTCTCAAGTGGGCAGGGTACAGCATGGCATACACCAGGCCAACTCGGCGGAGCCTCTTCTTCACATCAATAAATTTAGCTCTTTGTTTTTGTACATCCGCCGAAAAGTCCGGGTAGAAGGACACTCTGGCTCCATTGTATCTGATGTCGGCTTTATCATGGGCAAGGCGGAGCACCTTCTCCCTGTCCCTGTAGTGTAAAATCTTGGCGAGCATGGGCCTGGGGGCATTACTAGGCAGCGCTCTAGCAGGAACACAGTGTGCACGTTCCACCGCATACAGCAGAGAGAAGGACTCCCGCCCTAAGACCTCACAGAGCCAGTTTTCTACAAAGTCCGTGGGGTCCCTTCCCTCCACCTTCTCTGGGAGCCCCACTATACGGACATTATTTCTGCGCAGGCGGTTCTCAATATCGTCCGTCTTATTCCTGTTAGCCTGAGCCTGCCTGGCCGTTTCCCTGGATTCCGAGATTAATGTGGGCATCTGGTCCTCTAGGTCGCAGGTGCGACTTTCAGCAGCAGTGGTGCGTTCCCGCATTTTTTGTAAATCCTGACGCAAAAGGGCCACCTCCTCCGTGAGACCCCCCAATCTGTCCTTGACAATATTCACGGAAGCCGTGCACTTCTGTACAGCCATTAGGATTTGTCCCAAGGTGGGCTATGTCCCCTCCAGCATGTCTCCCTCCAGCTCAGCACCAAACTCAAGTTGCTCAGGTGGTTCCAAAGCCCCCAGGCCCTTCTGCGTGTCCCCGAGTGCCTGTGCTCCTTGCGGGGGTGCGACCCCCACATCACTGGGGCCCGGGATGTCACACAGCTTTTTGGCATACAGGAGGATGTCGCCAGCACTGTCCTTTCCCCCTGTGCGCCCTGTTTTGGGCTTAGTGCCAGTGTCCTTCTGCCTGTCAGGGCCCCCGGGAGGAGGGCTGCGGTGTCCCCATGCCGGCGCCATCTTGGCCGGCCGAGCCAGGGACAGAGCCGTCCTTCAGCTTGCTCCCACGGGTCATAGCAGCACCCGATCTTGACATACAGGGCACAGACAGGTAGAGCCCAAGGTGAGGAACAGTCCCTGGTGAGCAGTGGGCCTAGAAAGGGGAGTTGCCTCTTACCTGATCCGCGCCGCCTCGATCGGTCGTCCGCCTCAGGAAAGGCCGCGGCTTCGGCCAGTGACTAGGCCGCAATCCGGATTTCAGTGGAAAACAGTCCGCCAAGAAAAATATCGACAGGCTTGCTATGCAGGATGGATTGTAAGCCCCAGGGAGGTGAACGAGGTCCCAGGCACTTGAGAAGAAGGCAGAATGGCGAGGGATGGCGATCCGGCGGCGCGGCCCTCTCCTTGCGGTCCGGAGCAGCTGGATATCAGGAACCCATCCGGGAGCAATGTGTAGTGCAAGGCTCAGGGGGACCTCCTGAGAAGGATTAAAGTCTAAAAGATCGTATTCCAGCCGGGGAAAAGGATCATTAGTCCGGGTTAACGTCGGGAGCTCCGTGAGCTGCTTCTGCTCACATGCCCGGTTCGGCCACACCCCCCTGGTTGATAAGTTGAGCTGTACCGGTACCTGGACACGGACCCAAACATACAGTAAAATGATACAGTCCGTTGTTCGGTAATTTATTTCATGTTTTGGCGTGGTTTTAATGGCGTGGTTTAATCAGCTGCAGGGCAGCCAATCAACAAGCGTTTAACTAGTGTGCCCTTAGAAGCCATCACAGCCATGCCTACTAATGGCATGGCTGTGATTGGCCAGTGCAGCATGTGACCCAGCCTCTATATAAGCTGGAGTCACGTAGCGCTGGACATCACTCTGCTCTAACTACTGTAGGGAGAGGTTCCTGATGCTGCTGAAGGAGAGATAGGAGATTATTGTAGGGGCAGGTTGGAGATTGTTTTCAGGGAAAGAATAGGAAGAATCTTCTTTAATCAGACAGCGATCTACATCGGTAGAGGGAGAAAAAAAAAACGTTTATCAGTCTGTTAGGTTGGCGGCGTGCAGCGGCCATGTAATGCAAGCTCAGTACATATGTGTCTGCCTAATCTGGATTTAAAAAAACAAACAAACGTTTTTTCCTTCATATTTTACTGTAACATACAGTGTTTAGACACTGCTGTTCTAATCTGCTATTCAAAAAGCACCAATTTAAGGGGAAAATAATTATTTTTCTGTTTTTAGGGAAAAATCATTATTTTTCAGTTTTTCATTCAAATGGGTTTTTATTCAATAGTGGAATAGAACAACAACAGTACCCAACCTGATAGGTTAGTGGCATGCGGCGTGTAGCGGCTATGTAATGCAAGCTCAGGGCATATGTGTCTGCTTAATCTGGATTTAAAAAAAAAAACTTTTTTCCGTCATATTTTACTGTGACATACAGCGTTTAGACACTGCTGTTCTAATCTGCTATTCAAAAATCACCAATTTAAAGGGAATATTTTTTTTTCCATTTTTTCCTTTATATGTTACTGTGAGATAAAGCCTTTAGACACTGCTGTGTTCTAATCTGCTCTTCAAAAATCACCAATTAAAGGGAAAAATAAAAAAATGTCATTCATACGTTACTGTGAGATACACCCGTTGGATACTGTTGTTCTATTCCGCTATTCAATAAACACCCATTTAGGGAAAAATAAATAAATTGCGGCCTAGTCTGCATATGTTACTGTGAGATACACCTGCTGGATACTGTTGTTCTATTCCACTTTAAAAAAAAAAACATTTAGGGAAAAAAAATTAAATTGCGGCCTAGTCTGCATATGTTACTGTGAGATACACCCATTGGATACTGTTGTTCTATTCCGCTTTTCAATAAAAATCCATTTAGGGAAAAAAAATTAAATTGCGGCCTAGTCTGCATATGTTACTGTGAGATACACCCGTTGTATACTGTTGTTCTATTCCGCTATTCAATAAACAGCCATTTAGGGAAAAAAATTTAAATTGCGGCCTAGTCTGCATATGTTACTGTGAGATACAATGTTTGATAAAAATTGTAAATTGAATTGAAGAGTCCAAAATGATAATTTCAACCAAATATCCGTGCAGGAGAATAAGTGAATTCACTGCTTACCAGAAGTAGCAGTAAAATAAGCCTTGAATAAGGGTTAGCCGAGCCAGATGAGAATCTGCGACAGGTTCCTCCTCAACAATGGCCGTCCCAAGATTATGATATTTTGGGTGTGGGAATAAAAAACAAATAAAACATAGCGTGATACTGTATAATCAAGTGAATCACTCCGTTGAGACGCTCAGGCGGGTGTTTGGAACTGTCCGGCCGGCAGCTCCGATTCAGCGCAATTTTTTTTTTCTTCATGTAAGTGCAATACTTTATTCTTCGTTTTAAAATAAACGAGTTTACACTATGGATATCTCCATTATTATTTCCATATGATCACTGGAGCCATATCTGTGGGTACGCCTCTACACCACCAGGGACCGCTCGCTTATAGGAGATTGATATCCCTTGGGGACATCTGGATCTGAGATTTGTCATTTACTTGGCGTATTTCTGGTAAGTAGATAGTTTTGGTGAAGCTTTTCAGCGGGTTCTCAGCTCATTTGACGTTACCCTCTATGCTCATCTACCTCCAATATCTGGTAATTGCACTAATATTCCTACGGTCTCTATGTGTTACACATTGTTTCGCTTTTACTCATCATATATCTGGTAATTGCAATACGTTAAGGTGGTGGTTCATCTATAGCCTTTATCGTCCTTTTGATTGCTCATATTTGCTCACACACATCAGCATCTGGTAAGCTGCTTGTGTTGGTGGTGGGCTGTATTTTCACCTTCCTTTTTCCTTTCACACACTCGGAGTGATTCACTTGATTATACAGTATCACGCTATGTTTTATTTGTTTTTTATTCCCACACCCAAAATATCATAATCTTGGGACGGCCATTGTTGAGGAGGAACCCGTCGCAGATTCTCATCTGGCTCGGCTAACCCTTATTCAAGGCTTATTTTACTGCTACTTCTGGTAAGCAGTGAATTCACTTATTCTCCTGCACGGATATTTGGTTGAAATTATCATTTTGGACTCTTCAATTCAATTTACAATTTTTATCAAACATTGGGACTCTTTGGACTCTTGTTTTATGTTTGTGTCATTTAGCGCAGCTTCCTTCCCTTTTATAGTTTTTGATGTTTGTCACATGTTAAGTTGCTGCTACCAACTTAGATATTAGCGCAGTTTCTCCCCCTATACTTCTTATTGTGAGATACACCCGTTATATACTGCTGTTCTATTCCGCTATTCAATAAACCCCCATTTAGTGAAAAAAAATTAAATTGCGGCCTAGTCTGCATATGTTACTGTGACATACACCCATTGGATACCGTTGTTCTATTCCGCTTTTCAATAAAAACCCATTTAGGGAAAAAAAATTGCGGCCTAGTCTGCATATGTTACTGTGAGATACACCCGTTGTATACTGTTGCTCTATTCCGCTATTCAATAAACACCCATTTAGGGAAAAAAAATTAAATTGTGGCCTAGTCTGCATATGGTACTGTGAGATACACCCGTTGTATACTGTTGTTCTATTCTGCTATTCAATAAACACCCATTTAGGGAAAAAATATCAAATTGCGGCCTAGTCTGTATCTGTACGTGTGAGATACACCCTTTTAGATAGTGTTGTTCTATTCTGCTATTCAATAAACACCCATTTAGGGTTGTTTAAAGTTAAGTAGCATGCTGATTATGTACTGTGAGATACACCCTTTAAATTTGTCTGGCACATTTGTCTGGCACATCTCCTTCCACCACCGAGGATTGCAGGGCGCTTAAGTTTGCCTCCTGTTGCTAACTCCTCCTGCTCCGCTTCCTCATCCTCTACCACCTCCACATCTGGAGCAGTGATCATTTCCAAGGCTTTTAGGGCAGTCATTCACAAGTGGCTCCGAGGGTAGGTTCCTGAACCTACAAACGCCAGGTACACAATTGTCCAGTAAGGGCACAGTTATGGAGGATGATGAGGTGGAGGATGAGGAGATGGAGGAACCATGTTCACAGCAGGGTGGCACCCAGATAACAGATACTACACTTGATCTTAGCCAAAAGGTCGAGAAGCGATGCTGGTGGCATTCCCACCTGACAGCGGGGGCACAGTAGAAGCACAAGGCGAAGGCAGAGGAGAAGGAGGTCGCCAATGCAGCCAGGGCACCGCCAGCATTTCAGAATGCAGGGTTAGCATGTATGAAATGTGGAAAAGCTTTCTTGGCACGCCACAACAACCAGGACCACCAGCTGTTTTTTTTTTTTTTTCTTAAGCCCGTTGGGTGTGTGAACACACTCAGACTATCACTTAGGCCATATCCACCCCCTCCCAAGACTTTCAGGGACAGGCCCAAGGACCTACACCCTACTAATCCCGCTGTGCAAAATAAAGTTTACCCCCACAATAAAAAACACAAAACGTGAGGCACACAACACATAAGAGTGGGGAAAGGGATAGTGGAGAAGTGCAAGGTTAGTGCCACGTTGCAATACTATGGCAGGCCCTTTGGCCAGGAATAAAAAAAATCCTCTGGTCTTGACTCCTCCTGACTAACTGGCCCGGCCCTAGAGGCAGGTGTGAAAAACGTGTGTAGGAAGTGCAGTGTCCTTGGTGCCATATTCATAGTGTTGCCATCCACCATGAATTATGGCACTCCTGGACTGCCACTCCAGGGGCACATACACCACAGGCTTTTCAGAATCCTGGTCCCTGGCAAGACCAGTGCAGCCCTGTACCTACCAGAAGGCCTCAGAACTTAGACAGCTTTGGGAGAGGCCGGCCCACAACCAGGGACACATACCTTTTTCAAGGACAGACTAAACCCAGAAGGGGGAAAAAAAAACCCTGCCGCCATCACCGTTCCTTGCCATATACCATATACCATATACAGTTCCTTACCGTTCCTTACGTACTATACACGTACTGAATGATGGGTCTGCCCCTTCAACTTCTGGGTCTCCAAATTGGGCACATGGCCTGAGCTTGCCCTTTACGCCTTGGAGGTGCTGGCCTGACCTGCAGCCAGTGTTTTATCTGAACGTGTATTTAGCATGGCTGGGGGCGTTATCACAGACAAGCGCAGCTGCCTGTCCAGAGCCAATGTGGACAAGCTCACGTTCATTAAAATGAACCAGGCATGGATCCCACAGGACTTGTCCGTACTTTGTGCAGAATAGACATGTATACCAGCCTTACCCAGCCATTGTTGTATTTTTGATCTTTATCACTCTTTTGGGGTGTACCCTAATTTAAAAAGAAATTTAAAATTAAAAACAAAAACCAGTGTTGGCTACCTCATCCTCCTCCACTGCCGCTTCCACCTACACCACCACATCCCCCGCCACCTCAACCTCCTACTCCATATGAGCCTCGTCCTCCTAGATCAAGATCATTATTTTTTATTTTTATGTTTTTTTTATAACCAAATTTTTATTGAATTTTTGAAAGAAGGTTAGGTACAAACGTTGTAGTAGCATAATAAGGAAGAGAAAATTATCACAATGGTCACAGATTCGAAACAAGAAACATGAACATAATAACAGGTCGAGTCACGGCACTTCAGGTGAACCTTACCGGTGACACATAAGTGTGTTGAGCTTCCACCATGTGAGGACCAAACATTAAGGTACATGTACAAGCTCCGACTACCCCACATGGGATCCAACTGTAGTCAGGACCGGGTACAACAGGGGGAGTATTATGGGTTGGGGTCAGCAATGATTAACTTGTGGTAGGCCAATCGGTGGGGGGGGCTACGGGAGGAGGGATCATGTACCGGCAAGGTTCCACGAAAGGGAGAAGAAAAAGAAAGTAAAAAACCCAAGAGGAAGATGTTTTGATAGGTAGGTGGACATCTGATGCAGAAAGCACGGGAGTGTCCTCAGCCTGTGTAGAGTTGGGGTGATGTAGGTTATCTGGGGGCGGAGTTCAGGAAACAGTTAGATCGAGACCGATGGGGATTCATAGGTTAGCACTCCTATTATCAGAGAGCCAGGGTGCCCAATGCTTGTAGAAGGAGGCGGTGGTCAGATTGGCTTTGGCGAAGGCAAATTCCATTTGGAGGTGATTGTTGAGCAAGAGAATGGTGTCCGCTAGTGTGGGGGGTTTCGGTGATTTCCAGGCTCTCTCCAGTGCTAGGCGAGCTGCTATGAGGACATGGGTAGCTAAGATTCTGATGTGAGAGGGCCAAGTTGTAATTGAGAGACCCAGGAGGAGATCCAGAGGGGAAAGTGGGGAGGAAATGTTGCACAGGGAGGAGAGAAATGCTGAGATTGAATTCCAGAAAGGTTTGATATGCGTGCAGTCCCACCAGATATGTTGAAGTGATCCTATTCCTTGACAACCTCGCCAGCATAACGGAGACGAGGTGAGATATATAGTTGCCAGTCTAAAGGGGGTAAAGTACCATTTGTGGAATCATTTTTGTAGAGATTCCCAATGGGATATGCACCTGATAGCCTGAATTTGTGGAGGACTTGTTCCATATATTTCCAGTGGACCCTGTTGAATGCCTTCTCTGCATCCAGGGAAAGGAAGAGAGAAGGCGTTCCACAGTGATCTGCATGTTGGATAAGGTCGACGAGACGGCGGGTGCTGTCCACCGCCTGTCTACCTGGTATAAAACCCACTTGATCTGGGTGAATGAGTTGGGGAAGGATTGCAGAGAGGCGTTGGGCTATCAATTTCGCATAAAGTTTGGTGTCTGTGTTCAACAGGGAGATTGGTCGATAGTTGGCAGGACTGTCAGGGGATTTACCTGGTTTGGGGAGGGTGACTACCAGGGCCTCTAATGATTCTTTAGGCATATTGCCAGTGGAGATATAGTGGTTTAACGCTTTGCAGAGATGTGGAGTGAGTTGGGGGGCAAAATGCTTATAATATTCGTTAGAAGAATATCCATCCGGGCCAGAAGCTTTGTGGAGGGGAAGAGATTTAATAGCCGCAAGAATTTCTGTCTGGGAGAAAGGAGCAGATAAGGATTCCAATTGTGTAGGTGATATTTGCGGGAGCTGGACGGAAGAGAGAAAGTGGGAGATGTCCGCTGGCGAGGGGAAAGGGGATGGATCTGTGTCTTTTAAGTTGTACAATTTGGCGTAAAAAGCGCTAAATTCATTAGCAATGTCCAGGGGGTTACGCAGACGGTTACCCGCGGAATTAGTGAGGTATTGGATTTTAGTTTTGGCTGTCTGACGCCTGGATAATTTGGCCAGGAAGGCGCCCGCTTTGTTGGCAGAGGTGTAGAACTGCAGGTTAAGGCATTTAATGGGTAGATCAAAATTTTGATGAAGGTGGCTACTTAGTTGGGAATGGTTTTCAGTTCCGCGTGTGTGATATCAGATACATTTTGTCTGTGGATTTTTTCCAGGTCCCTAATGCGAGTAAGAAGGGAATTCGTGGTAGCTGAGCGTTTTTTTTTCCGTTCCTGGGCCCCTAATTTGATGAAAAAACCTCGTAGGACGGCTTTATGCGCATTCCAGGTGATGGAATGATCAGTTACAGAGTCACCGTGTAATTGAAAAAAAGTCTCAATCTGGGATCGAATCTCAGATTCATAAGCGGGATTCGTGATTAAAGAGGAATTCAGCCTCCAGATAGTGTGTGGTGGCGAAGCACCCCATTCTAAAATTTTATTTTTATGTTTTTTATGTTATTTTAAATTATTTCCCTATCCACATTTGTTTGCAGAGCACTTGCCATGCTTGTAAGAAGATTTTGCTGCCATTTGCAGCCCTCTAGCCCTTTCCATGGTTTTTTTTAGAGCCATTTTAGTGCTCAAAAGTTCGGGTCACCATTGACTTCAATGGTGTTTGGGAATCGGGGTAAAGTTCGGGTTAAGTTCGGGTCACGAACCTGGACTTTTTTTTCAAGTTCGGCCAAACCCAACGAACCCGGACATCCAGGTGTTCGCTCAACTCTATTAATGTTGATAAATGTAAAGTTATGCACTTGGCTAAGAATATGCATGCATCATACATACTAGGTGGAGCAGAACTGGGGGAATCCATAGCGGAGAAGGATCTGGGTGTTCTGGTAGATCATAAGCTTAATAACAGCATGCAATGCCAAGCTGCAGTTTCCAAAGCAAGCAAAGTCCTTTCTTGTATTAAGAGAGGCATGGACTCCAGAGAGAGAGATATCATTTTTCCCCTGTACAAATCATTAGTAAGACCTCATCAGGAATATGCAGTTCAGTTTTGGGCACCAGTTCTTAAAAAAGATATTGGGGAACTGGAGAAAATGCAGAGAAGGTCAACCATACTGATAAGAGGCATGGAGGAGCTCAGCTATGAGAAAATATTGGAGGAACTGAATTTATTCTCTCTTGAGAAGAGGAGATTAAGGGGGATATGATCAACATGTATAAATACATAAGGGGTCCATATAGTGAACTTGGTGTTGAGTTGTTCACTTTAAGGTCAACACAGAGGACAAGGGGCACTCTTTACGTCTAGAGGAAAACAGATTTCGTCTCCAAATACGGAAAGTTTTCTTCACTGTAAGAGCTGTGAAAATGTGGAATAGACTCCCTCCAGGGGTGGTTCTGGCTAGCTCACTAGATTGCTTTAAAAAAGGCCTGGATTCTTTCCTGGGTTTACTTAATATAAGTGGGTACTAAAATTTTGTTAGGTAAAGTTGATCCGGGGAATATCCGATTGCCTCTCAGGGGATCAGGAAGGAATTTTTTTCCCCTGCTGTAGCAAATTGGATCATGCTTTGCTGGGGTTTTTTTTGCCTTCCTCTGGATCAACTGCATGAACAGGATTGTGCATATGGGATTGTATGGCTTGGTTTTTCAGTACTTTTTTTTTTTTTTTTGGTTGAACCAGAGGGACTTGTGTCTTTTTTCAACCTGACTAACTATGTAACTATGTAACTATATGCATGCACCGCTGTGAGGAACGCTGTGGAGACTCAGGAGATTAAGAGGAAGCTGGCTGTAATATCACTCTTTTCCAGTGGACAGCAGAATGGATGGCAGCACGGCATGAGACAGCCTTGAGCGTGTTGATGTATAGGGAACCAGAATACCCAGAATACTCTGTGCTGTGCTGTTCCCAAACATGCAAGGTCCTTTGTCAAGCCTGTTTTTTTTTTCTTTAACACAATTGTTATTTCTCTCACATGGCATATGCATACTTGCAACTTCACCCCAAAATACATTCTGCTACTCCTCCTGAGTATGGCGATACCACATGCGTGAGACTTTTTCACAGTCTGGCCACATACAAATGCCCAAAATGCAAGGAGTATCTTCAGGTGTTCTAGGGACATAAATTACACATCTGATTCCTTGACTACTTATCACACTTTTGTGAGGCACTTAGGGCACTGATGGCACTGTAGGGAACTGATGTGCACTGATGGCACTGTAGTGGCACTGATGGTACTGTAGTGACATTGATGTGGCTGTCACGGAACCATGAACCAGACGTACAACAACAGATAAGTGAAAATAAGAAGGCTTTATTGAAAATCAAGCTGTAAAGCAAAAGTCCAAACGGATGGCAAAACCGAAGCAGAGTCTTTGCGAAGCCAGAGGTCAGGAGCCAGGAGGGTAGTCAGACGAAGCCGGGATCAGGAACCAGCAGGGTAGTCAGACGAAGCCAGGATCAGGAACCAGCAGGGTAGTCAGACGAAGCCAGGATCAGGAACCAGCAGGGTAGTCAGACGAAGCCAGGATCAGGAACCAGAAGCAGCAGCAGTCTTAGAAGCATGTGAACACAGGAGGACCAAGCAAGGAACTGAAGCCACAGACCTCCTATATATATGAGCTAGGCATCCAGCTCCTCCCAGTGGGAAGGAGGAGCCTCAGGGTGGGAGGCTACAAGAAACCCAGAAACCAAGATGGCCGCCAGCACATGTCAAACGAAGGAGAACAGCAAGAAGGTAAGACCATGACAGTACCTCCCCCTCAAGGGCCCCTCCTCCGCGGAGTAAAGAACGGTTTCTGAGGGAAGCGTGCGTGGAAGGCTCGGAGCAAGGCAGGAGCATGGACATCTGCGGAGGGAACCCAGGAACGCTCCTCTGGACCATAACCACGCCAATGAACCAAAAACTGCACCCGACCGCGGACCAGGCGTGAGTCCAGGATATTGCTCACCTCATACTCCTCACGATTGCCCACTTGGACCGGACGGGGCCGAGGAACCAAGGAAGTGAAACGATTACACACCAGTGGCTTCAACAGGGAGACATGAAACACGTTGGAGATCCGCATGCCAGGAGGAAGCGCAAGGGCATAGGCTACCGGGTTTACCCTGCGAAGCACTCGGAAGGGACCAACAAAGCGAGGCGCCAGCTTGGGAGTGGGCACTCGAAGGTTGAGGTTGCGGGTGGACAACCATACACGGTCTCCGGCCTGGTAGGAAGGAGCAGGCGCTCGTCTGCGATCAGCCTGGAGTCTCTGGCGCTGCGCAGAGACCTCAAGGGACTTCTGGATCTGTACCCAAGAAGCACGTAGGACGGAAAGGTGATCCTCCACAGCCGGAATATCCTGGGGAGAGAATACCTCCGGTAACACGGCAGGTTGGAACCCATAATTGGCCATGAAGGGAGACGTCCCAGAGGAAGAGTTCACCGCCGTGTTCCTGGCAAACTCAGCCCAAGGCAGGAGGTCAACCCAATTGTCTTGGTGATCTGAGACATAGCAACGAAGGAATTGCTCCAAGGCCTGATTGGATCGTTCTGCGGCCCCATTGGACTGAGGGTGGTAGGCCGAGGAGAAGGAGAGATGAATCCCCAACTGGGAGCAAAAGGCGCGCCAGAACCTGGACACAAACTGACTCCCCCGATCCGACACAATCTCCTTGGGCAAACCGTGCAACCGGAAGATCTCCCTGGCAAAAATCGTGGCCAACTCCTGTGCAGAGGGTAACTTCTTGAGAGGAACACAGTGGCACATTTTAGAAAATCGATCCACAATCATGAGAATGACCGTATGGCCTCGGGATGCAGGAAGGTCCACAATGAAATCCATCCCCAGGTGTGACCATGGGCGCTCCCCGGTGGCTATGGGTTGCAGAAGGCCCAACGGAAGGTGCCGAGGGGACTTACTCTGGGCACAAACGGAGCATGCCGCTACATATGCGGCGATGTCGGAACGTAGGGAAGGCCACCAGAACAGACGTGAAACAGCCCAGGACAGCTGATTCTTTCCAGCATGCCCCGCGGTCTTGGAGTTATGGTAGGTTCGCAACAACCGAGTGCGCAACTCCTCAGGCACAAAACATCTGCCGTTGGGTCTCTCAGAGGGAGCACCAGATTGAGCCGCCAAAATCTGCTCACCCAGGGGAGAGGTCAGGCTGGTGCGAATGGCGGCCAGGATCTGATTCGGAGGTATGACCGAAGTCGGAATCGACTCCTCCCTGGACAGGTCGGAGTACTGCCGTGATAAGGCATCCGCCCTGATGTTCTTGGAACCGGGTAGGTAGGAGACCACGTAATTAAAACGTGACAAGAACAGAGCCCATCTGGCCTGACGTGGTGTCAATCTCTTGGCCTCAGAAAGGTAGGTCAGATTCTTGTGGTCCGTCAGGATGAGGACCGGAACCACCGAACCCTCGAGCAAGTGCCTCCATTCTTTAAGGGCCTGCACGATGGCCAATAACTCCCTGTCACCATTCTGATAGTTGCACTCCGCGGGAGACAGTTTCCGGGAGTAAAACCCACAAGGAAGCAGAGGACCCTCTGGTGTTCTACGCTGAGACAGAAGGGCGCCTACTCCCGTCTCAGACGCGTCCACCTCGAGGACAAAGGGCAACCCAGGGTTGGGATGCGACAGAATCGGAGCCGACACAAAGGCGGACTTAGAGCCTCAAAAGCTCGGATGGCCTCGAGCGGCCAGACCTGGGAATTACTGCCCTTCCTGGTCAGATCCGTGAGAGGCTTGGCTAGCATGGAAAAGTCCCTGATGAACTTCCGATAATAATTGGCGAAGCCCAAAAAGCGCTGCAGGGAGCGAAGACCACTGGGCTGGGGCCACTGTAAGACAGCCGAAACCTTCTCAGGATCCATGGAGAACCCCTCAGCGGAAATGATGTAACCTAAGAAGGTTACCTGGGATCGGTGAAATTCGCATTTCTCAAGCTTACCGAACAGCTTGTTCTCTCGTAACCGTTGCAACACTCGTCTGACATCCAGAATGTGGGTCTCCATGGATTCAAAATATACCAAGATGTCATCCAAAGAGACCACCACACACTGCTCCAACAGGTCACGGAAAACATCGTTAATGAATTCCTGAAAGACTGCGGGCGCATTGCACAACCCAAAGGGCATAACCAAGGATTCATAATGACCGGTCCTGGTGTTAAACGCGGTCTTCCACTCATCGCCCGCCTTGATCCTTACGAGGTTATATGCCGCCCTCAGGTCGAGTTTGGTAAAGACCGTGGCCCCTTTAAGGCGATCGAACAGCTCGGAAATCAAGGGTATCGGGTAAGCGTTCTTGATCGTAATGCGATTGAGACCCCTGTAATCGATGCAAGGCCTCAACTCACCGCCCTTCTTTTTCACAAAGAAAAATCCAGCCCCTGCCGGGGACGAGGATTTGCGAATGTGTCCGCGTGAAAGCGCCTCCTTCACGTACTCCTCCATGGCCTCATTCTCCGCTACCGACAGTGGATAGACCTTGCCACGAGGAGGAACGGCACAAGGTTGTAACTCGATGGCACAATCGTATGGGCGGTGCGGAGGTAGGGCAACCGCGTGCACCTTATCGAATACATCCCGGTACTCCTCGTATTCAGGAGGCAACAGAGAGTCCGAGGAAGTACACAGCAACTTGACAGGCCCATGGATGCAACTAGCCCCACACTGTGGTGACCACGAGAGGATCTCGGCCGATCTCCAATCGAAAGTCGGATTATGCTTCTGGAGCCAGGGGTACCCCAAGACCACAGAGTAGTGTGGAGACGAAATAACCTGGAAGCAGACCGACTCTCTGTGAACGGCACCAATGGCTATCCCCACTGGAAGGGTCTCATGAGTCACGTGTGGCGGCAGAAGGGGTCTGCCGTCTATCGCCTCAAGAGCCAGTGGAGAACCTCGGGCCTGCAGAGGAATGGAATTGGCGGCAGCGAACACACTATCAATGAACAAACCACCAGCACCAGAGTCCACCAACGCCTGGGTCGTCACTGAACCCCCGACCCAGGAGAGGACAACAGTGATCAGTGGTTTGTTAACACGGGAAACCGGGGACGAGGAGACTCCACCCAAGATCTGCCCCCGACAGGATCTCAGGTGCGAGCGTTTCCCGGACGGTTCGGACATGCCAACCGAAAATGCCCACCGAGACCACAGTACATGCATCGGCCCTCGCGTCTCCGGAGTACCCTCTCCCCCTCGGACAGGCGAGCGAAGCCCAGCTGCATGGGTTCATCCCCAGCCAAGACAACCCCAGGAGGCGTGGGAGGAGAGGGAGGCACGGGTGGGACAGCAAAGGTAGGCGCCAATCTGTTAGGAGGCCTCCGCAGACTCTCCTTAAAGGAAGGTCTCTCCCTGAGTCTGGTGTCAATCAAAATCAGGAAAGAAATAAGAGACTCGAGCTCCACTGGTAGGTCCTTAGCTGCAACCTCATCCTTCAAGGTATCCGAGAGACCATGAGAGAAAGCAGCGACCAGAGCCTCATTATTCCAGCCCACCTCTGCTGCCAGGGTACGAAACTCAATGGCGTATTCAGCTACGGATCGTGAACCCTGTCTGATGGACATAAGGAGCTTCGCAGCAGAGGCAGCACGAGCCGGCACATCGAATACCCTCCGAAGAGAAGCAACAAAACCGGAAAACTCGGCAACCACCGGATTGTTGTTCTCCCATAAAGGACTGGCCCAGGCCAAGGCCTTGTCCGAGAGCAGCGAAATTAAGAAGCCCACCTTTGATCTCTCAGTAGGAAAGGCATGTGGCAGCAGCTCGAAATAAATGCCCACCTGGTTAAGGAAACCTCGGCACTGAGTTGGCTCTCCCCCAAAGCGCTGTGGAAGGGGGGCAGAACCGGTCATACCCCGAAACACCGCAGGCGCAACAACAGGTGTCGGGGTAGACTCTGGCGCAACAACCGGAGCGGCAGTAGGAGCGGGCCCAGGAGCGACAACCGACCCATCGGCAACGGGAGCGAAATGAGCCGTGCGTTCAAGCAGGATTTGCAACGCCACGGCGAACTGACCCAACAGGTGATCCTGCTGATCAAGTCTGGCAACCAGCGTGGGTAGCGAGGATGGCCCTGTACCTTCAGAATTCATGGCTTGGTCCTAATGTCACGGAACCATGAACCAGACGTACAACAACAGATAAGTGAAAATAAGAAGGCTTTATTGAAAATCAAGCTGTAAAGCAAAAGTCCAAACGGATGGCAAAACCGAAGCAGAGTCTTTGCGAAGCCAGAGGTCAGGAGCCAGGAGGGTAGTCAGACGAAGCCGGGATCAGGAACCAGCAGGGTAGTCAGACGAAGCCAGGATCAGGAACCAGCAGGGTAGTCAGACGAAGCCAGGATCAGGAACCAGCAGGGTAGTCAGACGAAGCCAGGATCAGGAACCAGAAGCAGCAGCAGTCTTAGAAGCATGTGAACACAGGAGGACCAAGCAAGGAACTGAAGCCACAGACCTCCTATATATATGAGCTAGGCATCCAGCTCCTCCCAGTGGGAAGGAGGAGCCGCAGGGTGGGAGGCTACAAGAAACCCAGAAACCAAGATGGCCGCCAGCACATGTCAAACGAAGGAGAACAGCAAGAAGGTAAGACCATGACAGTGGCACTGATAAGCACTGTGGTGGCACTGATGTGGCACTGATGAGCACTGTGACGGCACTAGTGTGGCACTGATGAGCAGTGTGATGGTAATGATGTAGCACTAATGAGCACTGTGATGGCACTGATAAGCACTGTTATGGCACTTTTTTGGCACTGATGGCACTGTAGTGGCACTGATGGTACTGTAGTGACATTGATGTTGCACTGATGAGCACTGTGGTGGCACTGATGTGGCACTGATAAGCACTGATGAGCAATGTGACAGCACTGATGTGGCACTGGTGAGCACTGTGATGGTAATGATGTGGCACTAAGGAGCACTGTGATGGCACTGATAAGCACTGTTATGGCACTGATGTGACACTTTTTGGCACTGATGAGCACTGTGATGACAATGATGCGGCTCTTAAGAGCACTGTGATGGCACTGATGTGGCATCGATGAGCACTGTGATGGCACTTATGAGCACTGTGATGGAACTCATGAGCACTGTGATAACACTGATGAACACTGTGGTAGCAATGATGAGCACTGTAATGGCACTGATGTGGAACAGATGAGCACTGTGATGGTACTGATGTAGCACTGATGAGCACTGTAATGGCACTGATGGGCACTGATATGGCACAGATGAGCACTATGAGGCACTGCAAGGGCACGAATGAGCACTGTGAGGCACACCAAATGCAGCCATCTCACACTGCTGCAGGGTGTCTCTCTCCTCTCCTGACATGCTGTATCTGTGTGAGGAGAGGAGAGAGCTGAACCGGGCATGATGCCGGTTTGTTGACAAAGTAATCGCTCCTTCATTGGTGGAGCTATCAAGTGGTAAAGGGCCACTGTGATTGGCCCTTTAACCCGATCCATGATGTGCTGGGTTCCAAGGACCCAGCAATCATGGACACTTCCAAATGCATGCCTCAGGGAGGAGCTGGGGAGGACGTCATGTGACGGCCTCCCAGAACTAGCCGGCCACGCTGCAGCTGTTATTCAGCTATAGCGCGGTCGGCAGGTGGTTAAATTAAATATGAGATGAATATGAGTAGCACTGTCTCTTTTTTAAAAGTAAAGCATAGACTATTGCAGACATCAAGAATGAGGCATCTGTTATACTTCAGAAAGTGTATACTTGAGGTGTCAGACCCCGAAAACTTTGCAATTTTTCTTGAGACCTCCCAGGATGATTGTTTATGGATAGAATATTGGCTCTTCAAATAAGTCAAATAACAGCAACAGGTATAGGGCTAGGGTTCAGCCATCTGACTGACAGGTTAGGCCAGATTTAATGGTAAAATATAGAGGCCCTGACCTAATGTAACAGTTACACTGTGACAAGTGCCAGGTGCTATTTTGCCAGCAAATCCACTATGGCATGATCTGCTATCTCTTACCCATTTTTGTAATTCCTTTAATTTAATAATTACTACTGAAAACAATTCCTATGTATAGAGAAGCATGGGGGTGGGGGGGGGGGGGGGTATTCCCATCTGGGTGTTAACTATACTATGTATGCCACTGTTTCTAGGATATAAAATACATTAAATTTAATTACTTTATTGTTTTATACTAATAGTAATTAATGTTTAGTTGTCCTCGACTCTGTTGGTATCTAGAGCTGTAATGTAGCTGAAATCTGATATTTTATATTGTATGTTTACTAGGATATAAAGTACAATAAAAAGCATTTTTCTTTTTAACAAAAAAAATGTGCCATTTAGTCGTCCTTGAGTCTGTCTCTTAAGTAGAAAACAGAAAGCTTGTAACATTTAACATGTACATTTCCAACTGTTGCAAACATTAGTGGCGGTCCAGGTGTCAGTTGTGGCAAGCATGCGAGAGATTGGGGAAAAGAGTTTGTGAACCACTGTTCTTGTCAGTGACAGTCAGGTAAGTGGTCACTTATAAGTAGGGATAGGTGAATCTTCCAAGGTTTGATTGGTCAAAGGTTTGGTAAATCCTGTTTAAAATTTGGCAAACATGAGCTTAACGGCAAATCTAATCAAAGCCTCTAGAAGGTAAATTCTGTTAATAAATTCTGGCAAACTACTATAAACAGTAGGCCTTTTTGGCTTCCAGGGCAACTAAATACATACATACTTTAAATAACATGCTTGTGGGCAGGGGCAGACTGGCAACTTTTGGCCCAGGGGTTAAGTACAAACCAGAGGCCCATGGTGCAGCGATTTGGCCCCCCCCTCCCACTCTCCCTCACCCCCCCCTCCCTCCCACTCTCGCAATCCTCCTCCTGACCCCCATTCCAAGCTGAAGCCCTGCTCCAGATACTCTATACTTACCGCTTGAATCCTGGTTTCCAACCTGGCCGGCAGGGGGAGGTTGGGGGGAGCTGGGACAGCTCGGTTGGGGCTGGCCAGGGCAGAAGAGTCTCCAGTAGGGGATGGAACCAGCCTTTGCTCAGACACAGTTTACACCATCCATGCTGGGGGGGGGGGGGGCTGCACTTTGTCCTTGTCTCCTTGTCTTCAACCCTGACTCAGGGTCAGCAGCAGGGACTTTTTACTTCTCTTCACCAGGAATCCTTTAGGCATGTCTGTGGCAGAAGCAGTGCAGCAGAAGCAAATGCCCCCTGCCCCCTGGCCCAGTCCTCCCCTGCTTGTGGGAATGCCTGGAAGCTTTAAGTGATGTTACAGAACAGTGTGATTATCCCAGACAGGCTTAGCAACTGTGTACTCCGGAAGCACATATTTTTTGTTTTACAGTTAGCTTTATTTATATACAGCAGCAGCACCCCAATCTGATTCATTTCAGTTTAAAAAAAAAGAAAGATTTTTTTTTTTTTTAGAGGTAGTTTTAGTGGCTACACTTACTTTTTTAACAATTGGTAATAGGCCCACTTTAATCCCTTCATGCAGACATTACGCAAATATGCGGCCCCATTGCACTAGTCTTCTTTCCGCAGGGCCGCATATCTGTGTAAACCAGGGGTGGGGAACCTTTTTTCTGCCAAGGGCCATTTGGGTATTTATAAAATCATTCGGGGGCCATACAAAATTATCAAGTTAAAAATGTGCCTATTATATTTGGTCAAACATTTAATTAACTCACCCCTAATGTGATGGCCGCAACTGCTTCTCTTTGGTGAGATGTGTGATGTTAGCTGGTATTGATGATGTTGCTACTGGCAACTGGTTTTCCAGGTTTGCGTCGGTCAGTCTGGAGCGCAGTCGACTCTTTGTGGTGGTACGCTTTGAAAAGAACTGCTGGCGGGTACAGCTGGCTGGTACTGCTGGTGGGTACAGCTGGCTGGTACTGCTGGCTGGTAATGCTGTGGGTACTGCTGGCTCGGGCTGGTACTGTGCTGTGGGTACTGCTGGCTGGTACTGCTGGCTCAGACTGGTATTGCTGTGGGTACTGCTGACTCAGGCTGGTACTGTGCTGGCTGGTACTGGTGTGGCTACTGCTGGCTCAGGCTGGTACTGCTGGCGGGTACTGCTGGCTCAGGCTGGTACTGCTGGCGGGTACTGCTGGCTCAGGCTGGTACTGCTGGCTGATACTGCTGTGGGTACTGCTGGCTAATATTGCTGTGGGTACTGCTGGCTCAGGCTGGTACTACTGGCTGGTACTGTACTGTATGTACTGCTGGCTGGTACTGCTGTGGGTGCTGCTGACTCTGGCTGGTACTGATGTGGGTACTGCTGATTCTATTGTGAGTACTGCTGGCTTTGGCTGGTACTGCTGTGGGTATTGCTGGTTCTGCTGTAGGTATTGCTGGCTCTGGCTGGTACTACTGGATCTTAGTGCCCCCTTAATGCAGAGTGATTAGTGCCCAATCAATGCAGAGGGATTAGTGCCCCCTTAATGCAAAGTGATTAGTGCCCCCTTAATGCAGAGTGATTAGTGCCCCCATCAATGCAGAGTGATTAGTGCCCCCCTTAATTCAGAGTGATTAGTGCCCCCTTAATGCAGAGTGATTAGTGCCCCCTTAATGCAGAGTGATTAGTGCCCACTTAATGCAGAGTGATTAGTGCCTCCCTTAATGCAGAGTGATTAGTGCCCGGGAATTAGAGCGCCCCCTGATTACAAAGAGCAGGGTTCTTCTGCTTACCCAGCGCGGGCGCTCTCATACGAAGTCACGCCTCCTGGACCGACACCTATGATTGATGTCACCACTGTGCTGTCTATCATAGGTAGGAGGCGTGACTTTGTATGACAGCAGCCGTTTCGGGTAAGCAGAAGAACCCTGCTCTTTGTGTAATCAGGAGGCACTCGCCCTTCCCTTCCCCTCTGGAGGCAGCCCAATGGTAGGGCTGGCCCTGGGCGCCCCCGCCCAGGATTGGCCATGCAAAGCGGAGACAGTGTCCTCAGTCTGGGGACGTCTGGTCACCCTAGCACGGGGGGCCGGATCAGATGACTTTGCGGGCTGCATACGGCCCGGGGCCGTAGGTTCCCCACCCCTGGTGTAAACAGTCGCAAACAAAATGCCTCCTGCGCTTGGAAAAGTGCGCGCTCCAGATGAGTATGCTTAGATCTCCATCTTGCTTTAAAATGGATAACTACGGTCTTGCTGCCCTCAGAGACTTGGGGGAGTCTGAAACACTGAAACCATACAAAAAACACAGAGCGTGACCTAGGGCATTATCCTAAGACAAATAATTTATTGAATAACAAAAGTGGGAAGTATTATATTTACAAATTTGGCTATTGTTAAAAGCACGTCACAAATTCCAGCATAGTTCCATCCAAATGTCATCAATTCATACAAAAGAAATTGAAGACTTAATGGGCGGATGTGTTTCGAGGATTACCTCTTTTTCAGAGCCACATTGTGTAAATTTGTGTGCATATTTGTGTAGCTCCCTTTGCGCTGCAGGGCACGCTCCCAGCACAGAGACCAGGGCCTCACCTAGGTTTAAATGATCGGGACCCAGGACAGCCGGTTTCGGGTCACCTGATCAGTTACTGTGAAGCTCGCCCCCATTCTCTGTCTCTGTGAATGGACGAGAGAGAGATACATTGTATCACTCTCTGTCCTTGCAGAGATAGAAAAAAAAATGTGCATGAAAAAAAAGTATTAAAAAAAAACAAAATCCAGGGTTTTCTTTTGGTGGTACGATATGGTAGTAGCAAGAAATATACAGTTACACTTAAAAATATATATTTTTTGCTATTTTGGGCCAGGTATAATCCACCTGGATGCACAAAGTAGTTATGATGATATGTACGGTTTTACTAACACATGTGAAAATGCCAAAATTGGGCTAGGCATTTTGATTTGTTTTACCCTTGTACGTGAATAGGTTAACCAACAGATTGGCCGGTATTTTGCTGTGCAAATAAAAAAGAGGTAGTCCAGTAATGAGAGAGGTATGGTCCAGAGAGGTAAAAAACATCCTATTCTATGATGAAGTAAACCAGTGCATGATGGGATATGAAGTTTCCCGGATGGTCACATGATACTACAGGAAATCAGGGGCTTAGGTGCATTTTTTAAAATGAGAGGATGCGGACTCAAGGCTGCCATGGACTAGCTAAGTGAAAGATAGCAAGATAGCACATTACGAAAAAAAAACTACACCGACCTGGATCGATGGGTCAGCGCTCACTGCAACCACATGTATAAACAACCCTGCATGATGAAAATGCAATAACACATAGTCATTGAAATAAATCCAAAAAATCTGTCCACAGGTGTAAAACTCCAATAAGATGTCCAGGATAGATGAGTCGGGATGTGATGGTCTCCGTTATTATGGAAGTGGGAAGTCAAAATGGATTGGGATGCGAAGACCGGCAGCTCCTAGATGAGGTGAGGAATCCCTCCAGACATGTAGTTTAAAGAAAAAACAAGGGCGCCAGGTCAGAGAATTGTAAAAGTAAAAGCAAAATTTATTCTGAGACACTTACATAAAAAAAAGCCAGCATCGACAAACTGGTACTCAAGGACGTGGGTCCCCAAACATGTGGTGCTGAGGGGCAGTGTGGTTCACATGCATCCAACAGTAGGTGTGCCCCCGGTGTCCTGGGATGGAGGTCAGAAGATACGGAGGTGCCGAGGGGGATTGCAACACACCTCCCCCAGAGAGACGTCACCGGCGCACAGCCGTGAGCCGGATGCAGCGTCACAAGACACTGCCGGTTCCTCCACTGAAGCTGGCAGGAGACAGCTGAGGCTGTGGAGAGGGCGGCCCGCAATGTTTTTTTTTTTTTTTTTAAGATAGTACATTAGAAAAGGCCTTATTATAAAAAGTGAAATTCTGCATGAAAAGAAATGAACTTAGCCTTTAATCTTTTCCTATATAGTTTTCAGATTTTTCTATCCTCTCCCTACAACAAAAATGTTCTTCTGGGTGAAACTGCAAAAATAAATATTAGTTTGGACCACAATTCTCAAAATTGCAAGATTTTTTATCAAACCCATGGTAGCTAACCCGAACCTTAACCTTAAAGTGTAACTCCACTTTTGTTGAGAAAAAAACATTCCCTTCTAGGTGATCTCTGAACATTACAAGGATTTTAACAAACGTTGTTGCAGATTCCTACCTTTTATTATTCTGAAATAAAAAATCTTCCAGCCCGCTTGGAGACCCTCTGCGAACATCATCCATCATGTCCGGCACTCATCGACCACTGTAAATGATGATTCCAGAAGTCGTCACTGGGGTCAAGCGCGGACTCCGTTTCCATAGGTCGGCCGTGAAGAACGGAAGTCGCAGGGAAGGTCGCGGGAAGGTCGACAGGAACCGGAACTTCATCAACAGAAGGGGACGAAGATGGCGGACGAGGCTGCAAGAGAAATGGGACTTCTCGTGGCAATGAGAGGCACTTCAGCATCCAAGCTTCACCATCAGCACCGCCGGGCCGCTCCATCAATTTCCTCAGCAGCTACTCCATGACCAGGTAAGAGACGAATCTTCTTCCTCTGCTCCCGCTGACTGAACATTCCAACGGATTCTACTTTTTTTATAGGGAAAAATCCTGTTTCAAGGTGGCTGAACTTGTCAATTTCGACCAATTAAAGGTAAGTGATCTTTATTGACCAATAAAATAGTTCTCTTAACTGACCAATCAACGTCCTTTTGTTAATAGCCAATTAAAAGAAGAATAGCACTGCTGTGCTGCCATGGCCCCATACACGCAGAGCAGGTACAACGACCCACTCTGCATTTTCATTCTGAAGAAATCATTGTTTGTTCCTCTGTGCCTCTGTGTTGAGTGGGTCTAATGGGAGTGGTTTCATAATTATCATTCAGCTTTGCAACTGCAGAGCACTAATGAGAAAAACTGCTGGGCTTGCATCCCTTTAGATGTACAGTATTCCTATTGGAAGTATCTCACCAAAAATCTGACTTGTATCTTACTGTAGACTTCTGGGAAAATTTGTGAGCCAATCACACAAGCAGGAAATTATGTTTCTGGGGTGTGGTCAGTACATATTCTGTGTACAGAACAGCTCCAGGTAGCCATATTGCATTGCATTTTCAGAAAATTACAACAGCAGCAGATTGAAAAGGAAAGGTAATTTTTAATAATGTTCAATTACAATATGATTTTTGTTGCAATTGTATACACTTTATTGTTTTTTCTTTATGTGCTATTTTTTTCCCACACAAAAGTGGAGTTACCCTTTAAGAATGAGTTGGTATGGAGAGGGGACATTTATGTCCTTTAGTATACTTATATACTTTATTATATACTTTATATTTTGCTATACTTTAAAAGTATACTTTATATACTTTATTATATACTTTATATACTATATAGTATATCTAAAACTAAAACTTTTTTATGTTAAAAACACAAGGAAAAGAGTCAACCCTCTGTCAGGTTTTATTTTAATTATATGATACCTATCTACATAATTACACAGCCCCGTCTGATCATCTGGTAATAAGAGGTCAAACAAATCTGATGTTGTGAGATTGAATGCTATGCAATGACTGAGGCAAGGATTTATCTAAAGAGCTGCAGTGCTGGCATTAGGGATGAGCTTTGAGTCGCTGAACACATGAACAAATGGGGCACTTCCCGCCAATGAGCGCCCCATAATGCACTGCACTGGTGCAGTGAATAAATTACTGATTGTCTGATGATTGGCCAAAGCATGCACATGACCTGTATGCTTTGGCCAATTACAGCACAATGTCCATGATTGGCCAAAGGCATGGTGCCTTTAGCCAATCATGGTTCAGGTCCACACCCCACACTATATTTTATCTTTTTGGACATGCTATAAAATGTCAAAGCAAACCCAACAGTAGATTTTTTTTGTAAAAGTTTGTATCTATTTAAACCCTGTTTAACTCATTGTTATCCCTGTTGTTCCCCTTATCCATAACTTTCTGCTTTTTCATATTTAAAATTCATATTTCTTTTTATATCTTATGTTTGTTCCTATAAATAAAAATAGGGATAAACTCTAAAAGAGCTGGGAAAGGCTCGAGGTGCCATAGCCAAACACCAAAGAAAAAGGAAAAGGAGGCAGGGAAAAAAGAAAATAAAAAGGAAATAAAACAGAGAGAAAAACAGGGAAGAAAAGAGAAGGGGAAGGGGGAGGAAATAAGGGAAGGGGGAGGGAAAAAGAAAAACGAAGAAAAAGGAGGTGAGAAAAAGGGAAGGGGGTGGGAAACGGGGGGGATGAAAAAAAGAGGGGGGAAAAGAAAAAAGGGGGGAAGGGGAAGAAAGAAGTAGAAAGGAGAAAAGAAGAGAAGAAAGGGAAGAGAAGAAGAGAAAGAGCGAAAAGGGGAAGAGAATGGAAGGAACAGAAAGGAAGGAACAAGAGGGCTAGTGGGATTTTTAAATGGTACCGTAGCTCACAAACTTACAGAGTTTGTATAAAATATTAAATATTTATTGATCCATGTTAAAAACAAAAACAAAAATCAAACAAGTACAATATCAAGGAGAAATGTGCAGTACAAATGCATACAATAGTATTACAACTACGTTTGTTCCTATTTATGTGAACCTTACAGAAACAAAAATGCAAAAAATCAATAAATATTTTGTCTATTTTACCAACATATTTAGACTAGCTGGAAAAGGTGTATTTTGTATGTTTTGCTTATTTTCCCTTTAAAAGATATAGGATTTTAAAGAGCACTTGGAAGGCAATGCCACTAAAAGAAAGTCTTCTTTATTATAAGTAATACCAATGCTATTGCTAAACGAATAGACCCTCGGCTTAAATCTGAAAATAACTCTGAAGCTGAATTAGTTAACGACAATGCTACAGATTGGCTTTTTAAAGCTACCCATTAGGAATAAAGTACAAATTTGGCTTCTTCTAAAAAGTTTTGACATTTGTAGCTTAAAAAGACACTATCAATAAGAGATCGAGATTGAGATCACCAGGTGAAAACAGAAGAAAAAAAGCCAAGAAAAGAAAACTGATGCAGCCACCACATCTAATGATTAGTAAGCTGCAGTATAATACATTTTTAGTTTGGGTTTAATACCGCTTTAAATTTACAGTCACTTTAAAAAAATAATGATACAAGTAGAGCCAATGAAGAAAAACATGAATACATACTTGTCTTGCTGTCTTCACCACCATACTCTATAGTCCAATGCAGTTCACATAGCAAGCCTTGTGTGGCACACCAATGTTTTAAAGGAGTTGTAAAGGCAGAAGGTTTTTTTTCCTTCTTGAAGATAAAAAGCCTTCTGTGTGTAGCCCCTTTAACACTTACCTAAGGTCCCTCTCTGTCCAGCGATGTCCACGAGTGTCTCAGCAGACTGAGATTCTCTGATTGGCTGAGACACAGCAGCAGCGCCATTGGCTTCCGCTACTGTCAATCAAAGTCAGCTAGCCAATCGGGGAAGAAATGGGGTGGGGCCGGGTCAGGGCTCTGTGTCTGAATGGACACAGGGAGCTGTGACTCGGCTCGGTGCCCCCATAGCAAGCTGCTCACTGTGGGGGCACTCAACAGGAGGGAGGGGTCAGGATCACAGAAGAGAAACCAGGAAAGAGGAGGATAGAGGCTGCTCTGTGCAAAACCAACTGCACAAAGGAGGTAAGTATAACATGTTTATTATTATTATAGGGAACAAAAAATGAGACTTTACAATCACTGAAAGGCAAATGCACCTGCACCGTAGCACTCTAAAATGCAGGGCCATGAAAAGGGGCCTGTGTGTTTTCACGTGAATTAGTAGATCATTCCATAATGAGCAGCATATTGCATGTTAGCACTTGTGCATTAATGCATGGCAAAAATGTAAAGGGAAACTAAAAGTCTGCAGCTTTGGGGGTGCAGTTGGTGGAACAAACAAGGATTTGTGCGTTATCTTTGCTCAGCTTGGCTTGTGTTCTTTTTTTTCACACCTTGGTCACTCTAAGAAGCAGATTTTTCTGCCCATTGGTCTCTTTTTAAAGTCATTGAAAGTCTACAGTTTTACTTTAATGCATTTTCTGCCTTAAAGTGAAACTCCACCCAGAAGGGGAAGTTCCACCTTAAGGACTTGTTTCCAGCTCCTCTGGCACTTTTGAGGACCGGGGCAGTAGCAGGCATCGGATTTTGACAGATACCTGCTTCCCACTTCCGTTCTGAGCACCGCAACAGAAGCTCTCCTTCCTCCCCCTCTCCCCTGCAGTCTTAAGGGACACTGACAGCTCTCTGAAGTCTGCATCCACCATTCATGATGCGTAGTGTGACGCACGCATGCGCAGTGGGTACCCGGCTGTGAAGCCGCAAGCTGTCACAGCCGGGTGCCCATAGTGTAGATGCCGGCACTGCCGAGAAAGGATGGAGGATAACAATGGCTGGGCTGAGTGCCCTGCTGGATCGTGGGACAGGTGGGTGGTTGTTTTTTAAAAGTCAGCAGCTGCAGTTTTTGTAGCTGCTGACTTGTATTTTTTTGACAGGTGGCTCGAACTCCTCTTTAAGGTAAAAAGCCTTTCATGTTTTGAGCCCCCCTCCCAAACTACTTACCTGAGCCTGATCTGGATCCAGCGCTGTGGCCCAGAGTAGCAGACTACTGTCTCTCTCTCCCTCCTCACTGTCTCCTGCTGCTGTTAATCATTGCCTGTGAGGGGAGAGTGGGGGGCAGGTCGGAGCCTTGCTCTCTGTGTCTTTAGACACAGACTGCGCGGCTTGGGATCGAGTCTGCAGGTGTACCACAATAGGAAGCAGCTTCTTATGGTTGCACACCGAGAATAGGAGTAGGAGCACTGGTGGGGGACCCAAGAAGAGGAGGATCAGGGCTGCCCTGTGCAAAACCACTACACAGAGGAGGTAAGTATAACATGTTTGTTATTTAAAAAATACCTGTACAATCACTTCAACTCTAGTTTTAGTAAATAGTCACTTCAGTTAACCAATAATGTAATAATAAAATTCCCCTTCACAAGATTAACCATTCACCGTCAAATGACAGCGGAACGGTGCAGCTCTTGTTCTGGGACACCGTCATATAACGGTACACCAGAATGGCCTCTCTCGTGCGCCTGCCGGGGTGCGCAGTGCGGCAATCGTGGCCGCGACGTGTTGCTAGGACATGGCGCGACCCCGATCTTGGTAAAGAGCCAATGACATGGCTCTTTACCCATGTGATCGGCTGTGTCCAATCACAGCCGGTCACATGTAAATGAAGAAGTGCCATTTATCGGCTCTCCTCGTCTCACACTGTCAGAGTGTGTGGCGAGGAGAGCCGATCAGTTGCTCCTCCTCAAAGGGGAGACTAGGACAGGTAATCAGGGCATTGATCATCTGTGCCCTGATTACAGAAAAGTGAAAAAACAGTGCCAATCAGTGCCCACCATCAGTGCCCACAGTGTCCACCATCAGTGCCCACAGTGTCCACCATCAGTGCTCATAGTGCTGCCCATCAGTGCCTATCAGTGCTGCCCATCAGTGTCACCCGTCAGTGCCCATCATTGTCGTCTGTCAGTGCTCATCAGTGCCGCCTATCAGTGCCACCTATCAGTGCCCACCTGTGAGGCATATTAGTACTTCCTCATCAGTGCCCATTAATGCCACCTCATCAGTGCCCATCAGTGCAGACTATAAGTGCCCATCAGTGCCACCTCTTCAGTGCACATCAGTGAAGGAGACAAATTAAAAAATTACTTATTTTCAAAATTTACTGCCAGAAAATAAGAAAAACTTTTTTTTTTCCAAAATTTTCTGTCTTTTTTTTTTTTTTCTTTTAGTAAGAAATAAAAACCCAGTGGTGATTAAATAACACCAAAAGAAAGCTCTATTTGTGTGAAAAAAAAAAAAAAATGTCATGGGTACAGTGTAGCATGACCGCGCAATTGTCATTCAAAGTGTGAGAGTGCTGAAAGCTGCAAATTGGCCTGGGCAGGAAGGGGGTGAAAGTGCCCTGTATTGAAGTGGTTAAATAACTGAAGTGGATATTCCCACATTTTTACAGTGAAGATTCTCAACTTCTTCAGTAAACCAACCTGTCTGTGTTGAGAGGACATAGCTGAGAACTTAGGGGAGGATTTTGGTTATTCACCCCATCATCAATAATACTTAAAGTGGAACTTCACTCTCTCAATCAACCTTGAATATTTATAATCCTTAGGCTGCTAGCATTAGTTAATAGATAGGAAAGTATCATATTTACTTGTTTTAAACTTTTTTTTTTACATTTCTTCACTTCATGTCCTGGTTTCTGGCCTAGGCAAATGATGTCATATATCCCAGGAGTCTTCAGGAGGGGAGGAGGGGTTTTCTCAGCTAAGCACATCCTCCTGCCTGCATGCCTGAGCTAAGGGCAGATGGATCCCAGGAAGTAAATGATACATAAATCATCTGCCATTACTCAAGATGCCAGAAATGTTAGGGGGTGTTTTTCTAAGTGATTTCTCAATAAAATAAAGCACGGAGACATGGGTGGATGGGGGGAGTTTGCTTTTAATATATAAAAAAAAAATAATAATGAAACAGTGTTTTTGGTTTGTGGTGCTCAGAAGAAGTGCAGTTCTGCTTTAATCTACTTGGGTAAACTAACCCACATTCAGAAGTATTTATTTATTTATTTATTTATTTTTTTGGTCTTGTAAAAGAATTTATTGAAACAAAGTGAATGCAACTCAGAAGAAACAGCTTTCATTTGTGGGGTATTAGATTTTCATAGGCTGCGTTATTGGTTTGTTATGTTTATGTTCCAAAGTAACTTTAAAGAGTGAATTGTCAGTCTATTAGGAGATACTGCATGCTTTGAAATAACTTGTATAGCCTTTTGTGATACTTTCCTCTTAATTATTAATATCCATGTGCCTTGATATATGAATCTGGACCAATGCTGCATCCTGTTTCTACAGCTCTTATGAAAATAAGATTTCCTTATCACTGTTCCATCCATTTGGTGTTTTCAGTTCTCATATAAATTTGATTTGCAGCCTCTATGAAAGAACAGAAAAGATATTCTTTGCAAGCAGTGCTGACTTTATTGGTGAAGATAAAAGACTGATTGAGGTGCCGAATGTAACAGCTCAATAAATGTTAACCCCTTCTCTGGTTAGGAGGTGCGTGTTCGAATCTGGACTGTTGGCAATAAATATTCATTTTTCTATTGTGATAACAATACTGAAACACTGGCATGGAGGCGGCAGAGATTACAAAGATAAGCTGCAAATAAATAAACATTAATATAAACGAAGAATGCCTGTACAGCAAAATTGATTTTGGTAGACTTTTACTAGTTTAACTTTTTTTGCTTGAAGACATTTTTTTTTATTTAATCAAAAACAATTGGATCTATCTGTTAAATCAATAATCAGTAATTTGTTGCTAGATTGTTGCTGTAATTTCATTTTTGTTAAGAATAGAGAACCAACCACATATAGAACTTTAAGGGTGCCCTGTTATATATACAATATACGCCATAATTAAAATTCCATACATTTATTATAGTTCTTCTAAAACAATAATCTATTTGGATTCATATTTTAGAGAACTACAGTACATCCGGAAAGTATTCTGGAACTTTTTCCACATTTTGTTATGTTACAGCCTTATTCCAAAATGGATTACATTCATTATTTTCCTCAAAATTGCACAAACAATACCCCATAATGACAACATGGAAGATGTTTGTTAGAAATCTTTGCAAATTTATTAAAAATTAAAAAAAAATCACATGTACTGTACATAAGTATTTACAGCCTTTGCCATCACACTCATAATTGAGCTCAGGTGCATCGTATTTCCATTGATCATCCTTGAGATGTTTCAATAACTTGATTGGATTCCACCTGTGGTAAATACAGTTGATTGGACATGATTTGGAAACACATACACCTGTCTAAGACTGGCCATACATTATACAATTTCTTTACGATTTTCTGTACAATTTTCTTGAAATGTACCTTCAACTATGTAGTACAAAGGCCTGCCTAATTGGATATGAAAGTGTTGTTTAGCTTTGACCTCATATTATGTGGTTTGTGGTAAACCTAACAGAAAATTGTACAATAAAATTGAACATCTATGGCCAGCCTTAGTCCAATGAATTGTCTGTAGACCTCCGAGACAGGATTGTATCAAGGCACAGATCTGGGGAAGGGTACAGAAAAATGTCTGCAGCATTTAAGGTCCGAATGAACACAGTGGCCTCCATCATCCGCAAATAGAAGAGGTTTGGAACCACCAGAACTCTTCCTAGAGCGGGCCACCCTACCAAACTGAGAAATCAGGGGAGAAGGGCCTTAGTCAGGGAAGTGACCAAGAACCACTGTTTACAATTGGCGTGTGAGCTACTTACCCTTCCTATGTGCATATAAAAGGGAGTACATCAAAGATATATGTGACTGACTGCCATGGGAGCTTGGATATCTGACTACGTGCAATACCTGGCATATTTTCAGACAAAAGCAATATTGGATTAGAAAGGGAAGTGCAGACCAGGTAAACAATTTCACATGCCTCAAAGGGTTAGGTAGTAAGTTTACAGGCTAACAGTGATGCATATATATGCTGGTACGAGGATGAAGTATTGACATTTTCTACATGTCACTTGTATTAGATCATCCACTTAATCAATTCTTTATTCACTAAAAGCAATGAGCTTGGCATCATTAGTACACAATAATGGCCCTGATAAAACTACAGATAGAGAAACTACATTTCAGCAGTCAGACTGATACATGTTTTTTTTTTCCTAACTGTCATTAACCTTCCTGGCGGTATGATTGTTTCCGATTTTAGGTGCCGAAAGCGGTACCATTATTTTGCTAGTAATTCTTAAGGATGAGCAGCCCAAACCAACTATTTACATATGATTTTTTTTTACTGTGCGCTCTTCTTTATAACATCTCGGGTATGATAAAGTTTGAAACACAAAATCATAAATTATAATATAATAAATAACTATAAATAAGTTAAAGTATATATTTGTATATATATATATATATATATATGTATATATATATATATATATATATATATATATATATATAGATATATATATACGTATACATATATTATATATATCTATATACGTATATATATATATATATATATATATATATATATATATATATGCAGGAAAGGGCACTGGGGGGCAAACTAATGTCAATTTATTTTATTTTGTAATGTAATCCAATAGGATTACAATATATCAGTGTGTTTGTGTGTTATACTATTTAAATTTTTTCGCCTGTTCCACCTCCCCTGTGAGCATCACGTCGCAGGAGACGGAAGCCGGGGCTCACAGCATCTGGCGGAAGATCCGGCCGCCGTATGCTGCAGGGACACATCGCGGGAACAAGGTAAGTAACCTCTTCCAGGATCCAGCGATGCTCCCTGGCAGTACCCTGAGTGTGGCTCGGGGTTAACGCTAATGGCACTAAAATTTTACCCCGAGCCACACTCGAGAATACCGCTAAGGAGGTTAACCACTTACGGACCGCCCGCCGCAGTTTTAGGTCGGTATTTTGACGTTAAATACCAGTGTTATGGCAGCAGATGTATTTTCTTACAGGACGGGCGGTCCTCTTTAACATAGACATGGTCCCAGTGGCGGATGCGCAGCGGCATAACTTTTATGGGCGGCGGGAGTGGTTCCCACCTCTTCCCGGTCATTTTCCCTGCTTACTGGAGCAGTTGGTAGCGGTGAAAATGATCCGCTCCATCCATGTCCCAGGCAGGAAGTCAGGTGAGGTCAAGATGGCCCTCACTTGACTCTATGGCACTAGAGGACCGGAGCGATGTCATACGTCGCTTCCTCCCAATGGCCTTAAAGTGTCCATTTTTTTTTTTTCATGCTGAAAAAAATTTAATTTTAAGTGTAAATGTGAGATCTGAGGTCTTCTTGACCCCAGATCTCATGTTAAAAAGACCAGTCCTGCTTATTTCTATTACAAGGGATGTTTACTTTCCTTGTAATATGAATAAAAGAGATCAAAGCTATTTTTTTTTAAATGACAGTGTAAAAATAAAAAATAAAAGTTAAAATAAATAAGAAAAAAAAAATTAAATTAAAGCCCCCCGTCCTTCTGAGCTTGAGCGCATAAGCAAACGCAAATGCAAGTCGCGCCCACATATAAACGGTGTTCAAACCACACATGTGAGGTATCGCCACTATCGTTAGAGCAAGAGCAATAATTCTAGCCCTAGGCCTTCTCTGTAACTCTAAACTGTAGACATTTTTAAAAAGACGCCTATGGAGATTTTTAAGTACCACTGTTTGTCGATATTGCATGAGCGTGCACAATTTTTAAGCATGACATGTTGGGTATCTATTTACTTGGCGTAACATTATCTTATTTTCGCATTATAAGAAAAACTTGGGCTAACTTTACTGTTTTCCTATTTTTTTATTAAAAAAAGTATATTTTTTCCCCCAAAAAATTGTGTTTGTAAGACCGCTGCACAAATACAGTGTGACATAAAGTATTGCAACGATCTCCATTTTTTTCTCTAGGGTCTCTGCTAAAAAATATATATATATATATATATATATATATATATATATATAATATTTGGGGGTTCTAAGTAATTTCTAGCAAAAAATACTGATTTTAACTTGTAAACAACAAGTGTCCGAAATAGGCCTGGTCCTTAAGTGGTTAACAGTACAAATTGGACAGAAGTGGGGGTGTTAACTTGAGTGCTGATTTAATAAACAGAAAACAAACTAGCATTGGCAGCCAAATACCACTTCCATTAGACCTCAACAGTTATGACCTCTGCTATAAAAGCACTTTGAATCTCCATTGTGAAAGAGCTCGGTGAGATAGCTACCTATAAATCTTTGTCCTGGCAGCTACAATTTTTAAACCATAGTGGGGGAAAAAAAGATTACGGTATTTACCGCGTTGACGGGAAGATTGATCCTCACTTAGACTATTTGACACTTCTCTCTTGATTTAAGGAGCTGCTGATAGCTGGCATGTCCAGAATTGATTTATACCCGTTTTCATTCTTAGCGGGGTACTTCTTGGAATAATGAGGGCTGATGTTGTTCGGAGCATTGGCTGCCTTAATTTATGTTTCAATAATGTGAGATTATCATTGGATTAATGACTGGAGTAGTCCCACGCTTCAGAATTATTCCTCCTGCCACAAAGAACTTTTGGCCATTATTACAAGCTTTAGAGAGTAAAGCAACTAGCAAACAATATGCAGCATTTCAATGCAATCTCATCTAAAAGATTACATACAACTACAGCTGTTAATGCGGGGGCAAATTGACACTCGGCTTGCTTGATAATGATATACTTTATCAAACATTTCCAAACAAAAGCTCAGACACTGATAAATTTAATCTGAATGTATTTTCTCTTTTGTTTTGTATTTGGGAGAAATTAAAACAGTTTTATGTGAATTGTTTTAAGGGTTTAAAAAAAAAAATTCCTGCTAATGTTACGCAGGTTTAGTTGCCCCTCCAGTAATCCCTTCAAGGAACACTGGGGTAATTTTATAGTCTCTTGGCACACTAAAATATACTATATATCATTAAAATATAATATACTCATTGCTGACAAGCACATTTTGTTTGAAATCTGTACTATCTATGAGCTATAAGCGCTAGTAATTTAGGATGAACTAGATTCATCCAGATTGGTCCATAACTATTTTATCTATTATAAAAAAATAATAAGTATGGCTTCACACTGTCCTGTGCGCTCCCACTGCACATAGACTTCTATGATGTCCCTCAGTTTCGGTGTGGTTTCACCACAGATGCAGCATGCATGAGTTTTTGAGCGCTTTCTGAAACCGAACCCATTCAAAGAGCCTCAAAGAAGTCATAGGAAAGAGCAGCTAACCTGCACAAAAAACATGGGTTATATGAGCTTTAGAAAAAATGCAACCGGGCAGTGTGAAGCTGCCCTTAGACTAAGTTTACACTTGAGGTTGGGGGGGGGGGGGTAAAAACATGCAGTTGAGTCCTCCAACTCCTCCCCATTGAGTTGAAAAAGCAAAGGATTGGATGTGTACACATGCCACAGCCACAATACTTTGCATTCTAACACAGCAAAAAATGATACCCACTATTACAGCAGGCAGTACTTAACTCACATTCAAACATAAAAGAACTCCATCTAGAGCAAGGGTGTCCAACCTTTCGGCTTCTCTGGGCCACATTGAGTGTAGAGAAATTTTCTTGGGCAGCATATAAAATATATACTATAGTTAAGGTATATAAGTAATAAAATGCTGTCACGCCCTTCCCGTGCCCCCTCCCCACACTAATTTAACACAACTAGAGGATGATCAAATGAAATGGAATCAGTATACATACAGAGGTTTACTTCTTCTGAGAGATATTAGAGGAACACTCCAGCCACCAATCACCATGACCACTTCAGTGATTTGAAGTGGTCATGGTGGTAGGGGTCAGAAACACTGCACATGCTGGGATATTTACAGCTATATGCTGGGGGATAGTTGCACCCCTAGCACATATAACTTAGGCAGACAGAAAATGTCATGTCCTTATTTATACATGTATGAACAAGGACATGACATATTATCACAAAACACAACTAGTTATTAAAAAACATAATGCAACAATTTAAAAACGCTAATTCACATACCTTTTCTACCTATTTTGCAGACTGCTGGCAAGTACTACTGGTGGCGGTTACTGGTGGTGGGTAATACTGGTGGTTACTGCTGGTGGGTAGTGTTGGTGGGTAGTGTTGGTGGGTAATGCTGGTGGTTACTGCTGGCAGGTAATGCTGGTGGGTACTGCTGGCACTGTTGGCGGGTAATACTGGTCATGCGGGTACTGCTGGAGGAAGCAGAGGCTGCAGTAGAGAGCCAGTGCCCATCAATGCAGCCTCACCGGTGCCCATCAGTGCAGCCTCACCGGTGCCCATCAATGCAGCCTCACTAGTGCCCACCACTGTGGGTCCTGCTGGCCGCTGGCCTGTAGGTTCTGCTGGGAGGTAGCCATGACTTGTGGGTCCTGCTGGCCACTGGCCTGTAGGTTCTGCTGAGAGCTGACCTTGGCCTTTGGGTCCTGCTGGCCTGTAGATTCTTATGGGAGTAGGCCATAGCCTGTGTGCCACAGGCTATTGCCAGCTCCCAGCAGGACCCACAGGCCATGGTCAGCAGGACCCACAGGCCATGGTCAGCAGGACCCACAGGCCATGGCCAGCAGGACCCACAGGCCATGGACAGCAGGACCCACAGGCCATGACCAGCAGGATCCACAGGCCATGACCAGCAGGATCCACAGGCCATGACCAGCAGGATCCACAGTGTTGAAGGCTATTTTGAGGTTACTTGGTGGGCACTGGGGCAGGGTAAATGGGGGTTATATAGATGGGATGTGGGGGTCAGCTGCGGGTGTCAGGGTCTCACCTCAGCAATGGCAGCTGCCAGCTCAGCAGGTCTCTGCATGGCCTCCTCCAGTCTTGGGGGGGTTGATGCTCCTGTCCTGGGGTCAATTTAAAGTGCCAGTGCTCAGCCCCGCAGCCTGAGTCAATCGTATCATATGCCTCCCGACTCCCTAGCATGCCCTGCCTCTGCCTGCCTCCAATATCTGTGAGTTGTAGTATCCTGGTTGGCTGCGCTGCTCTCAAGTCTCCACCCACTGGGAGTCTGAGCATGGCCATGGACTACAACTCCCAGAATGCATCAGCGCCATCAGCTAGTTAGCGGGCTGCTGCCGCGGCCGTGCCCTTTACCTGACTTCCATAGAAACCACAAGAAGAAAAAAAAATGTAAAGGTGGGAGACTGTCTGTAGTTCCGTGGCCGGTGGGCCACATTGCCTGCGGTTTTGGGCCGTATGCGGCCTGTGGGCCGCAGGTTGGACATGCCTGATCTAGAGTGGGCAACCCAGAAAATAGTATAAAAAAAATAATACACTCACATGTGATAGAGGAAGAGTCAGTATTTCATTTAAGGAGGACTTTTCATCACTGGCACAGATCGGCAGGCAAGCAGATAATGTTATGCAGAGTTTGGCCAGGAAGCTGGTAAGTTGATATGGAGGAAAGGGCTGTGGCTTGGATAGTTGAAATGTGAGTAGCGCAGGGTGTCCTCAGCTTGCTCAGCAGTCAGCTGGTGTTATGCAGACTTCCGCCGTGTAGCTGCTGGGCAGGTGGGAGCGATGTGGCTTGTGGAGCTGGAATACAGGCATACACTGCACTGAATGACCATGAGCTGGGGGGTCCCAAGCAATTCCTTTAATTTATAGGATTTTGCTCTAACTCCCTCTTTTCGCATTAAGGACAGGAAGTGAAGGGAAATCTCCCCAATGGGACACAGATGTAAAAAAAAAAAAAAAAACTGTCATGGGGTTGTAACTCTCAATTACTCTATCCATTACTCTAAGATGAAAAATAAAGTTTTCCCTTTAGATATACTTTCAAGTAGCATTTATCAACCTTTTCAACACAAGGGAACCCTTGAAATATTTTCCAGTCTCAGAAAACCCCTGTAATAGTGGGTGCATGAAGCAGCATTTCTAGACCAAAAGAGGAGTTTGTGCAGAAGAGTCCTGTGACTTTGAGAGGGTATTGTGTGCGAAGGGTTGTGCAGAGGACAACCTGGACTAGGAGAGGGGACTGTGTGGAGGAGATCCAGGACTACTAGTAGGGATGATCGAACGGTTCGGGTCCACCATCGGTTCGGCCCGAACATTGGGTGTTCGAGGTTCGGCCGAATTTAGAACTTTTTGCCCAAAAAGTTTGGAATTCGGCAACCAGAACCGCCCAAAATGCAATGCTCCAGGAAATGGGCTTTAAAAGCCCGTGATTGGACCAGAACCATTAGCAAAAGCCAATTGAGGGGGCAGGAGAATGCTAGGAATGTGATTGGAGTAACTAGGGGGTCCCTAGACCAATCATCAGTGAATACGCCCCCCAGTATATAAGATCGCCCCCGCCATATTCCTAGCATTGTTATACTGGACATGGAAGAGAATGGAAGCAGTTCTGTTAATTTTACTTTAAAAGTGTCATTTAGCTATTTTTAGTGTGAGGAAAGGGATATCTAGTGTAGTTAGAGTGCTCCTTTACACTTAAGTTAGCTTCAAAAATTGAGTTTCTGTAGGGAAAGTGTTAAGTGTAAGGGGACCGTAGTGTAGTGTAGGGTTAACTGGCAGTGACTGCTATGGCAGGGTGACAAAACCCTTCCATAGCAGGGTGACCGCTATGGAGAAATGATCATTTCTCTGAATAGCTTCGGAACTGGAATATGGCTTCTCACCAGCCAAGCATTTTTTATGCTGCAGGGGCTGCCACTGCCAGTGCTTTTTTGAGGACATGTTTGATGTCAGACATGACATCTGAACATGTGTATAGGGGGTATATATAGACATATATGTCTGTATATATACCCCTAGACATATATAGGTGTGATAGTAGCAGAAATAAATGCTTGCGCTAATGAAATCATTTACAGGAATATATTTCTGCTACTATCACACCTATATATGTCTAGGGGTATATATTCAGACATATATGTCTATATATACCCCCTATACACATGTTCAGATGTTTTGCCTGCCTCAAAAGAACCCAAAAAAATGCCAAAAAAACGCTAGCATCAAAAAAAAATGCCCAGGTGTGTTTTTGCTGGCATTTTTTGGGGGGTTTTGGAGGCAGGCAAAACATCTGAACATGTGTATAGGGGGTATATATAGACCTATATGTCTGAATATATACCCCTAGACATATATAGGTGTGATAGTAGCAGAAATAAATGCTTGAGCTAATGAAATCATTTACAGGAATATATTTCTGCTACTATCACACCTATATATGTCTAGGGGTATATATTCAGGCATATATGTCTATATATACCCCCTATACACATGTTCAGATGTTTTGCCTGCCTCAAAAGAACCCCAAAAAATGCCAAAAAAACGCTAGCATCAAAAAAAAAATGCCCAGGTGTGTTTTTGCTGGCATTTTTTGGGGGGTTTTGGAGGCAGGCAAAACATCTGAACTTGTGCACAGTACCACTATACACAAGTTCAGATGTTTTTCCTGACTGCAAAGAACCCAAAAAAATACCTTCTATTAAACCGGCAAGGTGTTACAGCAGCGAAGCCATATTCCTGTGCTTAAAGTTTTCTAATACAAACAATCTTTTTTTTTCTGGTTCTGGACATGCTACAGAGCTGAAACTTCACATGTACACTTTTTAGACCCCCCAGATCTGAAATCCAAAGTAAAAATCAAAAAATCTATTTTTTTTTTTTTAATTTTTTCAATAATTGGCTTTTTTATCAAAAATGACAATTTTTAAGAAATTTTTTTGTGTGATTAATAGTTAATGGGGCATGACCCAGAACCCTAGGCACATTTTAGGGGCATTTATTGGGTTTTGGGGCTTCAAAATTGTGTTTTTTGATTACCAAAGTTCGGGTTGATTTCAATGGGGTTCTGAAATCCGGGCCAAACTTTCGGGAAGTTCGGATGTTCTGGCCGAACCGAACTTTTCAAAAGTTCGATCATCCTTAACTACTAGGAGAGGGGTGTGTACAAAGGATATCCAGGACTAGGAGAGGAGGATGTGTGAAGAAGGCCCTAGATTAGAGGAGGGGGTTGTGTGGTGAAGGCCCTGGACTAGGAGGCCTAGTAGTAGAGAAGGGTTCCTGGATTTGGAGAAATGTCTGTGGAACAGAGGCCTTAGATTAGAAGAGGTGGAGCGTGAAGACCTTGAACTATAAGAGGAGGAGTGTGGTGGCCCTGAACTAGAAGAAGAGGATCGTGGAGGGTCTGAACTAGGAAAGGGGGACTGTGGAAGTCCTGGGCTATGAAAGGGTGTAGATCGAGGCCCCAGATGTCCTAGACTAAAATAAACAGGGTGCCTGGAGGCCCTGGACTATGAAAGGGGACTCTGAAAGTCCAAATGGATTCAGGGAGAAAGAGCATGGACTGAGGTAAAGTCCGGGTTGAGTCAGTGAGTTCTATACTTAGGTGACACTTATCAGTTGTCACAGAAGGTACAGAAAAGTAATGCCACACAGGAGCAGATCAGTGGCGTACTAGGGGGAGGGTGCAGTCCCCAGCTGCTGCTTCAGTGCCAGCGAGAGCTCAGTGTGAGGGTAAATCTTCCTCCATGCACCTCCCATCACTCTTCTTCCCTGCCTCCCATGCCGAGCTCCTGCTGTATATCTGGTGAGTGACTGTAGGTGGGGGGGGTTTGTTTCTTCTGCATGCTAGGGGGCGTGGAAGATGGATCTGTGCATGGGGGGTTCTGTACTGAGGTGTCACGGAACCATGAACCAGACGTACAACAACAGATAAGTGAAAATAAGAAAGCTTTATTGAAAAACAAGCTATAAAGCAAAAGTCCAAACGGATGGCGAAACCGATGCAGAGTCTTTGCGAAGCCAGGGGACAGGAACCAGCAGGGTAGTCAGACGAAGCCAGGATCAGGAACCAGCAGGGTAGTCAGACGAAGCCAGGATCAGGAACCAGCAGGGTAGACAGACGAAGCCAGGATCAGGAACCAGCAGGGTAGTCAGACGAAGCCAGGATCAGGAACCAGCAGGGTAGTCAGACGAAGCCAGGAACAGGAACCAGAAGTAGCAGCAGTCTTAGTAGCATGTGAACACAGGGGGACCAAGCAGGGAACTGAAGCCACAGACCTCCTATATATATGAGCTAGGTATCCAGCTCCTCCCAGTGGGAAGGAGGAGCCGCAGGGTGGGAGGCTACAAGAAACCCAGAAACCAAGATGGCCGCCAGCACATGTCAAACGAAGGAGAACAGCAAGAAGGTAAGACCATGACAGTACCTCCCCCTCAAGGGCCCCTCCTCCGCGGAGTAAAGAACGGTTTCTGAGGGAAGCGTGCGTGGAAGGCTCGGAGCAAGGCAGGAGCATGGACATCTGCGGAGGGAACCCAGGAACGCTCCTCTGGACCATAACCACGCCAATGAACCAAAAACTGCACCCGACCGCGGACCAGGCGTGAGTCCAGGATATTGCTCACCTCATACTCCTCACGATTGCCCACTCGGACCGGACGAGGCCGAGGAACCGAGGAAGTGAAACGATTACACACCAGAGGCTTCAACAGGGAGACATGAAACACGTTGGAGATCCACATGCCAGGAGGAAGCGCAAGGGCATAGGCTACCGGGTTTACCCTGCGAAGCACTCGGAAGGGACCAACAAAGCGAGGCGCCAGCTTGGGAGTGGGCACTCGAAGGTTGAGGTTGCGGGTGGACAACCATACACGGTCTCCGGCCTGGTAGGAAGGAGCAGACGCTCGTCTGCGATCAGCCTGGAGTCTCTGGCGCTGCGCAGAGACCTCAAGGGACTTCTGGATCTGTACCCAAGAAGCACGTAGGACGGAAAGGTGATCCTCCACAGCCGGAATATCCTGGGGAGAGAATACCTCCGGTAACACGGCAGGTTGGAACCCATAGTTGGCCATGAAGGGAGACGTCCCAGAGGAAGAGTTCACCGCCGTGTTCCTGGCAAACTCAGCCCAAGGCAGGAGGTCAACCCAATTGTCTTGGTGATCGGAGACATAGCAACGAAGGAATTGCTCCAAGGCCTGATTGGAACGTTCTGCGGCCCCATTGGACTGAGGGTGGTAGGCCGAGGAGAAGGAGAGATGAATCCCCAACTGGGAGGAAAAGGCACGCCAGAACCTGGACACAAACTGACTCCCCCGATCCGACACAATCTCCTTGGGCAAACCGTGCAACCGGAAGACCTCCCTGGCAAAAATCGTGGCCAACTCCTGTGCAGAGGGTAACTTCTTGAGAGGAACACAGTGACACATTTTGGAAAACCGATCCACAATCATGAGAATGACCGTATGGCCTCGGGATGCAGGGAGGTCCACAATGAAATCCATCCCCAGGTGTGACCATGGGCGCTCCCCGGTGGCTAAGGGTTGCAGAAGGCCCAACGGAAGGTGCCGAGGGGACTTACTCTGGGCACAAACGGAGCATGCCGCTACATATGCGGCGATGTCGGAACGTAGGGAAGGCCACCAGAACAGACGTGAAACAGCCCAGGACAGCTGATTCTTTCCAGGATGCCCCGCGGTCTTGGAGTTATGGTAGGTTCGCAACAACCGAGTGCGCAACTCCTCAGGCACAAAACATCTGCCGTTGGGTCTCCCAGAGGGAGCACCAGATTGAGCCGCCAAAATCTGCTCACCCAGGGGAGAGGTCAGGCTGGTGCGAATGGCAGCCAGGATCTGATTCGGAGGTATGACCGAAGTCGGAATCGACTCCTCCCTGGACAGGTCGGAGTACTGCCGTGATAAGGCATCAGCCCTGATGTTCTTGGAACCGGGTAGGTAGGAGACCACGTAATTAAAACGTGACAAGAACAGTGCCCATCTGGCCTGACGTGGTGTCAATCTCTTGGCCTCAGAGAGGTAGGTCAGATTCTTGTGGTCCGTCAGGATGAGGACCGGAACCACCGAACCCTCGAGCAAGTGCTTCCATTCTTTGAGAGCCTGCACGATGGCCAATAACTCCCTGTCACCAATCTGGTAGTTGCACTCCGCGGAAGACAGTTTCCGGGAGTAAAACCCACAAGGAAGCAGAGGACCCTCTGGTGTTCTACGCTGAGACAGAAGGGCGCCTACTCCCGTCTCAGACGCGTCCACCTCGAGGACAAAGGGCAACCCAGGGTTGGGATGCGACAGAATCGGAGCCGACACAAAGGCGGACTTTAGAGCCTCAAAAGCTCGGATGGCCTCGGGCGGCCAGACCTGGGAATTACTGCCCTTCCTGGTCAGATCCGTGAGAGGCTTGGCTAGCATGGAAAAGTCCCTGATGAACTTCCGATAATAATTGGCGAAGCCCAAAAAGCGCTGCAGGGAGCGAAGACCACTGGGCTGGGGCCACTGTAAGACAGCCGAAACCTTCTCAGGATCCATGGAGAACCCCTCAGCGGAAATGATGTAACCTAAGAAGGTTACCTGGGATCGGTGAAATTCGCATTTCTCAAGCTTACCGAACAGCTTGTTCTCTCGTAACCGTTGCAACACTCGTTTGACATCCAGAATGTGGGTCTCCATGGACTCAGAATATACCAAGATGTCATCCAGGTAGACCACCACACACTGCTGCAACAGGTCACGGAAAACATCGTTGATGAATTCCTGAAAGACTGCGGGCGCATTGCACAGCCCAAAGGGCATAACCAAGGATTCATAATGACCGGTGCTAGTGTTAAACGCGGTCTTCCACTCATCGCCCGCCTTGATCCTTACGAGGTTATATGCCGCCCTCAGGTCGAGTTTGGTAAAGACCGTGGCCCCTTTAAGGCGATCGAACAGCTCGGAAATCAAGGGTATCGGGTAAGCGTTCTTGATCGTGATGCGATTGAGACCCCTGTAATCGATGCAAGGCCTCAACTCACCGCCCTTCTTTTTCACAAAGAAAAATCCAGCCCCTGCCGGGGACGAGGATTTGCGAATGTGTCCACGTGAAAGCGCCTCCCTCACGTACTCCTCCATGGCCTCATTCTCCGCTACCGACAGTGGATAGACTTTGCCACGAGGAGGAACGGCACCAGATTGTAACTCGATGGCACAATCGTATGGGCGGTGCGGAGGTAGGGCAACCGCGCGCACCTTATCGAATACATCCCGGTACTCCTCGTATTCAGGGGGCAACAGAGAGTCCGAGGAAGTACACAGCAACTTGACAGGCCCATGGATGCAACTAGCCCCACACTGCGGTGACCACGAGAGGATCTCGGCCGATCTCCAATCGAAAATCGGATTATGCTCCTGGAGCCAGGGGTACCCCAAGACCACCGAGTAGTGTGGAGACGAAATAACCTGGAAGCAGACCGACTCTCTGTGGACGGCACCAATGGCTAACCCCACTGGAAGGGTCTCATGAGTCACGTGTGGCGGCAGAAGGGGTCTGCCGTCTATCGCCTCAAGAGCCAGAGGAGAACCTCGAGCCTGCAGAGGAATGGAATTGGCGGCAGCGAACGCACTATCAATGAACAAACCACCAGCACCAGAGTCCACCAACGCCTGGGTCGTCACCGAGCCCCCGACCCAGGAAAGGACAACAGTGATCAGTGGTTTGTCAACACGGGAAACCGGGGACGAGGAGACTCCACCCAAGATCTGCCCCCGACAGGATCTCAGGTGCGAGCGTTTCCCTGGACGGTTCGGACATGCCAACCGAAAATGCCCACCGAGACCACAGTACATGCATCGGCCCTCGCGTCTCCGGAGTACCCTCTCCCCCTCGGACAGGCGAGCAAACCCCAGCTGCATGGGTTCACCCCCAGACAAGTCATCCCCAGGAGGCGTGGGAGGAGAGGGAGGCACGGGTGGGACAACAAAGGTAGGCGCCAATCTGTTAGGAGGCCTCCGCAGACTCTCCTTAAAGGAAGGTCTCTCCCTGAGTCTGGTGTCAATCAAAATCAGGAAAGAAATAAGAGACTCGAGCTCCACTGGTAGGTCCTTAGCTGCAACCTCATCCTTCAAGGCATCCGAGAGACCATGAGAGAAAGCAGCGACCAGAGCCTCATTATTCCAGCCCACCTCTGCTGCCAGGGTACGAAACTCAATGGCGTATTCAGCTACGGATCGTGAACCCTGTCTGATGGACATAAGGAGCTTCGCAGCAGAGGCAGCACGAGCCGGCACATCGAATACCTTCCGAAAAGAAGCAACAAAACCGGAAAACTCGGCAACCACCGGATTGTTGTTCTCCCATAAAGGGCTGGCCCAGGCCAAGGCCTTGTCCGAGAGCAGCGAGATTAAGAAGCCCACCTTTGATCTCACAGTAGGAAAGGCATGTGGCAGCAACTCGAAATAAATGCCCACCTGGTTAAGGAAACCTCGGCACTGAGTTGGCTCTCCCCCAAAGCGCTGTGGAAGGGGGGCAGAACCGGACATACCCCGAAACACCGCAGGCGCAACAACAGGTGTCGGGGTAGACTCTGGCGCAACAACCGGAGCGGCAGTAGGAGCGGACCCAGGAGCGACAACCGACCCATCGGCAACGGGAGCGAAATGAACCGTGCGTTCAAGCAGGGTTTGCAACGCCACGGCGAACTGACCCAACAGGTGATCCTGCTGATCAAGTCTGGCAACCAGCGTGGGTAGCGAGGATGGCCCTGTACCGTCAGAATTCATGACCTGTGGTACCGTGCGTTCAAGCAGGGTTTGCAACGCCACGGCGAACCGACCCAACAGGTGATCCTGCTGATCAAGTCTGGCAACCAGCGTGGGTAGCGAGGATGGCCCTGTACCGTCAGAATTCATGGCTTGGTCCTAATGTCACGGAACCATGAACCAGACGTACAACAACAGATAAGTGAAAATAAGAAAGCTTTATTGAAAAACAAGCTATAAAGCAAAAGTCCAAACGGATGGCGAAACCGATGCAGAGTCTTTGCGAAGCCAGGGGACAGGAACCAGCAGGGTAGTCAGACGAAGCCAGGATCAGGAACCAGCAGGGTAGTCAGACGAAGCCAGGATCAGGAACCAGCAGGGTAGACAGACGAAGCCAGGATCAGGAACCAGCAGGGTAGTCAGACGAAGCCAGGATCAGGAACCAGCAGGGTAGTCAGACGAAGCCAGGAACAGGAACCAGAAGTAGCAGCAGTCTTAGTAGCATGTGAACACAGGGGGACCAAGCAGGGAACTGAAGCCACAGACCTCCTATATATATGAGCTAGGTATCCAGCTCCTCCCAGTGGGAAGGAGGAGCCGCAGGGTGGGAGGCTACAAGAAACCCAGAAACCAAGATGGCCGCCAGCACATGTCAAACGAAGGAGAACAGCAAGAAGGTAAGACCATGACATGAGGGATCTGTACTGTGAAGGAGGGGTAGGGTGTCTGTACTGAGGAGTCTGTACTGGGGGGAGGAGTGTCTTCAGTATAGAGAGAAATCTCTATTGGGGGAGCGGTGTCTGTACCTAAGGAAGTATATGATAGGGGATGTAGCGCAAATCAGGAGAATAAACTAATAAAGTCCATATAAAATAATGTGTATCCACGTGACAGTATGAAGCCACACCTACAGTCCTGGAAATACAAGAGGTGCAATAGATCCACCACCAAAAAAGGTCTCCAAAATACCCTTACCGGATCAATAGATCAAAAGGTCATACACAGCAGATGATATATATCTGTAAAGCATCGATCTGAAGCACCATTTCCTTCACATCCTGCATTCCATCTCAAGCCACTGGTCTGCCTTAGTGATCTCACAGGAAACAAAGCAAGAAATGCCTCTCATAGTGTAATATTTCAACAATTGTTTTTTTGAGGTAAAAGAGAGAGACTCACATTTCAGCAGAGAGGCAGCAGCATGTTTGTGTAGTAATGTCACTGGCGTGGTTCAGTTTCCAGCCAAGAAGATGGCCACCGTCCTTCTCAATCGCGCATGCGTCCGACCGTCCACCTATGGGGTCCACCCAACGCGTTTGGTCACACGTATTGACGTTGTCAAGGGCGTGGCCTCATGGCGGAGGGATGTGGCTTTATACGGGCGAAAAGAGACGGATTGGATAATAAGGTAAACCGGAAGCAGGAACTGCAATTCAATGCGTTCCACAGACCGGAACAAAAGGTCAATTAGACTTGGGTTAGGGCCAAATTAACAACAAATTATTTTTAAGGACATTATAATTTGCCTAATTTTTTATATATTGTGCTGTAAGTACGAACGTGCGGGACTAAGTGACAGCGCCATCTTGTGGAAAAGAAACAAAGGCACACTTAAGTGAACGACACACATATCAGCCACTCCATCTGAAGGTCATTTCAAATACATACAGTAAATACATAAATGCAATAACTTAAAAAGGAAAGGAAATAAATACAATAGTTTAAAAAGAAAGGAAATATCCCCCCTGTACATACAAATAAATTAGATAGGGGCCACAATTAATATTAAAATACCCAACAAAATTGGGACATTAAGGGACTTGAAATTAAAATTAAACTGGAAGAATATGTACAAAGTAAAAGACTAAAGGATCTTAATCAATGGGTGTGGTTAGCACCCCAATAGGCGGACAGGGAGAAGAATCTCCTCAGGAATTATTGATAAAGGCATTTAAATCCCAGTCGATATTAAGCCCATGTGGGGCATAGGATTTAATTTTAAAAATCCAGGCTGTTTCCAGCCTGGAAACCCCTCTAGTGAGGTTACTCCCCCGCCAGTTCCACGTGTATCTATCAATTCCAAGAAACAAGGTGCCCGCTGGGTTTCTGTTATGACATGTATCATAGTGTCGGGAAACACTATATTTAGAGAAACCTTTGATAATATATGCGACATGTTCCTTTAGTCTTATCTTAAGCATCCTGGTGGTGCAGCCCACATATTCTAGGCCGCACGGACACCGGATAAGATAGACCACATATTTAGATGTGCAGGTGATAAAAAGTTTAATTTTGTGGGTTTGTTTAGTGACATTAGTTTCACATGTTTCATTCTTTTTTTTATTACCACCTGTGTTCAACCTACAGATACTGCAAGACTTAAAAGGATAGAACCCTCCTTTGTCTTGAAAGAAAGAGATCTGTTTCGGGGGATTTATAACATTAGGTGCCACCTGTAGTTTGAGGGGAGGCACCCTCCTAAAAATCACAGGGGGCAAGTCGGGCAAAATGGGACCCAAAACTCCATCATTCTGTAGCACATGCCAGTGCCTACGCAGAATTTTCTTAACTGAGTAATGTTGGGCTGAATAGGAAGAAAAGAAAGCATGCTGGAAAATTTTGTTCTTCTGTCTTATTTTTGGCTGTCACAGGTCTGCCCTATTTTGTTGGTCTGCACGTGCTATGGCTGAATCCAACCAATTCGATTTCCTTATAGCCTCCCTCCATAAAGTTTAAGGGAGACGGCTTCTTTAAGGAAATAGTCTCTCCTTGTGCAATTGCGTTTAAGCCTCAAAAATTGACTGACAGGAACGAATCTCAACCAAGCTGGATGATGACACCTGGCCGTTTCTATAAATTCGTTCCTGTCAGTCTCCTTAAAGAACGTAGAGGTGATGAGATGATCATCCACTATCCTAATGTTCAGGTCTAAGAAATTAATCTCAGTTTTACTCCACTCAAAAGTGAGGACAATACCCCTGTCATTCATATTCAAAGTGGTCATAAAATGCTCCAGTGATGCGATGTCACCATCCCAAAGGAGGAGGATGTCGTCGATGTACCTACGCCAGAGCACAAGCTCTGACCTAGGGACACCTCCAACGACATCCTCCTCCCACCTGGCCATTAAGAGATTAGCCATGCTGGGCGCAAACTGGGCGCAAAAACCTTCTTCCTCTGCTCCCGCTGACTGAGCCAGGGCTCACTTAAACTTCTTCTTTTATAGGCAACTGATTAACATAACGGTATTCAAATTTGACCAATTACCTTTTAGTGACCAGTATTTTACCAATCTATTTCATCCCTTTAACTGACCAATTGTATTTCTATGTTTAATGACCAATAACCTTACTACTTTAAAAAACTGACAATTTTTCCTTAACTATTGTCAAGCCACAGCCCCATATATGCTGATTGGGTACTTTTGGACCCCATCTGCATATTCATTACCCTCTGAGTGTGGATCTCAGGTGGTATGACATAGTTGCTAAACTAAGCTACTGTATTATGGTTACAGCTTGCACATGGGCACTTTGCTGGCTATTTTTTTTAAAAAGCCCACCCTGCAAAGAAAAGAGTGTGCCACTCTCACAGCTCAGCCATTCCGCAAGGCATGAGGCTGCTGTGAAATCTTCTGCATCCTGCACTTCCAGGAGTGTTGAACGACCTGGTCCCTTCTATGCAGCTGTTTAATTCAGTGGCCTCTATTTCTGTACAGGGCACAGTGATTTAGAGGCTAACAAAGGGAACCGCTGAGTGTAGAAAGAGACAGAGCACTGGGCAATCCTGGAGGTGTCTAATGCAGGGCTCTTTTTAGCAAGCTGATCCCCTTTTCAGTAGTAAGAGGAGTAACTCACTGGGCTTTGTTTTAAATGGCTACAGAGTCTTTGTCTTTTTTTTCGTGTAACATCGTTAAGACTTTCTTCAGGGATAATTCACAAGAAAATTATTAATTTGGACATGTAACTTCAACTAGATCTTATGGACAAACATTGGTGCGTCTGTTTTTTTTTACCTTTCCCAAATAAAAAAAAAAGTTAAATAGGTTTTAATTTCACTTTTCTTAACTTCATCCAAAGCTTAAAAAAAAATTGGGATTTGATCTTAAATATTTAGGGTTCACTCACACTGGCACTTTTAACCATGCCCTTGCACAGTTCACCCACTTTGGTCTGGTTTGTTTATGTAGTGTGAGTGTTCCGAACAATGTCTGAGTACCAGACAGGAACCACTTGGAAGAGGTAGCCCTAGGCATAGCTCATTTGTGGTCTGGCAAACTTTCCTTAAGTGTGAGTGCAAATTTTGCCTGAGAACAGAACTCATCATAGATTACTGAGCACAGACACAGGGATCACTGTGGTCTGATTGGCAGATGAGATGATGTAAGTGTGCCCTGGAACACTTGAATATAGCCCAGTGTGGGTGCAGACCAGTGGGGCAGTGAAGACAATTCACATTCAATAGTGCCATTCAACCATGCCCAGTGTGAGTGCACCCTTAACTGGGTGAAATAAACATATATTTAATTCATGCAAGTAGATTAAACACTTTTAATTATAGGTTTAAATGAAAAAAAAAAAAAAGTTTACCTCCATCTTTTTATTTGGTAAATCTTTACAATGATGGGATCAGCATTCTGCACATAAATATACGTAAGTTCTGTTTTGGAGATAAAGTGGCATAATAAAGTATAGTCCTCTTTATGTTCAGTGCATGCATATAATTTCTGCCTGTTATTTCATTTGATATTACTGAGAAAAGATAGATAAAATTCTTTTTCACCATTCCCTTATTCTGATCACGTTACTCAGCAGTAAGTTTCCTTTGTTTTGCAGGAGAATTTTTATGGTTAGCACCATAAGTGCCACTAAGTGGTATTATATCTTTGATTTACTTGACGTGCAGTGAAGCATAGAGTTTGGCAAGTAAGTATGCTTTAATAAAAGCTTTCAAATTTATGGTTCTGGCTACAGAGGCCTGGAAGATGTTCTTCCTGTGAAGCAATACAGACGCCATTTTGAATTTATAGTCTTGCATTAGTTCCCTTGGCAGCTATGGTATCCAACAGTGTGAGAATAATTTTTACTGCAGCACCTTTACTTACTTGTTTGGACTGTATTAAAACACACATTACTAACACCATCACCGATGAATAATACTCAGGTTGGCAAACAGCATCATGGCTATACAGATATTAACTGAATTGCCTGGATTCACTTTTTAGAAATTCAGTTACCTGTAGCAACCAGGGATGAGGTTCTGATTTACTGCTACCATGAGCTTGATGCAATTTCTGCAGGTCCAAGATTTATGGTCCAGGAGAATTTTTTTTATTTTTTAACCCCAGTGCACTGCATCACCGTTAAACGTTGACCACCAGGCTTAACCAATATTGGACCTTTTTGATAAGCCAGATCCTTTACTATAAACAAGGGAGAATGCTGGGGATAGTGTCAATGTATTGGAAACTGCTGTACAGAAAGGATAGGAAAAGCTAACAAACTGCACAGGGAAAAATTAGGGTCAGTTACAAAATTGTACTTTAATTCTATATAATAGCTATTTAGGCAATCAACCACTTTTGGGTCTGGGCAATCAACCTGCTTTTTCCTATCATTTGTATTTTTTTCATCTTTAATTGTACTTTGTGGTTGATTTGAGATTAGCAGTTGTTTTTAGCTTCTGCCCATTCATAGCAATTTTTTCTGTTGGAAGGCCTTTAAAAATTTAGCCATGTAATTTATTTTTTTTGGTGTGTGTGTGGGGGGGGGGGGGGTTATACTCTTTTAGGTTTATTTTAGGTTAAACTCCTTTTTATTTATGTGTATTTTGTTTTGTTTTGTTTTTTTCAAGTTTGGGGTGCCTAAAGTGGAGCATTCACTTTTTACTCATAGTCTGTTTTGGGGGGCTGTCTTTTGTTCATAACACACCACTGTGCCAATTGAAGGGAAAAAAGAGAAATGAAGTGCAAGAAAAGTGTGCACCTAAACCTGACATTATATCACTCACATTCACTGCACTCTTTTATCTTGTTAGATAGAATAAAAGTCAGGGATACACTACTTAGGGCTATTATCCCGATTAAAACTGTCCTGCTTCAGACTGATTTTCCACTTTTAGTATCTTAACTGTTATAGTAAAACTCCTGTGCTCTTTGTAATTTGAACATTTCAGCTAATTCTCATTTATCAATATTGTCCTGTTGTGGACAGCAAGTCAGTTTTCCATCAGTGAGTTAGGAACAGACTCAGCAAACTACTTACCTATTTCTGTCTCACGGTCAACTACTAATAAAAGAAACATATATTATGATATGTGAACTGATACTATTATTTTATCAATTAAAGTGTTTCCTTTATTAATACACTCCTATTCCCTCTTCTTGTATCCATCTTCTGCACCAGTAGTGTAACCAACTACAGGCGGTCCCCAGGTTACAAACAAGATAGGGACTATAGGTTTGCTCTTATGTCTAATTTGTTTGTAAGTCGAAAAGGTACATTTTTTTAAGTTTAGCTCCAGCCTAAAGAATAATTGTTTTTTACATTTTTTAGATAGCATAGGGAAGGGTTAACACCCCTGTAACATTTGTTTTGCTGTCTGTACCCCTGTTCAGGAGATTTCACCTCACTTTCTGTCCCTATGACATCTATATTTTGAACATTTTGGGTTTTTGTAGAAACAAGGATTAGGGATAAAGCTTCAATTGAGACACCTTTTTCCCATGAGAACACTTACAGGAGTGAATTCCCTTCCTGGGGCTAGATTTCTCCCTGCTTCCTGTTATCTCTCTCTGTTTGTAAGTAGGAGTCATTTGTAACCCAGGGACCGCCTGTACTGGGATCTTGGGTTCAGTAACCATCGTAGACTGTCTAAAAATGATTTTTTTTTCTCCTGCATTTGTGCTTTTTTTTTTTCATGTACCATGCTTCAACCCAAAAACATCCTGGGAGGTTGGTTATCAAACTTTGGCTCAAACTGACCATAGCATATGAATATTTTGGATGACAATACATTTTGACTGAAATTTTGATTTTGATGACCAAATTTCAGTGTTATTTTTGGTTGGTCAGATTTCCAAAATGCTTATTGGAGAAAGAGACCAAAGGCTGCTGTAGACGTTGTTTCTACCTTTTATCTGCCTCTGCTATTGCCTAGGCATCCTTAGCTTGGTTGCCAGTGCCTACTATGTTCCGCCCTATTAGTATCGTTCTTTTTACAATGCAATTTCAAAAAAGAACTAAAACTGCTTACAACATACATAGCCAACCTACCATGACCAAGAATTAGGGAGATATGTATAAAAAAGGGTATGGCCTTACTACTGCTTTATAATGGACAGTGCTCTTCTGGCTTCCAAACTCTGAAACCAATAGAAGACTATTTTTATTAAATTAGAGATCAGAAAAAAAATCTAGGAGGAGAGAGCCTAGTCATCTCACCTGTCATTTGACCAGCCTCTCCTCCAATGATGGAGTTTTCTTTGGAGGATTAAGCAGGGAGAACTCTATGAGGTACCATAGGCTCACAAAGTTAACTGTGTTTTTTAACTTGGACATAAAATTCTGTCTGCAGCATGTATAACCTTGCAGAGTGTATGAAAGAGCAGATAGTAATATAGCAGCCAACACAATTGCTAGCACAAGCCTTTACTCACAGGTCTAGCAGAAACATCTTTTAAAAATCAGAGGTATGTTCAAACAACTTTTACTGCTTGCTGTTAACTGAATATTTCATTTTAATTTGTTTATACTACTGACAGGTTCACCTTGAAGATCTTCAGTCATGTAACCAGAGGCTACTTCACTTTCCTCCTTTACATCTTCAAATAAGGTCAGCAATATTCCTTATAAACATGTGGCAAGGGTATGGCATGATTTCTCAGCTCGTATCATAAAGAAAAAAAAAAAAAAATACAAATAATATCTCGGCTGTGGAGGACACCTAATGTAATGTAAAAACTTTTTGCTGCAAAGGGCCAGGTAACTTATTCTTGCACAGGCATTATATGTACATTACAGATTACAAGGTTTATCACAGACATTACAAACCTAGAGGATTAAAAAGAAGGGGTCTTTTATGTATGTATAATGATGTTTTATAAAAATCGACTCTATAGAAACACAATGTAATCTGTAATAGTAAATGAACACGATAAACCCATGTCACAGTTTTAAATAACAAACATAGCTAAAGCCCAATGTGCTTAAGATTTACAAATGTACGTATTTGAACCCTGGAGCGTGAAGTTAGAGTGAAAAGAGTTAATCATCAGGCTTCAATGAGAATACAAATTTTCTAAGCAATATTTGACATCTGATCAGCTCCTAACAATAGTGAAGAGCTAAATTATTCTAAAAAAAATGATTTGGTTGCCACCAAACTTTTGCTGAAACGGAAACTCTGAACTTCACTAGTTAAGATGTTTTGAGAGTTAGTTGAAAAAAACAAATCTTTTCCTTTTTCCTAATTTTTTTTTTTTTTCTGTTTATTTATAATATAGTATAGAAACCAATCAGCTTCCAGGTGTTTTTTGTTTGTTAACCACTTAAGCCCCGGAGGATTTTCCTGCTAAACGACCAGGGGGTATTTTGCGATTCGGCACTGCGTGACTTTAACAGACAATTGCGCGGTCATGCAACGCTGTATCTAAACGAATTTGGTGTCCTTTTTTTCCCACAAACAGAGCTTTCTTTTGGTGGTATTTGATCACCCGTGCGATTTTTCCTTTTTGCGCTATAAACAAAAAAAGAGCGTACATTTTGCAAAAATAACAATATTTTTCACATTTTTTTATATGAAATTCCCCAAAAGAAAAATGTAAAAATCAAAATTTTTTAAAATTTTCGGCCAATTTGTTTTATGCTACCTATGTTTGGTAAAAAAAATCGCAAAAAGCGTATTTTGATTGGTTTGCGCAAAAGTTATTGCGTTTACTAACAAAGGGAAAGATTTCTGTCATTTTTGGTGTTTTTTTTTTAACGTGTAATGGCGGCGATCTGCGATTTTTTTTTGCGGTACTGCGACATTGGGGCGGACAGATCGGACCCTTGACTGACATTTTTGACACTTTTGGGGTTACCAGTGACATTTCTACAGTAATCAGTGCTATATATATATGCACTGTTACTGTAAAAATACACTGGTAGTGAAGGGGTTAACTTTATTTGGGAGGGAGGGGCTGTGTGTGTCCCTAGGGGCGTGCTTTCTACTGTGATTGGCTGTGGCTTGAGCTGTAAGGACACTGATCAACGGATCTACATAGTAGATCCATGTGATCAGTTTTTTTACAGCGAGGAGAATGACAGGTGGCTTGTTTACACAAGCTGCCTGACATTCTCCCTCTCCCCCGACGATCGCCGAGTGACCGGCGGACATCGGGTCCGCTGGTCAAACGCGCGGGGGGGTCCGTGACCACGCGGGAGCGGGAGCACGCCTCCGCGGGCGCGCGCTCGCTCCCCAGAGCCTCACAGGCGAGCGACGTAGACCTACGTCACTCTGCCTGTGAGGGGCTGACTGCCGCAGTAAATATACTGTGAGCAGTCGGCAAGCGGTTAAAGCTTACTTTAACAAGCTGACTATAGAAGTTGGTTGGCTTCCAAGCACAGCTGCACCAGATTTTGCACTCTCCAGTTTTAGTAAATCAACCATGATATTTAGTGTGGCATATTTCAATTAATGTATGTTTGAGTGTGTTTAAGTGCATTCATTTTTTTTTTGTACTGCTGTTTCCACTTTTTTCCAGTCTTTTTCTTTTGTAAAAAAAATAAAAATGACAAAATGATTATTTTTCAACAAGTTCAGGATAATTGAAAGTACTGTAGCTTCTATAATGCTAAAAAGCCATTTAAAGCTTGTTGTGCTACTAAGCAATATTAAACCCAAAAGCATGCATTTATTATATTGCATATTACCAATTCTTAGATGTGATGGCTGCATTCATTTCCTTTTTAGGCATTTTTTTGATTTGCATCCAATGAGCTGGCCAGTAAGTCTGGTGTTTGTCAATAAAAAATCTCTCTTGCAGTTAAGGCTCCATGTACACGGGACGTTGTTAAAAGTCCCTTTGAATGCTGAAATTTTTAGGACATTTGAAACGTCCGTTCGGTCGCGTTTGTACCCGCGTTTAGCGGGCGTTTAGCAGCGTTTGCGGGCGTTTGCGTTTAGAACCGTTCCTAGAGGTCAAAAAAATGATTCCCCTTTAAAATGGAAAAACGAGAACGCTAAACGCGGGTCATCGCGTTCGGACGCGTTCGGACGCATTCGGACGCGTTCAGACGCGTTCGGACACGTTTGTGCGTTTGAAACGCCGGGAAACACACGTTCGAACGCAAATAATTGCGTTCTAAAAACAGTCCCTGAACGCAACTGCCTGCAAATGACTGTAAACGACCTAGTGTACATGGACAGATAAGATAAAATGTAGATGGGTTCAGGGGCTTCTGAAAAAAACGCCCAACTGCTCCTAAACGGCCATTTCCAGCGTCCCGTGTACATGGAGCCTAAGGGGATGAGAAAAAAACAGTTTAACACTAGCAGTGCTGCCTAAAGTGATATTAAAGCTTGTTTTTTTTTTTTTTTTTTTAATAACAAACATGTTATACTTGATTTTGCACAGAACAGCCCCGATCCATTTCTTTTTGCGTCTCTCGCCGTCTCTCGCTCCTGAGCCACTACTCTATGCGACCAAAAGTCACAGCACCCCCACTCTCTCCTCATTAGCTCACTGGCTGAGATTGACAGCAGTGGGGGCCAAAGGAGGCCGTTGCTGTCTCAGCCAATAAGGAGAGGAAGTCACAGGACAGCCAAATCTCTCTTGCACATTGCTGGATAAAGAGGGGGCTCAGGTGAGCATTAGGAGGGGGGGGGGGCTGTGGGGGGAGCAGCACACAGAAGGTTTTTTATCTTCATGCATAGAATGCATGAAGGTAAAAAGCCTTCAGCCTTTAATGATCAACTTTTATTTATGTATTTAAAACCTTTATCCCAAAAAGGAAAGAAATGGTTTGCTGTAACTGATGATAAAGTGTTAGCTGGAGTTCAGCTTTAATTTGTTACTGTACAGTATTACGTCTGCTTGTACTTCAAACCCCCCTCTTCCCTCAGACTGACAATGCTGCTGTCCAAATCTGCGCCCTGTGCTCATTCATCAAAAGTGGTGTCTGTATAATACAGGAGGCGTGTTGCTGGTCAGATCTCTAGTGGAAAACAGAGGAGAAAAAGCCTAAAAAAGAATGCAGCCATGGCATCTAATGATTGGTAAGCTGCAATATATTACATTTTTGGTTTGGGGTTTAATAGCACCTTAAATTTGCTGTGCTCATTGACCCCAATGCATATTTCCAAAGTGGCAAAATGTATCTGCAATCTATTAACTCCTTAATGCCTAAGCTTTTTTCTGACATTTGTTGCTTACAAGTTATTATCAGTATTTTTTGCTAGAAAATTACTTAGAACCCCCAAACACTATATATATTTTTAGCAAAGACCCTAGAGAATTGAATGGCGATCTTCGCAATATTTTATGTCACACGATATTTATTTTTTTGATCACTTTTATTACTGTCACAAGGATTGTAAACATTCCTTGTGACAGTAGTAGGCAATGACAGGTACTATTTATGGAGGGATCTGGGGTCTAAAAGACCCCACATTACTCCTTTGCTCTTATAAGCATTCAAAAATGCCAAGTTTGGCTGTTTTGAATACTGTAAATTTTTTTAAAATCTGGTGCCTTTAACCTGCCTAGCGGTATCCCCGAGCGTGACTCGGGGTGGATTTTCCATGCTGTTATCGGTATCCCCGAGTCACGCTCGGGGTGGATGGGCAGAGCGTGCAGCGGTCTCTTACCTTCTCCTGGCGATCCAGCAATGATCTCCCATTGCTGTGATCGCCAGCCGTCTGAGATCCCCGCCGCTCGTCCGTCCTCCGTCGGTGTGATGACTTCCTAGTTCCGTTCCCTGCAGCAGCAATGCTGCATGAGAGCGGAACTAGGGAGGGAAATTCAAACATTGAACATTGCACAAAACACAAACACACACATAACATTTATATTATATATATATATATATATATATATATATATATATACATACATATATATATATATATATGTCATTAAAGTCTATCTAAAACCAAAATTTTTATTTTGTTTTAAATAGAGTAGAGGAGGGTTAGCAATTGCTGTCTGTGTCCCCTCTGAGGACATCCACTCCCTCTTTTTGTCTCAGTAATGATTTTTAATGGGGGGACTAAAAGTGAAACACCAGAGCTGGAACAATACGGGAAAATTTTCATGATTTACCATACTTTGGAGAGATTTTCTCCCAGTTGCTGTTGCGTCCACAAAACAGAAGTAATGAAAGATCTTCACAATGTAACACAGGCAGAAAAAAAAAACCAGTGTTTTACAAAAATTGCAAAAAAGTATTGTTTTTAAGTATACTTTAAATAAAACTATTTGTATTTGACTGGTTGTGTACATTTAAATACAGATCCTTTACACACACATGAACTTTAATGGCATCCCAGCCTTAGTCCATAGGGTCCAATATTGAGTTGGCCCACCCTTTTCAGCTATAACAGCTTTAACTCTTCTGGGAAAGCTGTCCACAAGGTTTAGGAGTGTGTCTATGGGAATGTTTGACCACTCTTCCAGAAGTGCATTTGTGAGGTCAGGCACTGATGTTGGATGAGCAGGTCCTGCTTGCAGTCCCCGCTCTAAATCATCCCAAAGGTCTTTTATCGGGTTGAGGTCAGGCCAGTCAAGTTTCTCCACCCCAAACTCTCTCAACCACGCACTTGTCCAAATCATTTGGTGGAGGGGGGATTATGGTGTTGGATTGTTTTTCAGGGGTTGGGCTTGGCCCCTTAGTTCCAGTGAAAGGAACTCCTAAAGCGTCAGTGTACCATGACATTTTGGACAATTCCATGCTCCCAACTTTGTGGGAACAATTTGATGATGCTCCCTTCCTGTTCCAACATGACTGTGCACCAGTGCAAAAAGCAAGGTCCATAAAGACATGGATGAGTGAGTTTATGGTGGAGGAACTTGACAGGCCTGCACAGTCCTGACCTCAACGCAACAGAACATTTTTGGGATGAATTAGAATGGAGACTGCGAGCCAGGCTTTCTCGTCCAACATCAGTGCCCGACCTCACAAATTCTAAAAGAATGGTCAAACATTCCCATAGACACACTTCTAAGCCTTGTGGACAGCCTTCCCAGAAGAGTTGAAGCTGTTATAGCTGCAAAGGGTGGGCCAACTCAATATTGAACCCTTAGGACTATGGTTTGTACAATGTTAAAAAATTCTCCCAGCTCTTTAACTCCCATATGGGGTATGATATCCAACACATAGTATAAGTTGTATCAACAGCAAAGGCAGCTGCTGGGTGGAAAAAACAGACAGCATCCTTGAACTTAACTGGGAGTTGTGTGTCTGGAATTTTACCTGTATTTATTTATGCTAGCCATTCCATATTTGATGTTTCAATTGACAAGAATTATCTGGCCATGGGGCAGAAGAATCTTTTACTTCATATTCCAAAGTGACAAATATTGAGCTTTCACTACAATATCTCAGGAAATCAGATTCCTGTATGAATGTTAGGCTGTTGTTTTTTTAACACTGGCTCCCTAACAACCTGGATTGTTGAGTTTTCCTGCCCTTCCCAGTGGTGACGTACACTTAGCTGAACACAACAACTAAATGACACACAAGCAGTGATAAAGTGGGCTTTAGTGCACTCCTCTCTGCAAGTCTCTCCATTGGCTTCGCTCATCCAACAAACACAATTAAAAATTCTAACAAGAAAGCCATCCACAACTTGTCCCCCAGCTACATAACTAACCTGGTCTAAAAATACAAACCAAACCACTCTTTTTGGTCCTCTCAAGATCTAATGTTCTCTAGCTCCCTCATCACCTCCTCCTATGCTTGCCTCCAGGACTTCTCCCATCCTCTGGAACTCTTGACTTCAATCTGTCTGACCATCTCCTAATCTATCCATCTTTAGGCGATCCCAGAAAACCCATATTTTTAAAGAAGCCTATCCTGCTCCTAAGTAATGTTTTGTGTTTTTACTTTCTCCATTAGCTCATCACCCACTGTTATCACCTTTTGTATCAATTGACCCTCCCTCTTAGATTGTGGGCTTCAACTAGCAGGGCCCTCTGATTGCTTTTATATTAAATTGTATTGTAACTTGATTGACTGCCATCATTTTGTAAAGCGAAGCAAAAACTGATGACGCTATATAAATCCTTTATATTAATAATTATAACATTAATAATAATAAAACTGAAACAGGCCCCAAAGGGAAGTGAATATTGGGGTTAACCTGGCATCAAATACTATAATAAAAGCACAGCAAAGTAAATGCAGTTCTTTCCCTTAACTGCCTGTAAAACAGGCCTGCCAGATTGCACTAGATGAGCAAAGGGAACATCTTTATTACAGCAATATCAGCAGTAGAAGTAAGCAATAGAAGAATAGCAATATAAGAATAAGTAGAAGCAAATCCTCTACATATTGTAAAGTAATACAGGTAACAATCTAAGTAACAGTAAAAAATCACAGTGTAGTTAAACTACTGTGTATAGGCCCGGTCTAAACATTGATCAGTGGAGTTAAAGAACACATCTGTTAGAGGTGGTGCCCCTGGTTTGTAAGTAGGGGTGCTCACCTTCTGAGCAAGTATATTTGCAAACATCAAGTAAAGGAACAGCGATGTAGTCTCCTAGGAAGAACTCTGCTGGCAGCAGCAAACCCATATGACAGCAACAAGTTCAATACATGTAAGGGTGACCAAAGGCCTCTCACTACGTCAATGCCTCAAAGAGGTCCTCTGGTCAGCAGTCTTCCCCCTGACTACTACTCCCATATGCTGAATGGGGGTGGATAGAAGTAGGCTACAGGGTCTCTGACTGGAACATGGTAAGCGAGAGGTGTAGTCTACCTCTGTTTGGAATAATGTTATGCATGTGGTTTAAGCTACGATTAGGGGTAAAGCCAAGGTGTGGGGTTGTGGCTAGTGTTTACGGTTTCTGCAAATTGCTTTGTTTTACTTTTTTAGATATAATTATTGTCACTCCAAAATATCAAGCTATATACAGATTTATGGTGCCAAAATATCATGTGCCTGAATGTTTTGCACCCAGGCTTCTGTGACTAAATCAGAAGTAGAATATAAAAACCAGTATATAAGTTTAATAAAAGGATGATGCCTGAATGTCACTGGGGTATGCAGAGTCAGTGGAGAACACAAAAGACTGGCTAATAGATTTTAGAATAAAAATGATAAAACATACCAAAAATACCAAAAACACTGCAGTGCAAGTCAAAGGCATTTTGATTCATTTCTATGGCCATTTTCTCTAATTTGTTACCTTGAAATAATGAAAACTTTGGGTGGTAGAATACTGTACTTCAAAGCTAAAGGATAGCTAATAAATTTCTGATAACATTTCCAAGGGTATGGTTAACCACATTCAACTGCTCACAGCTAAGCTACTTCCATCTTATTTATAGTCTTCTCATACAAACCATGCCTTTTTCACAGTTTCATCTTTTATTTTTCCCTCCATGCATATGATGTTCAGCGTCTGATCCACAGTCAGCCCTGTCATTTTAATAAATGAGAGATAAGTCTCTTTCATATGCAAAAGTTGGCTTTCTATTGCTCAGGAGGGATTTCTGAAGCTGGGATGGTTTTAACCATTAATGAGGTCCCAGATTTTTGTGTAGCTCGACAGATTTATTCCACACTGAAAATAGTTTTGAATTGCAGCCAGTAATTCTGGAACAAATCTGTTTTGTTTAATGGGTACATAAGTATTTGTATTTCAATATGATCTGCAAATACTTATTAAAGACACTGCTAAATACACAGTCTCTATATTTGGATTGTTCTTGCCTGTTCAAACTATAGTGAAAAAATATTACATCATAATATATTGTAGAAAAACTGTTTGCAGTCAAGAGCTGGGCCAGCCAGAGTCATCAAGTGAGGCACTTGTCCTAAAGAACATCTGCTCAATGGTAGATTCTAGGGATGTTGCAATGAAAATGGTCATGTTGTAGTGATAACAAAGCAAAAAATATCTAAAACTGTGTTTCAGGTCTAAATTTAAAAGAAAACCTAAAATTTAAAAGAAAACTAAAACTTACTGCAGGTATAAAGTACAGGTGCATAGAGGCCCAACACCTACTTGTAGTAGCTTCAAAAAGTCTGCAGATATGGCCAAATTCTGAGCCAAGGTAGAGCTTCAAAACATTCTCATGTGTCCCTTTCAGCATCCTTCACATTTCTATTGGCAAATGAGGCAACCAAACATAAAGATGTTTCTCTAAATAATACTGCACTATTGACTTAAAATTAAAATGGTCGTAAGTACAACAATTTGAGATACAATTGTACAAAAGTAAAAACAGATAAAAAGTGCTGAGCTATACATGAACTGTGTTATAAAGTGACATATATCAAAATTAAAGTACATCAAACAAATGTGTATCGTATAGAACATATCCAAATTCACCAACTAAACGGTGTGCATAAATAAACATTGTAAAAATAATCCATACTTGACATCAAAAAAAGTGAAAGAATGTCCAAACAAAGTGAAGAGACACGAGTGAATTTAGCTTCAATATTGATAGAAGAAAAGCCTTGTTAATCCAATCAAGAGAACCCTCTGGTGTGTGAGCCGCCACCGATAAGGGATATAGGAGCGCTTACAAGATTGTATGGACTCAAATGCTATGAACACTAATCAAATAGGCATCGGGAGAATAAGCCCTCCCCAACCGATGTAGTGCTCCTTGACCGATGTAAACATATATGGTTTTGTTTGCTTTTATTTTTTTCTTTATTACCAGTTGATATGTACTTAGTATGCTAGAGGTCTAGACTTTTTCTGCCACATTTTAATCTCATAGACTTCGGTAGTTTATCTGTTGAAAGATATTGATGTTGTCCAAACGTCCTATGCATGATCCTGATTTTACCCTTTGATGATGTGAAGTATTACCACTTTTACCAATGTCTGTATTGTTCTTCTTATACTCAATAAAAATGTTTTGATGAAAAAAAAATGAATTAACCACTTTACCACCGGAGGATTTTGCTGTCTTACGTCCAGGCCACTTGCTGTCTTACGTCCAGGTGACTTTAACGGACAATTGCGCGGTCGTGCGATGCCGTAACCAAACAAAATTTACGTTCTTTTTTTCCCACAAACAGAGCTTTCTTTTGGTGGTATTTGATCACCTGTGCGATTTTTTACTTTTTGCGCTATAAACAAAAAAAGAGCGTACATTTTGAAAAAATAACAATATTTTTCACATTTTTTTATATGAATTTCCCCCCCCAAAAAATGTAAAAATCAAAATGTATTTACATTTTTGGCCAATTTGTTTTCTGCTACCTATGTTTGGTAAAAAAAATCACAATAAGCGTATTTTGTTTGGTTTGCGCAAAAGCTATTGCGTTTACTTACTAAGGGAAAGATTTCTGTCATTTTTGGTGTTTTTTTTTTTATCGAGTAATGGCGGCGATCTGCGATTTTTTTTGCGGGACTACGACATTGCGGCAGACAGATCGGACCATTGACTGACATTTTTGACACTTTTGGGGGTACCAGTGACATTACTACAGTAATCAGTGCTATAAATATGCACTGTTACTGTAAAAATGACACTGGCAGGGAAGGGGTTCATTTTATTGGAGAGGGAGGGGTTAATGTATGCCTGGTGCTTACTAACATGTGTGGGGGGAGGTAACTGAGTGACACAGGGACAGATCGCATGTTCAGCTATGTTGAACCCTGCAATCTGTCACTGTCTGTCACTTAGGAAATCCAAACTCGATTCCCCGACGATCGGGGAAGAGCAGCGGCGATCGCCACCGCTCCTCCCCTGGCCCGACTCCCGCTGTGAATGAATACAGCGGGAGCGAGCCTCCGGCGGCACGCGAGCGCCGCCCACAAGGGGAGGAGTCCAGCGACGTAGGTCTACGTCGCTGGTTGATAACTAACCACTTTGCCGCAGTAGAGCTCAAGTGAGTGGTCGGCAAGTGGTTAAATAGCATTTTTAGTTTGTGGTACTCAGATATAGTTAAGTTCCAATTTAAGCAAGAACCATGAAAAAATAAGTACTGTAAACCATATTTATTCTTCACTTGTGGATTTATTGAATTTGATTAGATTTAATAAATTTGATTAGGAAAATTTAAAGCATTTGTTAACCTAAAAAAAAAAATGATCCTGTGTAAAGCATTTTATACAGCACAGTACTTGTGTTGAGTTATTTGGCCCTTTGTATCACCTGAAATACCTGGCTGATCCTGCCTGGTTCTGCCCTGCTACCTGTAAACTGACCACGGTTTATCCTGGCTGCTGAGCCTTGACTCCGTGGTCAGTTTATGTGCCTCCCCCATCCGCTCTCTCCTGTGTCCTCTCCCCTGTCCTTTACCCCCTCCCTCCCTGCCTGTCAGCTCGTGACAGTGCCCGCCCCTCCCCTCCTGCTGCTATTATATCTTAATCATTTTCTGGCAATCCCCTGTCTTAAAAGTATATATATATTCCACTGGCACCAATGGATATATTAGTGACTATTATTGACTCTATGTGAATCGGGGTAATAAGCAGCTGCTTTGGACAAAACAAAAGATGTGAAAAAATTATAAGTGTGTGTAGAATACACTTCCCATAGCACTTGCTATATCAAATGCGTGTACTTGTGACAAAATGATAATTCATACAATTCATAGAAAAGTTCATAAAAAAATATAGATTCCCCCATTGATTTCATAAATATAGTGAAGTGCTTAAACATGTATATATTGACATATACATATAACTATAAATTGAATAAATTGTAAATAAACAAGTAATAAGTAATGTGATTAAAATGAAAATTAATTACAAGTGCTTAATTATAGTCCATATGCATCAAATTAAGGTGCTTGAATATATAAAGTGTTCCATGTGGTCAAAAGTGGGAGACAAAGGCCATCTACCAATAATCCTCTTAATGGGTATTGGATATTTGACAGATGATAACCCCAGAGTGTCAGTGAAATAGGTAAAATACCTACTCACCAGATGCTGTTGATCATGTTTGCCCTATAGCAACAAGATCACTTAAAACTTGTTTAGTCACCGTGGCCAGATGCAAGACGCCCTCTAAATAGTGATCCTCCTGCTTCCTTATTTCATAGACAGGTACCTTGTGCAGTAATAAAGAAGGAGACCAGACTCCACATAGTGAACTCCGTTTTTGCTTTTATTGCCCAAGCCTGGGCCAAAACACTTTAGAAATAGTAATGACAAGCAATCGCAGCAAAAAAAATTGATTCAGGTATGGCTTCCCTGCACCCGTATCGGGTTTGAAGGCTGGTAAGCAAGACCACAACTGCTTCCAGCGTGCGTTCCACCTATGGCAACTGACGTCACCGCGTGCGTTCCAATCGAATGTGTTTCATCATCAAAGTAACATCCTCAGAGATTGGAACTCATGTTGTGCATCATTCTTTTACCCTTTGTTGGTTACAATAGTCTCTAGAGCAAGAAGATATCATAACAGGGGTATTTCTTGGTCTAATTATACAAACACCGTTGTTCTACTTAAAAAAATACACATAATCAAAACTTTAATAATAGAATTATGGTAATAATATTTATGGCGACTAGCCGTTTTAATATACAAAGTGGTTAATACAAATCATATAGAATACTAATTTGTTGGAGGGACATCTAGTGGCCGTGAATAAAATTGTGAAATAAAAGGATTTATTGTCTAAAGCCCCATACACACACGCAGATCGTCGTCATACAAATGTTCGTCTTTTCTCCCCGGGATGTCGGTGTCTGTTGAAAAGTGCAAAGACAGCACAAGGACAGCACAAGAATTTTGTCCGCAGACTTCAGCTGACTGCAGAAGTGATGTCATGTAATGGTTAACTTTCCCTGTGTTTTTTATTTTCTGAGCATGCCCAGTCTTGCAAATCTGCGGTCTGTCGGCTGATTTCTGTACTGACAGGCAAACAATTGTCCGTTCTGGTGTCTGCAGACAAAAATTTTCATGTTTGCAAGAAAGACTCTTGTCCGCAGATTGTGTGCAGACATCTGTCGGAGGCACCATACTAACACGCATACAATCGGCAGATCTTTCGTCCGCCGACGTTTGTATGACGACGATCTGCGTGTGTGTACGGGCCTTAAAAGGTAAATAAAAAGCATAAAAAAATTTGATAAAAAACTTTATAAAGAATGACTGTTGTTGATTGGACTTAGTCTTCAGATATAAAATCATATTAATTAAATTAGATGTTCAAAATTGATGGCTGGTCGTCAGTTGCTATAGGTGGAATGCACGCCAGAAGCAGTTGTGGTCTTGTTTCCCAGTCTTCAAACCCGATACTGGAGCGGGGAAGCTGTACCTGAATCATTTTTTTCTTGCTGCGATTGCTTGTCAATACTATTTTATCCAAAGTGTTTTGGCCCAGGCTTGGCCAATAAAATCAAAAACTATGAGGAGTCTGGTCTCCTTCTTTATTACTGCACAAGGTACCTGTCTATGAATTAAGGAAGCAGGAGGATCACTATTCAGAGGACGTCTTGCATCTGGCCACGGTGACTACACAAGTTTTATTTATCTTATTGCTATAGGGCAAACAAGATCAACACCATCTGGTGAGGAGGTATTTTTCCTATTTCACTGACACTCTAGGGGTGATCATCTGTCAAATATCCAATACCCATTTAGAGGATTATTGGTGAATGGCCTTTGTCTACCACTTTTGACCACACGGAGCACTTTATATATTTAAGCACCTTAATTTCATTCACATGGACTATAATTAAGCACTTGTAATTAATTTTAATCACATTACTCACATATTTATGTACAAATGTATTCCATTTATAGTTATATTTATATGTCAATATATACATGTATAAGCACTTTACTATATTTATGAAATCACTGAGAGAATGTATATTTTTTTATGAACTTTTTTGTGAATTGTATGAATTATCATTTTGTCACAAGTACATGCATTTGATATAGCAAGCACTTTGGGAAGTGTTTTCTAGACGCACTTGTAATTTTTTCACAATCCCCTGTGTTAGATAATGCCATGCCTCCAGTGTCTGTGCTTGATTAAAAAAAGTCCCCTGTATACCTTATTTCCAAGCAGTGCTCAGTGCTCACCTGACCGACCGCCTCTCTCCTTCTTTCCTCTCCTCCTCCCAACTGATGCTAGCGGGGAATTTAAAGCCCCTCCCACTGTACCTGTCAGATCCAGAGAGGGAATGGCAGCTGGTCATGTGTGCACCGGGTGGCGCTCGGAAATTAGGTATTCAGGGGCATCTTTTTTTAATAAAGCACAGAAACTGGAGGAGCAAAAAAACACACAGCTTTTATCCCTGGGTAGTTTCTCTGAGTTCTTCACTGCATATTTGGAGGGATCCATGGTTGCCAGCCATTCTGAACTTCAGACAAAAAAATATATTTTTTATTTTTTTTTGGGGACTTCAGACATGTCTGCATTTGTACCTTGTATATTTCCATTACATAGGGGTGATGGGTTTAGTAATTTATACAAAAAATATAATACTAATTTTGTTTACACTTCATCGAACAGGAAGCAAAAAATATTGAATTTCTGGCAAGACCCACAAGTATTTTCTGTTACTTGCTAAAAACAGAGGTGGGGGACTTGAGTCACATGACTTGACTTAAGTCAGACTTAAGTCACCAGTTTGAGGACTTGAGACTTGCTTGACTAAAATTAATAAAAGACTCGACTTGACTTTGACTTGGTATTCATGACTTGAGACTTGACTTGAGACATATGACTCGAAATGACTTATGTTTCTGACACCACAGTCACTTAAAACACCTCAGTGTGTTCTGATTTTTAGGACACCGGCTGTTTAACAATGGAAATACTTTAACATGTTTTTTAGTGACTGTGGTATTGAAACATGACCGGATGAAGGATTATGAGCTGTTTGGGCATTCAAAGTGTTTCTTTAATATGCCAAGAAAAAAGCACTAAGCAGTTTTGTTAATGTTGAAAATAAAACAAAACCTTTCCTGACCACTGACTTTTAACTGATTTAAAGGTGAAAATTGGGGTAGATCAGTGTTTTGACTTGATTTGTGACTTGACCAAAATAAATGACTTGACTTGACTTGCTTGACTTCTAGCAGGGACTCGACTTGACTTGCTTGTTTTTCACCACAGTAACTTGGGACTTGCTTGAGACTTGAAGGTTAAAACTTGAGACTTGCTTGTGACTTGCACATGTGTGACTTACTCCCATGTCTGGCTAAAAATGTTCTTAGCCTTTAAAAATGTAACAAAATCCCCACATCTAAGTTATGATTAAGCGATTAGATTTGCAAAACATGTCAACCATGCTCTTCCAGCAAGTGTCATGATGAACTTTCCTTGATTCTGTTTGTTGGATGATTTTATTGCATTAAAAATCTCGTAGCATTTGGAAGTGCGATCATTTATTTTTTCATTGGATGCATTCACCAGACCATGGACTGGACCTGCACACCTTTGTCTACGAGCTTTCACTTATCACCTGGAGCTGCGTTATTTCTCTTTTGTGTCACCACATCTAAGGACTGGTAAGCTGAAATATTTTCAGTTTTTGTTCTTTTTTTTGGGTTTAGTTTATGCTTTAATTTGTCCTGCACATGATTTGCCTGGCAGCTCAAACACAACTGTGTTATTTAGCTTTCATTTTGAGTTATTAGATGAAATATCATATGGGTCATTGTTATCTCTCAGCAAAGCTATAAATCAGTTTTGTTGGTTTCTGTGAGTGAACTTTTAAGGTTTAAAATATGGTTATTCTAGGGGACTGAATTGATTCAAGGCTACTAGCAACAATACAGGCTGGTTCCTTATTTCTAATTTATTATACATAAAGCCATAACTCATAATCTTTAACATTCATGGTCCATCTACTTTCTTCACCCAGAATCTTTAGCTGGAATTCTAAGGTATTCAAGACATCGTGGCTACGTGATAAAAATTACAATTTAAATGTATGTTTATTAGCCTCTAAAATTGTTATGACAGTGACAAGTGATGTTTATGTTTTTAAGCACAAAGAGCAAGATGAGAATATCCTTTCCTACTACAGCCACTGTCGGAAATTAAATATCACGGAATAGAAATTGTCATGAGTGTGGGCTACTGAGGAGAGACTTGAACAACTTGTTTTCTCTGCATTCGCTTGGGCAAAAGAAGAAGATTTGATTATAAGAACAGAGAGATGGAATGATAAACAGAGGCGGATGAGAGAGGCATGGGTGATGGAGAGAATTTCTATCAACACAAGATGTGACACTACTTTATGCAAAAACACACTCAGTGAAAGAGATTGTGCAGCTGTTTTCTTAAACAGATAGGGTGCTATGTAAGGTCAATGATTTATCTATATTTTAGAGGGATCCGCCAAGATAAAGGAGTTGTGTCATGAAAAATACACAGTTAGAACCTATTATTTTGTCATTCTCTTTTTGTGACAGTGGGATGTAGAATTCTACCAAGATTGGATAAAGAATACACAACAACCATGGTAAAAACATAAGCGCTGTTTTTTACTCTAGTTTTTTACGCATTGAAAATAATTAATTTGCATTGCTTGATCTATCTATGTTCATTAATGTTCTTGCTATATAAAGGCATATTTAAATAGTTGAGTTAGTAAAGTGGAATTAAACCCTTCTACTATTTATAGCCAAGGAGGCTGCCATGTTAGCTTCTATTGGTCTCTGCAGTTGCCATGGTGCTGCACATGTGATCAGCTGTAATACAAATTATTTGATGGCTTGAAGATATGGTTAGGAGTGTAAAGCCATTGTGGCAGTTATTATTCATGATATACCTTGAATGTTACTGTTTTGGTAAACAGTTAAAGATATGGGCTTAGATTTATAATTAACAATTAAAGAGGAAGTAAAGCTTCCTCTGTAACTTGCACCTATAGGTAAGCCTATGATAAGGCTTACCAATAGGTAAGCCTATGATAAGGCTTACCTATAGGTACTGTAAATATCTCCTAAACATGTACCGTTTAGGAGATATTTACTTTGCATGCTCTCTGAAGGAACGGCCACTAGTGCTGTTCCTTCAGAGCCCTGTGCTGTGAACGGCGACACCCGTGCGCATACGCGGGCGTGACATCATCGCAGCTCCGGCCAATCAGATAGCCGGAGGATGTGAACCCGGAAGGAAAACGGGTTAACATGTCGGCCGTGTAAGTGTTGTGTGGACAGAGCTGTGGGGGCTTGGTTTTAAAGCGGAGTTCCGGGCACAAAATCGACCTAATCGATTTTGTGCCATCCACTTGCTCTTCTTCACCTGAAAAGGAATCGGATAGTTAGGATTATTTTTTTTTTTACTTACCTTGTAATTGTAGAAAGAAATACTCACCTATTTTCCACTTCCTCCCTCTGTGGTCGCGGCCCGCGCCGTCACTTCCGGTTTGCAATGATTCCTGGGAGCTGAACGTCATCGCTCCCAGGAATCAATGCGACGGCACCGGCCCCGCTCGTCACTTCCGGTGCGACGCCGCATTCCTTGCTAAACAGCTTCTGGGCATGCCCAGAAGCTGTGGAGGAATTCGGCGCCGCACCGGAAGTGACGAGAGGGGCCGGTGAAGGCGCATTCTGGGAGAAGAAGACGCGGAAGAGGACGCAGAAGAGGATCGCATTGGTTTCAGCTGCCCACAACAGAGATGGCAACGCTGGAGAAGAAATTTTATAAGTGAGTATTTCTTCTTGCAGGTAAGTGCGAACCGGGACAGATCAGAGGCTAGCCATTGTGGAATGTACTAGCCCTGACTGTCCCGGGGGTATGTTCATTGAAAAAATGTTTTTGTGCCTGGAACTCCGCTTTAAGGTAAGTATTTCATAATGAGCTAGTTTGCGATGCATACTAGCTCATTATGCATTTGCCTTTCAGGTTTTTATTTTTTTGGGAGGTTTACAGCCTCTTTAATTTTTTGCATATTGAAATATATAGGAATACTGTAGCCATTTTCTGTGGTAAATGAAAGTGTATGTAGGGGGGAAAAAACATATTAAAGTGGAACTTCACTTTCTTAGTCAAGAAAACCTGGAAAAAAAATCCTAGAGGAGGATTTTCCAAAAAGAACAGGGGGGAAGGGGATGTTTGAGATGCCTTGTATTTTAAGAAAAATGTGAAGCAAAAGGTATATATAAAAAATGGAAAACTTTATTTCATAGTTACAAAAAACAAACAGTAAAAAGACTGTTTGTTTTTGTGACAGTTCGCACTCGCGTTCTCCCGCAGGAGAGAAGGAAACGCAGACGGCTGATGTAAACACAGCCGTCTGTCATTCTCCCTGATGTAAGTGCAGAGACTATACGATCCTGCTATGTAGGATTGTATGTCTCTGTGGTTACATCACAAGCCATGCCCCCCCACAGTTAGAATCACGCCCCTAGGGATACATTTTACCCACTGATCACCAATAAAGTTAACCCCTTCCCTTCCAGTGTCATTTTTACAGTAACAGTGCATATTTACAGCACTGATTACTGCAGTAATGTCACTGGTACTCCCAAAAGTGTCAAAAATGTCAGTCAGGGGTCCGATCTGTCCGCCGCAATGTCGCAGTCCCACAAAAAAATCGCAGATCACCGCCATTTTTTAGTTAAAAAAAAACGATAAAAATGACATAAATCTTTTCCGTAGTTAGTAAACGCAATAACTTTTGCGCAAACCAATCCAAAAACGCTTATTGCAATTTTTTTAACAAAAATATGTAGCAAAAACAAATTGGCCTAAAATGTTAAAACATTTAGATTTTTACATTTTTTTTGAGAATTTCATATAAAAAATTTAAAAAATATTGTTATTTTTTCAAAATTGTCGCTCTTTTTTTGTTTAAAGCGCAAAAAATAAAAATTGCACAGGTTATCAAATACCTCCAAAAGAAAGCTCTGTTTGTGGGGAAAAAAAGGACATCAATTTCATTTTGGTACAGTGTTGCACGACCGGGCAATTGTCCGTTAAAGTCATGCAGTGCCGAATCGCAAAATAGGGCCTGGTCTTTGAGCAGCCAAATCCTCCGGTGCTTAAGTGGTTAAGTAATTTAGTACATCTCTAGAATAAAAGAACACTTCCACATAGTTTTCCTATTTAAATATGCTGCAAATACAGAAAAATACTTGCTAATCCTTCCAGAAATCCAGCGAGCTCCACATTCCCTGCCTAGGCGAACAACTCTTCTTCTGCCGAAAACAATGGAAATAGTACAACTCAAATGCCCCCCCCCCCCCCCATACATGTGTTAGTCAGATTACCATGTGAAAAAACAGGTTCAAGACAGACAAAATTGGCTTGTTAGGTTCCAGGAGACTTCAACAAAATTGCGGCCGCTGCACACAGACACCTACTTCCTGTTGCATAAATATGAATAAGATGGATAAAAGATGGCTTCAGTGCCTGTACTCCAACTGTAGAGAACTCCTCAGATGCGTTTCACCCTTTTCGGGGCTTAAAGTGATTCTAAAATCTTTTTAAAAAAATAAAAAATAACAAGCATGTTATACTTACCTGCTCTGTGTAATGGTTTTGCACAGAGTGGCCCAGATCCTCCTCTTCTCAGGTCCCTCTTCTGTGCTCCTGGCACCTCCCTCCTGTTGAGTGCCCCCACAGCAAGGAGCTTGTCACACCCGAGCCGAGCCACAGCTCCCTGTGTCCATTCAGACACTGAGCCATGACCCAGCCCTGCCTCCTCTCTCCTGATTGGCTGACTGACTTTGATTGACAGCAGTGGGAGCCAATCGCGCCATGCTGCTGTCTCAGCCAATGGGGAGGGGAGTCCCGGGAAGCTGAGCAACTCCTGAAACATTGCTGGATAAAGGTGAGGCTCAGGTAAGTATTAGGGGGGCTGCTGCACACAGAAGGTTTTTTTTATGAACACAAGAAGTAACTTATGGGATGAGGCACCACGATATTTGGGATCATTTCCCAACTTTTGCATAAGGTTTTTTTTTTTTTTTTTATCATAGAATGAATTAAGATAAAAAAAAACCTTCTGCCTTTACAATCCCTTTCATCGCCTGTGTGCAGGCAGCCACCATTTTGTTGCACTCCCCTTCTGCTGCACTAAAATCACAACTAGAGTTATCAGCCCTGTCTAAACCCCCCTCCCCTTCCCCACTGAAATGCATAACACTACCTCTTAGGTTGTGATGATAGGAGGAGGAGGCATTCTGTAGTCCACAAGAATAGCTCCTTCTCTATTTATCTCCATAACATAACACCCTATGTTTTGGAAATGAGGGGAGCGGGATGTTCTACTGGACTACAGAATACATCCCCCTTATGTTATAAGAAGGTGGAGGTGTTCTTGTGGACTACAGGGCACCTTCACCTTATGACATAAAGATGAAGGGAGGGGGTCTTAGGGTGGACTACAGAATACTTCCCCTTTCTGTTATCCACTTGCCGTTGCTGTACTGCCTAATTACGTTGGCAGTGTGGTTTTCCCAGGCAAAATCATGTGAATTGGTGTCATCTGCCTGGAAGGCCACTAGGGGGCGATTGCACGCTGCCCCTGGTGTGCTCCCGCCCCTGCTTGTCCCCGGGGAAGCCAGTACATGTGTCTGACGTCTCCGATTGCTGCCTGACACCCCCCGATCTCCCCCCGTTGACAGAGAAGGACAGACGGCTGATGTAAACACAGCCGTACGTCCTTCTCCCTGCAATGATCACAGAGCCCATGTGATCCTGCTATATAGGATCGCATGTCTCTATGTTCATTTCAAAAGCCCAACCCCCCCATAGGTAGAATCACTCCCCTAGGCTTACATTGAACCCCTTGATCACCAATAGTATTAACCCCTTCCCTGCCAATGGCATTATTACAGTAACCGTGCATATTTTTAGCACTTATTATTGTGATTTTTGTTTTACCAAAAATATGTAGTAGAAAACAAATTGGCTTAAATGTTAAACATTTTTTGATTTTTACATTTTTTTTTGGGGGGGGGAATGTTATATAGCAGAATGTAAAAAAAATATATATATTTTTTTAAATTGTCGCTCTTTTTTTGTTTATAGCGCAAAAAATAAAAATCGCACAGGTGATCAAATACCGGCAAAAGAAAGCTCTATTTATGGGAAAAAAAGGACATCAATTTAGTTTGGGTACAGCGTCGCACGTCCGCGCAATTACCCGTTAAAGTAACGCAGTGCCGAATCGCAATATAGGGTCAATAGGCAGCAAAATCTTCCGGTCTTAAAGTGGTTAAAGATATAGGCTGGTGGGGTTGTTTTCTACAGTCCAGCAGGAGAAAACTGGGAAGGACCAATGACACTGCTTGAGATTTCAGTGCGGCAGAGGCACTTTTCTGTCAAGTAAAACAGGGATTTTGAAGGATACTGAATTTGTGGAAGATCAACATGTGTTTTTCTATATTTCAACATTTTTTAAGGAATTGAACAAGTGGAAATGTGCATTTATTGTGAAAATGTACTCTTTATTTATTTATTTTAATTTTTGCTCAAGAGAACACCTCAAGGTGGATATGAGAAATAAAGATTGATGTTATTTCATTTTTTCACAAGTGTTTTTTTTTTTTTTTTTTTCAGTGTAAAAGAAAAGGTCATTAACTCTTTGAGAAGGACATACATTCACTTTAGGATTTATTGTATAATGAGTTTTCAAGTTAAAATATATTCTGGCTAGATCAGTCAGTCTTTTCTGTGTTTCTTTTTTCCATTTCTATCAGCTAGGATCTCTCTATTCCCCGCACGCTCAGAGGCTTCTGTCACTTGCATTAGATGCATTGAATTTCAATAGAGCCAATTGCTGTTCTTCTGCTTGGTATAAAATGATGACATTCAAGGCAGTGGGAATCACACACTACGGAAACACTTGGGCAGTTGATTTTATTGTATGACAAGTAGGTGTCTCAGGGGCTGTTGTTTGTGCCTGTATTATAAAGACACTGGTTATTTGGAAACAGTGAGAACAGGCAGTTTGTAACAACATTAAAAGGGGAAAAAGCACACTGTACCTTAATTTAACCACTTCTGGACCGGAAGATTTTCCCCTTTAATGACCAGGCCATTTTTTGCGATTTGGCACTGCGTTATTTTAACTGACAATGACGTGGTCATGCAAGGCTGTACCTAAATAAAATTGAGGCCCTTTTTTTTACCACAAATAGAGCTTTCTTTTGGTGGTATTTGATCACCTCTGCCATTTTTATTTTTTGTTCTATAAACATAAAAAGAGTGACAATCCTGAAAAAAACACCCAATATTTTTTACTTTCTCCTATGAACAAAAGATTGTATGTTTGTAATATTTTGTATAAAGAGTACCAGGTCCCTAAATTTATACAATAAATAATGGGAAAGGAATTCCCAAATGTGCCGACAGCTATAGCCTAAGGTGCAAAGGCATGAGCTTGGGCGAAGAAAAAGCACAAGGAGGGGGGAAAAAAAAAGGGGGGGGAGAAAAGGGTTAGCCAAGATGAAAAGGAAGACGGGAAAAGAGAATGGAAAGGGATGAAGGAGAGGGGAAAACAGAAAACGAGAAGTGGAGAAAAGGAAGGAAAGGGGGGGAGGGAGGAAAAAAAGGGGGGGGGGAAAGGGGAGGACAGAGGGAAAGGAACAGTGAGGGACAGGGGGAGAGAGGGGGACAACAAGTATGAAACTGCAGAACAGTAGAAACAATGTTGGGAGGGCTGGTGGGACTTTGTAGGTACCAATTAGACCATAAAATAAGAATTACAATAAAATCGTGGAATGTTTATTCATATTGCATGTTAAAAACAAGATAAGTGTTACAGAAAGTATACATATTATCTGACATAGAAACAGACTAGATGTGTAGGATCATATGTAGAGACACAAGGCAAGGAATTATACACATATTCCGGTCCAATGAGGAGCATCAAACCAATCCCGACTTGTTTCGCGGGCATGGATATTCCGCTTCTTCAGGGGAATAGAGATATATTAGATATAGATTGCCTTGATTAGCCTTTTAAGGTGTCTCATTAATGAAATTGCATACCCAATGGAAGGGGTAGGTAAAAATGGAGAGGGCAATTGCAGTACGGCTAGGGCTGGGGTTCAGCGTGGACGGATCTTCTGCTCGGTACCTGGTCATACAGACTACAGCATGAGGAAATGCTTGGTGGTGGTAAAGTAAATGGAAACATACATCATTGCAGGGTATGTAAAAAATGCCAAGTATCAGGGAATAGGCCCGACCTTCAGGAAAATCCACGAACCGCCGCCATCCTGATAGACGCCGTCTCCATGATTACTTTCTCCTATATAACATTCCCAGTAGAAAAAAAAAAAATAAAAAAAAAAAATCACATTTTTTCATCATTTTATTTTATTTATTTATTTATTTACTTATTTTTTAATCATTTTAGGCCAATTTGTTTTCTGCTACATATTTTTGGTTAAAAAAAATCCCAATAAGCATATTTTGATTGGTTTGCACAAAAGTTATCACGTCTATAAACTAGGGGAAAGATTTATGTCATTTTTAGTTATTCATTTATTTTTACTAGTAATAGCGGTGATCAGCAATTTTTAGCGGGACTGCGACTTTGCGGCAGACAGATCGGACCCCTAACTGACATTTTTGACACTTTTGGAGGGGACCAGTGACATTACTACAGTAAACAGTGCTAAAAATATGCACTGTTACTGTACTAATGACACTGGCAGAGAAGGGGTTAACCCAGGGGCGATCAAAGGGTTAAATGTATACCTAGGGTGTGTTTTCTAACTGTGGGGGGTGGGCTTATGGAATCAAAACAGAGACCTGTGTTCCTAAATAGGAGGAACACAGGAGCCCTGTGATGATTGCTGAGAGAACAATGGTCTGCTGTGTTTACAACAGTAGACCTTCGTTCTCTCTCCACCGGGAGCAATCACGAGTGCCTTGCCGCAATCGCAGCGGCCGGCTCTGCGGATCAGCTTCCCTGCTGGCGAATGTGCGCGCACACCCCCATGATCGCTCCCGCAAAGCGCAGTACAGGTACGGCGATTTGCTGGAACTTGCCGCCCTGCTGCCGTATATCTGCGGTGGCAGGTCGGCAAGTGGTTAAAGCAAAACTCCATCTTTTTTAATCACTTCTGGACCGGAAGGTTTTTCCCCCTTAATGACCAGGCCATTTTTTGCGATACAGCACTGCATTACTTTAACTGACAATTGCGTGGTCGTGCGATGCTGTATCCAAATACAATTTATGTCTCTTGTTTTTCCCTACAAATAGAGCTTTCTACTGGTGGTATTTGATCACCTCTGTGGTTTTTTTTTTTCTTTGCGCTATAAACAAAAAAAAAAGTGACAATTTAAAAAAAAAAAAAAACGTTTTATACTTTCTGCTATAAAACACAACTAATAGAAACAATTTTTTAAAAGTCTATTTTTTTTAATCAATTTAGGCCAATATGTATTCTGCTGCATATTTTTGGTAAAAAGAAAGTCCCAATAAGCATAAATTGATTGGTTTGCGCAAAGGTTATAGCGTCTACAAGCTATCCAATATTTTTATGGAATTTTTTTTTTTTTTTTTTTACTAGTAATGGCGACGATCGGCGATTTTTAGGGGGACTGCGACATTGTGGCGAACAAATCGGACACCTAACTGACACTTTTTGGGGGACCAGTGACACAAATACAGTAATCAGTGCTAAAAAAAATGCACTGTCACTGCACTAATGACACTGGCAGGGAAGGCGTTAACATCAGGTTATTCAAATGGTTAAGTGTGTCCCGAGGAGGGGTGCTTACTAACTGTGGGGGGGGGGGGGTTACACTGAATGGGGAAAGACAGAAATCCTGGTTCCTGCTTAGCAGCAACACAGGATCTCCATCTTGTCCCCTTGCAGATTGGCAATCTGCCTTGTTTACATAGGCATATCACAGTTCTGCCTCTCCCGGGGATGATCGCGGGTGGCCAGCAGACATCAAGCCCACTGGACCTGTTGATTGACATCCCCATTAGCCTAACACTGTGTTATAGAGCATCTAGCTGTGCGATGGCGCCATCTAGTGACTGTTGAAGTACAGGTATGTCGTTTCGTGCAATAGTGCCACTTTGCCACAGTATATATGTGACGGCCGGTTGGCAAGTGGTTAATATTTGTATAACTGCTTCCCCTGTGGGTACTCTTTTTTGTCAAACTGGCAATCATATGATCCTGAGAGCTAAATCTGTAGGGTTACCAGCATGGCAACCTCTGCTTAAAAATGCCTTCTGCAATGACTCAAACAAAAAGAGGCACCCTGGCCCTCCTTGTCTTCATGGTTATACATGGGGCTTAAAACTGTGTCCTATAAAAAAAAAAAAAAGTAACCCTTGCAAAGCCTAAAAGGTTCACACAACCAGGGCCCTTCAATACAAGCCATTTTGTAAAAAAAAATACATTGTAGTCTCTGTGTGTAGAGAATGCTGCTAAAAAATGTATTTTTTTCTTGTGTGATTAGCTCATTTCGCAGAATCTTTTACAGTTGTCACTGAAACTGTAAGTAAGGAGAAATGTGCAATGGAGACAGTTATTTTGCTCACAGCTTTCCAAGAAATGATTTCCACTGACTTTGAATACATTTTTATCCACTTCTTGCTATGTCTTTGAGACTAAAAATGAGAGGTAAATATCCCCAACAGGACAGGAAAAGCATGGCAGGGATTCCAAATCAATCAATTCCAAAACATTACCTACTCTATACTCTATCCAAAAGTAAAATGTTTTCTCTAAAGATTCACAGATTAACCACTTTACCACCGGAGGATTTTCCTGCTAAAAGACCAGGGGTTATTTTGCGATTTTTTACTGCGTGACTTTAACGGACAATCGCGCGGTCGTGCGACGCTGTACCTAAACGAATTTCACGTCCTTTTTTTCCCACAAACAGAGCTTTCTTTTGGTGGTATTTGATCACCTGTGCGATTTTTTGATCACGCGCTATAAACAAAAAAAGAGCGTAATTTTTGCAAAAACAACAATATTTTTCACTTTTTTTTATATGAAATTCCCCCAAAAAAAAATGTAAAAATCAAAATTTTTTAAAATTTTCGGCCAATTTGTTTTACGCTACCTATGTTTGGTAAAAAAAATCGCAAAAAGCGTATTTTGATTGGTTTGCGCAAAAGTTATTGCGTTTACTAACAAAGGGAAAGATTTTTGTCATTTTTGGTGTTTTTTTTTTTAACGAGTAATGGCGGCGATCTGCGATTTTTTTTGCGGTACTGCGACATTGCGGCGGACAGATCGGACCCTTGACTGACATTTTTGACACTTTTGGGGGTACCAGTGACATTACTGCAGTAATCAGTGCTATATATATGCACTGTTACTGCAAAAATGACACTGGCAGGGAAGGGGTTAACAGTATTGGACAGGGAGGGGTTAAGTGTGTCCTAGGGGCGTGATTCTAACTGTGTAGGGATAGGTCTACTAGTGTAAAAACAAAGATCAACAGTTCTACATAGTAGAACTGTTTGATCTTCACTTTTACACAGGGAGAACTGACAGGTGGCTTGTTTACACAAGCCGCTCTGTCTTTCTCCCGCTGTAGCGGCGATCGTAGTGTGACCGGCGGACATCGGGTCCGCCAGTCACACTCCCGCACTCCTCCGTGAACGAGCCGAGGCGGGCGCGCGCCTCGGCGGGCGCGCGCCCGCCCGCTATTGGCTCTGGAAGGAGTGACAGGCGAGCGACGTAGACCTACGTCACTCTGCCTGGCCGGGGCCGACTGCCGCAGTAAATATACTGTGCGCAGTCGGCAAGCGGTTAAACTTTGTTTATGTTGTATAATAACGTGTCTTTCGGATTGCCCCTAAACAATATATGCAAGGGTGGATTTAAATCCCTTTAGAGCAGCCTTTCTCAACCTTTTCAACACAGAGGAACCCTTGTAATAAATTTCTGGTCTTGGGGAACCCCTGCTAAAAATGTAAAATCTACAATTCATGACACATTAGTGTGACAGTCAGTGGAAAGAATGCTCCTTAGGGTCCTTTCACACGGAACGGAGTCCATTCTGCTCAGTGAGGGATCAATCTGCCAATCCCCACTGAGCAAGCGGATGACAGCTCCTTCTCCACTCTGTGTGCAGAAACGGAGCTGTCAGATCCCCGCTGTCCTCTATGGGGAGATCGGATGAGAACGGACCGCCTGTCCCTTCTCATCCAATCCCATTCCATTCATCCAGACGGATGAAAAATAGGGTTTCCATCGGTCAGGATCGGAATCGGATAGCAGCGGGTGTCAGCTCTGACATCCTCTACCCCATAGGGATGCATGGAGCATCCGATCCGGTCCACCTGAAAAACTGACAGGCGGATCGGATTGCCCGTGTGAAAGGGGCCTAACTCTTGTCATCATTGGGAAGCATTACCCCCTTACAGATAGCTAAAAGCAACAATGGTGTCATTTGGAACTTATCAGAGAGGCAAAAATTGCCCATTGCTCAAGGAACCCGCCGCAACCTCAGGAGGAACTCTAGTGTTCCACAGAACCCTGGTTGAAAAACACTGCTTTAGAGCCTAAAGCAACACCCTTTGCTAGAGTCTCCACTGTTACAGAGAATATTTTATCATTTTTTCTGATTATAAATCTGGTTTATAATATTGTTGCAGTATCTAAATCTGTCTATATGCAGTTAGGAATGAGCTTCAGGTTCAGATTCACAGAAGGTTTGACCCAAATTTTAACTGTTCCAGGTTTGCCAAATTAGCTAACTAAATGGTCATGTTTGGACTGTTTGCCCGCTGCTACTGCACTCCCTAGAGGAAAACTTCCCAGACTGCTAACTGGCTTGTTTCACATAACAAGCAAGAGGGTATAAAAATTATATGGTGAGTCCCGCGCTGTCTGAGGAAATGTGCAGTTAAAATGGACCTATCCCAGATGCTGCATGTATCGGTACTGAAAACCATGCAGTATAAGGCTGATAATAAGGGGTGGGGGGATACTGCGCTTCTGGGAAGTGTTATGGCTAGTCTTCCAATAAATACTTAATAAAATTCAGGTGTACAATACAAAAGTTGTGAATTAGGGTGTAAAAATGATAATAAGATCCCTCTACAAGTGGGGAAAATGTAAAATAATATTAGTTCAATCAAGTGTATTGGTGTAAACAATTCATAAATAAATAAATAAGATTAAGTGCTATAATTAACATATAAAAACATCAAGTGTGAAGTAGATTAGTGTAATCCGTAATTTAAAAAGATAATGCAATATACAACGCCACTCTAATTTCTAAAAAGCCATAAATACATCAAGTGACAGGTAAAAGTGCTCAGTGCATAAAACAAATTGTGCATAAGTTCACTCAGTTCATTATAAGCAATATTCCAGGTGCCCAAAGGAAAAATTCAACAAATAGTCCAATGGTGTATCCAGATAAGGGAATCCTAAAGGTGTTGACCCTCCACCTAACAACGTGCCTAAATAGTGGGGTGCTTCTTCTCTCTTATGTGCCCCTCTGGGTGTGCTAGCCGCTCACCTCAAACTCTCAGAACATGCGCCTTGTCAGAAATCCACAGGGCTCCTTTCCACTCCTGCTCTGTTATCCAGTGGGTAATGGTGTATAGACTGCCTAGGACGGATCAGCTTCCTATCCTTTCCCAGTGCTCAGCGAATCTCAAAATCAGAAAGGCTCAAAATAGTGCAATATTGTCATGGATAATAGACTTTATTTCCACATAGACTAAAAAAACTCACATTTGCCGATAAAACAATGCGCATTCAGTAAAAAATTTGAGGAAGATCGCGGTCCTCACTTCCGCGTGTGTGCGTCACTTCCGGTTTAGCGTCCCTACGTGTTACGCCACTTCCGCTCACGTGGCTTCTTCAGGGGATCTTCCCCTTCAGCGGGTGGGGAAGCGTCTGACGTCACCCGCTGACACCGAGGATCCCAGCGTGGACCGAGCTGGTCTCGTTGTTCCCGCCGGAGCTGTCATAAATTACGCTGATACTACATTCATCAAAGAGTAAGAGGCCATTTTGTGTTTGGTTTATGGAATAAAAGTTTATCAGGTTTACACTATGGGCTGTTTTCTGTTTCTCATGTAATGCCTATGGAGGAGAATTAGCCTGGAAGTGCTTTTGGCTCATGAGTCCCTGGTTCTAGTGGTTTGTGTATCCCATCTGAGGAGAGTGGAGATCCAGTTGCCTAATACAATCGGGCCGAGGTGAGAGGCCAGTTTGGAAGGTGGTGGGCTGTGTGAAGAGTATTTGTCACTATCTGCACCTGGCACCACTTGTGTCTCCCATCAGGACTCTTTCCACTATATATCACATACTTGAGGGCTGTTTGCATGGACCTTCACCTGATCTTTTCCTGAACTTTTCCTAAGTGGACTTTTTATTTGAGATTTACATGAGTTTATTTATTAATTAATTTTTCTAGTGCTACACTGTTTTATCCTTTATGTCTTTTCTTACTGGTTTTGTATTTGAACCTGAGTGTTTAGCTGCTTAGTGTTAGGTTTTGAGCGCTGATATTATCTTACATTTAATAATACAAAAGATGGTGATTTTTTATAACAATAATATTAATAATAAAAAATGTAACTCTATGTAATTTCCATCAAGTGATTGACAAATAATAATATGAGCTATGTAAAAGGTTCAGTAAAGGACTGTCTTAAAAAACAGTAGTATCTGTGCCATGGTTTTGTATCTTCATGCTGCTTATTCACATTGGATATATTTAACATTCATTTCCAGGAGCCCCCAGTGTATAATTGCATATCACCCTCACTTAGAATGATATTGTCACTGACAGATCATTTTTTTTTTTTAGTATAGAATACCCCAAGGGGTTTATTATTAACTGAACAGTTACAAAATCTGCATGAGCATTTTTTTTTTAACTTTTGAACAAGATAAACATTCATTTATTTAACATTTATTACATGTGTTATATTTCTCTGCTGGAGACAAGATCAAATATTTTAGATGGTTGAACCTCAGGCAACTATAAAAAGAAATGCTCCCTAAAGTTGACCCACTAATATCAACTTGGCGTCCTTGTTTCCTAAGAATGGGAAAGGTGAAAGGGGTTAAACATAAAACATTCTTGCAAAATAAAATCTTCCGTCAAACTTAACCCTTCTAATGTCATGCATTGACAATAATCCTTATGCAGTGTGACAGAATGTATACCTCTAGGGCCTTGCTGAATAATCAACTCATTTCTCATTGAAGACATTACAAATCTAATGTGAAAATAATTCCTCATTTCCCTTAAGAGACATAAAGAGCATAGAAAATAGCCTAACCCCAGTCTCATTGAAAGTTAAATTTAGTCTGGTTTTGCATCTCAATGCTTTTTAAGTTTAAACATGTTTTGTATAATGAAATAAATGCACTCAGCTGCAACTCTTCTGTGGCTAATGTTCTTCCACAATCAAAAGCCATGCTTCAGCATTTAGAGAACATATAAGATTAGGGCAGTTTATGGAATAGGTCATGATTCTCAGTATATATCATCATCAAGTATTAAAGTGTTGCTAAACCCACAACCGTAAAATCAGTCTGTATATGCAGTAAAGCATGCTTGTTATACTCACTGTGGAACCTAAGGGGTTAATCCTCTGCATCTCCAAGGGTTAGAGAGGCTGGATTCATCCTTTTTTATGGATAATGTAGGACCCACTGACAATAGGGTACTTTGACGTAGTGGTGGGCTTGAGCACGATATGGCCATATGGTGGGACCAAATCCCCATTTTTATTTATGGATTGTCTTCATATTTGACAGTTATTTATTTTGCATGTGTGCGCTATTCTTTTTTTAATATGCATGTTGCTTGGTTCATAGCTGCACCAGCTTTAGAAATACATGTTCAGGGTTTGCTCCCCCAATTTTTTGCTTGTTTATTGTGTATTGCTAGAGAGTTTTTGTTTCCATGGGAGAGTGCATGTGATTAGCACAGGGCCAATCAGCACTGTCCAGATAGAATATCAGGGGTCCATCAGCCCTATGAGACAATAACAGGAGAATGAAAACTCCTCCTACAAGCTTTAACCAGACACTGATGGAAGTCACAAGATTGCTCTAACTGCTGATAAAAAAGGTATTTAGCAATGTATATTTACTAAAACTATTGCATTTCCATGTTCTGTGTACAGTGAGAGCATAGATATAGTAGATGCAGGGTCCTGGGTTTAGTAGCGCTTTAAATTAGGAATTTGGGCTGAAGCATAGCTTGAAATTCCAGGGTGCTGATTTAAAAAAAAAGTGAGAAAGGGTTCCTACCTTTACATGCTAGTGCAACTGGCAGGATCTTCTTCATTGTTCTACCTGCTCTGTTTGTGTATGTGTGCTGGTGGTGGAATCATGTATTGTGAATAATTCTCTCCCTCTGGGTCTGTGCACTTAGAAATGAACTGCTAATAGATAAAATTGATGGTTTGCCCTAAAATTTTAGTTATTGGTTCTAAATGTACTGACCCAGTGTGGGCAAATTGTCTCTGTTTCCCTATGAGAGCCATTTTAACTGATACTACACAAGTCTGTCTGACTTTAGAAGAGGTTCCTGCATTACTTTGGTTCGACTTTGATGTGAATTCAATGCCACTGACTGTAAAAAGTCACATCAAAGTCGTATCAAAGTAACATCCCAAAGTTGCACTGAAAGTTGTGCGACTTTGGAGTTGAGCTAATGTGAATTGAGCCTGATGCTAGTTACCTGACTGATGTAGGAAGAGCATGGCACAAAACAGTTGACCCTAGGGGATAAGAAGTATACATTTGCCCCTGAATAAGTATGTGGCCCCTACTTCTGCCACAACCAGTACCTATAAATTAGCATCACTATTCCCATGTACGTCATCATACCCTGGGTCTCCTGTCTGGTGCCCCATGTCTAGCATGACCTGTAACAGAGCAAGTTAGCCTGATGGTCAGAGTGACATTCTCTGCTGTTTTTCATCAGCAATGCAGAGGGTGATGGTAAACCTAATACTCTCTGCATAGTTCTGGCATGATGTGACTCTGACATTTAGGAGTGGATGTGGCCACGTGGAATCTATGCAGCTTTTCTCTCGTAAGTAAACACGAAAATGACCCCTAACCACTAACGAGAGGGGGCACAAAACCACTGAACACGAGTGTTATGGGAGCACTGACCATCAAAATTTAAGAGGGCACTTGGAATTGACTACCAATGTAAGGAGACACTTACTCCTAATGCAGCACTGTGCAAGCTGTGCTATGCATCCCATATTGTTCTGACTCCTGCGCTCTGACTGTTGCAATGTATGTTGTTGTATATTGCATAGTTTTGACCACTTAACTCCTGGTGCTACATAACAGTTCCATAACATTGACCACTGCAACACATATATTATGTTGTACATTACCTAATGCTGAACACTGCACTGTATATACTATGTATGTTGCATGGTCCTGGCCCCTGCACTGTATATGCTGTTTTTGAGTTACATAGTCGTTACAGCTGTACCATATGTTGTAATTTTCTTTCTCACCTTTTTCAAGGCTAAATTTCAAGATTTTGTTAAGAAATGGTATGGGGAGCTGGCAGAGGGATATGTACAGACTGAAAAAAAAAAACGTTCTTAATATGGCCTAAAGGAGAAGTATGCCCAAAGCTTATTTGGTCATACTTCTCCTATGGATCACAGGAGTGCAGTTCATTCTGCACTCCTGTGATTTGTTTTCAGCTTACAGCGGGCTGAAGCCTGCTTGTCGGCTGATGTCACAGAGCCAGTCCAGGCTCTGGAGAGATCCCAACCATATGGTTGGTGTAACTGCTCCATCTCCCATACCCTTTTCCGGCTGCTGGGCAGATGCATTCTTCCATCCAAGCTCATTCTGTGCAGAAACAGGTTTGTCAAGATGAGTCAAAACTTGCTGCATCTGCCATAAGAGCTCCTCTTACATAGCTGCGGGTGGAGATGGGCAAAGCACACTGTTACCCTGCCCCATTGCCGACACTTCAGCTAGGATTTTTGGCAGGACCGTTGGCAGGTACCTCTGGATAGTCCCAAGCAAAGAGAGCCCCACCCTGCTGCTAAGCAGAGTCTAGCAGATGTCTGTAGGCGATCTCCAGCTTCCATTCCTGAACAGCCAGAAACTTCATATCTTCCAGTGCCCAGAGTACTTCAGAGATGTTCAGCATCTGTTCTCTATAATCCATGATTTCCTCCAACTGCCACTCCAGATCACTCCCAAAGTCAGGGTCACCTGACAGCTTTCCGTTCAACAGCCCCTGGCCACCGTAATTAAAGCCTTCCATTGAGCTGTCGTCCACTGTCCAAGAGCATGCTTGGGCTACATGCCACGGAAGGGCTCTGTAGCTCTCATCCAGCCATATCTCTGCCCGGACTAGCCTGCTTAACTCAGCTGTCCACTCCTTGTGCAGTTGTTCTCCCAAAAACAGCACCCACAATCCATACTGCGACCAGTACCTTTCCTAAATGGAGAAGAGAATTTTTCCTTAGCACCACTGCTCTCGGTCCAGCTCTTCCTTCCAGCGTTACCGACGGACAGAGCCATACCATCCCAGCAGGACCTGCGTTGGCACTGGTCCTCTGTGCTTCGTCTGCATCTCTTGAACTCTCCTTACAAATTCCTCTTCCGTGGCAATTGGTATCTGTACCTCTCTTCCTCTGCTAATCGGACCTCAGATCCCAGTGGAGGTTTTAAATGTGTTCACAGCAAGGAAGCACTATCTTACCGCTTGCCACCAATGTGACAGGACCCCGGTACTCAAGAGGAGTATGTCCATCATATAAGCTTCCTCACCAGGTAACAGAATGATACAAAATCCTGCAACCCACCCAGTCACAGGGTAGGGTGGTAAAAAACATGAGATCTGTGTATCGAAAACTCACAGAGAATTTATATACCACACAAAATCAAATAAAAGATTGATCACATTATTTTGTGCAAAGGAAACTGTATACAGGAGTATAATTAACATAACTAAAGAATAGCCAACATAAACCATGCTAATCCACCTCTAGAAACTAATAGCTGACAGTGATATAATTCACATGAGATAATTAACTAAGGCACTAAACCAGTCTAGGTGATCAAACCATTCGGTACCTACAACCCTGAATACAAAGTACTGTACAATAAACATTATTACAGGTATAAACACATTGGTGAGAAGACAGACAGAAACAATAGGGGATCCAATTAACAATGGGAGGAGGACACTTAGGATGCAAACTATGGGAGGGACCTACTTACAATAAACACATTATGACAGGTGACCCCAGTGGTTTGAGCTGCTCACATTAACATCTACAGTCATTGCTGGTTTGAGGCATAGGGGACCTAAATATGTATATGGAATCTTCAGCTCCAAGAGTCTGTGTGTTTTGGGAAATATGGACTTGAATCCAAACAAGACCACTGCAATGGTCCTCCAGGCACACACCTCCCAAAGACTAGTGTTTCCTTAAAAGTCAGGGCCCATAGTGAGTAGAAAAAAGGCCACCCTGCAGACCCCTCTACAAGCCCCTGTCCTGACTGTGTCTGTCACACTTTGTATCTGCCCAGAAGCCTGGATCAGCACCTGGCTTAAAACAATATGCTGGTGGGATGCTTTAAATCTGCATGTGAAGTTTTGAAACAGTATGATTGAGAAATTTAGGTGACTGGCTTGTTTACAAACAGCGGCTAGGGATCTTTAATTTTACTGCGGGTAGCACTACTGTCACTAAATGACCGATCCCTGGCCGGCTTATACAACATGTATTTGTAAAAAAGCCAACCAGGGATCCTGAGTGATGTCATTGCCCAGACATGGTCATTACCATATTTTGTCAATAATGTCACCCAGAATCAGCTGTCAGCTTGCTACAAACACCAGCTGGCTAAGGATGTCATTTTTCAACAATAGTGTGGTGGGTTACATTAGCAGGTCAATTGTTGTGAAGTAGAAACATTGACAGGTGGCATGGAAACATCGTTGAGCATTGAGTAGTCATGACTGATAAGGATCTACGTTGATAAATATGGGGAAGAGGTATGGGTGTCATTACCTATATAGTGTGGACTATCTTTATGGGGAAAGATACCGAAAGAATGTAAAAAAAACATATTATTGAAAAAATTAATATTTAAAAAATGAATATAGAAAAAAAATTAATATATAAAAAAAGTGCTATCCCTTTACACAAAGTTCATATGAAAATATTAATAATAAAGTGCAAACATAAAAAATATTTTCCAATCAAGTAGTGGTCCAGAAATATTTAGTACTCAAACACTCTGTTTTATAAAAACAATGCAGTATCTGTTTCTCTTGTTTTTATCACTCCCCATGGGCATACATACATGGGTTCATACTAGCTGACTGGGGGAGGGGCTTGGTCGGCCCGGAGGGGCTCTCTCCTTCTCACCACTCCAGCCATGTGAAAGATGCCGGTTGGGGGCGGGACCTCTCTGGGGGTCGGGCTTCCCCTAGCAATTCTCTCTGACATTATGGGTAATGCGTTTTACATTATGGTCCTCTATACCAGTGGTTCTCAACTCCGGTCCTCGGGACCCACCAACAGGCCAGGTTTGCAAGATAACTAAATTACATCACAGGTGATCTCATTTGCTGCTCAGTGATTGCAGTATTCTAGTCTGCATCCCCCAAGGTAATACTTAAAATCTGGCCTGTTAGTGGGTCCCGAGGACCGGAATTAAGAACCACTGCTCTATACTACGATTACTGGTATTCCCTGAAGTTGTTTGTTCTCTGTATATGATATTGTATATGGACTGACACCATTTGTTTCATTTTTTTTTGCCTATTCTGTATGCCTTGTTGTTTCCTTTTCCTAATAAACACTGAATTAAAAAAAAAAAAAAAACAATGCAGTAATACAAAAATTTCTCTCCGTGCAAGAATATGCAAAAATGTGCAATAAGCAAATAATCACATTAATCCATAAATCAATCTCATAATCAAACAATTCATACGTTCTTATAAAAATTATAAAGTGATTAGTGCAAAGAGCTTCAAAGTGCAGTGTTAGTCTCTTGGTAATGAAAACAGGAGATGAATCCACTCATGCCCCCCCCCCCTTCTCAGATCTGCTCTCACAAGAAGACTGAACCCCTGCAGGGGTGAGAGGCACCAACAAATCGATTACTGCACGATCCTATATCTCCTCCTCCACCTCACCGGGTCTGATCAATGGGGACTCTCATCACAGGGTATATGGACAAAAAAGGCATCTCATAGTGTAAGTCTGTACCATGAACATTTATTTATTAAAAGCAAAAAATGCACAATGAAAGGAATGAAAGCAATCAGTCAGAAAACTGTGCCCAAAATGCCCTGGTTCCACGGACCGGAAACTCGAAACCAGAAGTGATGCGATGACGCTCTAGTTTCCGCCCCATTAATTCCCATATTCCACTTGTGAGATATGAGAGGTAGGCAGCAGCCATTTTGTTCATACCGTAGCATGGAATCATAACCAATTTCAAGAATCTACACATTGTTTATTTATTTTTTTTTGTTTTAAGTTCTGGACTATGTCATAATGTCTGTGTATTTATTTAATTTTAACTTTTTTTAATGAATAAAAAGGGGTACTCATGTACCCTATATTTACAGTATCTTCATGAGGGGTGGATATCTCTGGGCCAGCTTATCATAAAGGTGACTTCCAAATTTGAATTATCCCCTGTTAGAAAGCCACATTCTCTTGGGGCATTGTATGTGCCACATGTTTTCTACCCTTCCTTTTTGTGGCCACCCAGGCTGCATGCCTGAATAGGAGCCTGGTATTAGTTTTACAGGAAACCCTATAATGTACTTCCCCGGTCATGCCACCTGGCCCCACCCACCAATGGATGTTACATTTCCTGAGTGTGCTCTGTGGTGCCCCCCAGCTTTCACAATCTGGCAATGCCTATGACAATTCCAGGGTATTATAAAGCAATCATGAGGTGGGCCTTGTTGTTGTTGTTGTACAAAACCATCATGTGTATGCTCTTGTTCTTGAGCCTCTTCTGCGACTAGTGATGGGCTGGACACCCCCCTGTTCGGTTCGCACCAGAACATCTCGAACAGGGAAAAAGTTCTAGCGAACATGCAAACTCTATTAAAGTCTATGGGACACGAACATGGAAAATCAAAAGTCCTCATTTTAAAGGCTTATATTCAAGTTACTGCCATAAAAAGTGTATGGGGACCTGGGTACTGCCCTGGGGGACATGAATCAATGCAAAAAAAAAAATGTTTTTACAGGAGCAGTGATTTTAATTTTAATGATGCCTAAAGTGAAACAATAAAAATGAAACATTCCTTTAAATATCGTGCCTGGGGGGTTCACCTTAATTTGCATGTAAAGTGGTGCACTTGTATGATGTATGGAGCCTGCTGCAGCAATACTGACATTTCTGAAGGAAAAAATGTCATTTAAACTTGCTCACGGCTGTAATGTATTGTCAGCTCCCAGCAATAGAGATAAAGAAAAAATGAAAAAAAAAAAAAAACAGCATAAAGTCACCCCCCCCCCCCCCAGTCCATACCATGCTGTTTTTGGTATCATTGGTCAGCTTGACATGGCACTGCTCCCAGTCTTTAACATTGGCGTCTATGGGAAATATTGATCAGCTTGACATGGCACTGCTCCCCGTCTTTAACATTGGTGTCTATGGGAAATATTGGTCAGCTTGACATGGTACTGCTCCCCGTCTTTAACATTGGTGTCTATGAGAAATATTGGTCAGCTTGACATGGTACTGCTCAATAACCAAAATTGACAGGAACATAAAACTTGGGGAGCACTGAGAGGGGACCCAGGGCTACAACATATCCATACATTTTAAAAGTGGAGTATGCCTGTACACTACACTGACTGCACTAAACTGACTTAACTCACTGTCCACTAACTACCTGCCTAATCTCCATTTTCACACACTATACACAGCTGCCGTGTAAGCAGCAGCCTTATATAGTGTAGGATGTGGACTTAGCCCCTGAGCCATGATTGGCTAAAGGCACCCTACCTTTGGCCAATCATGGCTCTAACAGGACATTGTGCTGTGATTGGACAAAGCATACAGGTCAGGTGCATGCTTTGGCCAATCATCAGCAATCAATGCACTGCAACAGCTCAGCGCATTATGGGACGCTTATTGCCGGGCGAACTTCCTGACGAGCGTCCCATTTGTTTGTGTGTTCTGCGAACACACGAATAGCTGATGTTCATGTTGAACTTACGTTCGACTCGAACACAGAGCCTCTGGGACCTTTCAATGTCTGTGGGAGTATTGAGCAGGCAGAGACATAACTGTCAGTAACAGACTGGGGCATGAGATAATGAAGGTCCTTGTCTGGACAGTTTGGGGAGCAGTTGCGTTTTGGATAGTAGCATAGTTTTGGAGCTACCCCTGCTTGCTGCTAAGAAATTCTGAGACTTGTAGTTTTACATCTATTGTTTTCTACTAATAGAACATTGGGACTTCTGGTTGTACTTTCTCAGTTTTCTGCTAATATGCCACAGGGAAATGTATTTTATTCACTCTATGCTGCAGCACTGTATGAATTCCAAGCAGATGTTTAACTAATGCCATTAGTAAGTGTCCCATATACTCTTACCATCTCCTTAGTGAAATGTACATGAATTACCCACATATTGGTCCCTTTATACTTAGTTTCTGCGTGCTCTCTCTCTCTCTGCGCTCCTAGTTCCACACAAATATCTACACATGAATTGTAATCTTTTCATCTGACTTCTTAAAGTTGTGCAACAACTTCATCCACATAAAGTTAATCTGTTTCCACTCTCCATGCTTGTAAAAAGTTTCTGACAAAATAATACTGTTTTCTGTTTTTACGAGCTCCTGGTAGAGGAGTAAATTGCATTTCCTTAATATTACTGAGATCATACTGGGATATGTAAACACTTATGCAGTCAAGGTATGAGGAAAATCTTGAAAAGACAATAGATTTATCACTCCCAGGTACATTAGCTTTGACTTCTAAAAACAGGTTTTATTGGCACATACACTGCATATGAATTATTAAGAGAGAAAAAAATACTCTGCAGACACTTCAGAGAAAATTGGGTTTAAAACCCAGTAAATATCTGCATTTTAGCTTCTTACAGAACAGTTGTCAGGATTTCCATTTCTGTAAGTGAAATGAGCAGAATATATGCTCAAAAATATCAGCGAATATAAATTTAAAAACACAGAAATTTAAGATGGTACGTTTAAGGTGGTAAAGTCTATTCTCAACAATTGTGTTTACCTAAATAATTATTAAGCAGCCTTTGGTTACTCTGCATTTATTTGGGAAATAACAACCCTAAAGGCGTCACTAGAACATGGCACCTGGGATACATAGATCAGTAGCAAGTCAGCAAGACTTATCTAGCATGCAGACTCTACTGTAAAGTTAACTCCTGCAGAACAGTGCCTAATTCCAGCACTGTTGTCACTTAGCAAAGAAGAAGAAAGCAGACAAAGCCCCATGCAAAAGACAGAAAAAAAGCATGGACACCCCAAAAAAATACATACCAAACCATTATCAAAGCATGCAGCTTGGCTGGCCAGGAAAGAGCTGGAGAGAGGTGAGTCAGCAAGCACCCCCCCCCCCCCCTCACTCCTGGGTTATACCAGACCATGTTTTCCTAAAGAAGGTAATAAGAGAATATATAGATGTCCCTCCTCCTCCATGTATACATCCACTCTCTGCTACACTGATACCTCCCTGTGCTGTGTACACATGTTTGCTACAGGAAGTGAACAACCGGAGCTCAGATAGGAAGTAATGGAATGGAGTCCTGCAGATTGCCATTGTCTATTGTCTAATAGAGCATAAGACGACCAACAAAACATTTTGGTTAAAATGTCTGTTGAGTATAAGTGTGTTAAGAAGGTGGTTTGGATCATGAAAGCACATGTCATACAGCACTGCTGATTGCATTATCAGAGCACAGTTTGGAGGTGTATATTCACTAATGATCACAGTATTGGACTTTTTATTTTGAAGCAAACTGCTATATGGACATTGTATTTTCATTGGTGAACAATATTTTACACTGATCTAATATGTGGTCAATTTAATTTCTGTGATATTTATATGTTTCATAGAAATATTTAGGATACCTAGCACCCATATTTATTATTAGTATATTGCACATGCTCTCAACATGAGAGCTAACTTGTCAGTTAGGACAAGTGACTCTTTCAAATGAAACACCTTGGCAAGTGGTTGTGGGGGTTTGTGGGTGGGGGGGGGGGTGCTTATTGGATTCTGGAAGCCATTTTAAAAATAAGGGGGCCCCAGATACCAATGATTCTACGGGAAGGAATAGGGATCCATAGTTCACACACACAGTTATAAAGCCCTTTAATGATCATTAAAAAAGAAAGAAAACAAACCAAACATTTCCAAAATGTCAATCAGGTTGTCCAGCGGTCAATTTATGATAAACGGCACCCTCTAAATGAAAAAAATTGCTGATTGCTGACGTGCTCTGCTCCCATTGCTTCTCTAGTGTCCAATGCCATCTCCCCCTCAACATTGCTAAAATAAATTTAGTACCCTACAGGTAGGTGCTAGGTAAAACTATAGTGGGCCTTGTCTGCCTAACAGCAGGGCTGTGATTTATCTAGTTAGAGTGTCAGGGCTTCCAGATGTGCCTGCTGAAGGGAGAAGTATCTCCACTGGCTCCTGTGAGAGGCTTCTCATAGAGCAGTGTGGGAAGCCCGCTCAGAGGACACATCCCAGCTTGTAACTACCCCAGAAGGCAGATTATGGTGCAAGGGATTCTGGGAGTGGGTTTAAGTTTGGGGGGAAGTGCGTGGCTTGGTGTCTTTAGCGGGAACAGAGTCCCAGGAGGGAGAGTGCAGCTGTCTCTCCTCCTGTCTGAGGAGGGTGGATGTCTCAGGGTGTCGCCTGGGAATCCAGAGAGTGCTGAGTTGAGCTGAGGGGATCAAGCCTGCGGAGAGAGAGAGAGGGGTCCAGTCCCAGGAAAGCCTACATAGGTCATGAGTACTGCGGATTGCCCCTGGGGGGTCTGCCTAGAGTCAGAGGGGACCACTCTGGAAGAGGTTCTGGGATCCAGTGTTGGCTAGCTGTGTGGGGGGTACCTAGGTTGAGGACCCTGAAGTTGTAAAGGGGGTACATATTAAGTGGACCCTGAAGAGTTCAAGGAGTAAAAGGGGGCACCTGCAATCTGGGCCCTGAATTGTATTGCGTGTGCCAGTTACAGTGATAGTTATTCGGAGTTCTACAAAATACTACCTCAAGCTGTGCCAGGCGGGGAAAGTATTCAGAGACTTACACAGTGGAACAGTGTCAGGAGTTCTACAGTTCTCAGTCTTGGATCTACTGGACTATAGGTCGGGGATTCAACACTTCTTCTGTTATACAGAGTGTACTCAGAGACAGTGAGCATTGGCTGGCGCCGGCTGACATCAAGGAAGCACCAACGGGCATTTACAGGATCAAAGTCCCAATTGTAATTAGTTCAAGCCGAAAGGAGTATCCCACTCATTCCCTTCTCCCATTCCCTTAATTTATAATTAAAAACTACAAACAAAGATGCCGGAGTTGTCGCTGCTTCAGTTGTCACACCTGGGGACTCAGCTCACATGGGCTGGAGAGGATTCCGGTACTAATGGCAGACCCACATCAGGCCATAGGCCTAGAAACCTTGCTACATAAACAAAGGGGTGGGGTCTCCTGAGTGACAGGTCAATATTTGGTTACCAATGAGAATCGACATGAGATTATTGACCAAAAATGGACATGTCCCCCTTAGTCATTCACATAGAGACTATGAACCCTTTACTCATTTACAGGGGAAGGTATCTGGAAGCCCTTTATTGTTAAAGTGATCTTCAAGATTCTGATAAAGAAGTCCCCTGCCCACTTGATCAGGTTCAAAATAGGGACAAGGTGCTTTGCCCGGGGGGGGGGGGGGGCTTCCAGGCTGCGTGCTCAGATTAGGGTCTGGGGTGGATTTTTGGAACACTGGCTGACAGATGAATGAGCCAAGTGGAGATAAGTCACGGTTGTTAGGAGCTTCCTAAAAACCAGTCTGAAGGGAATTTGTAATGCTGTATGGTCAGTTTTGTGATCTGGACCGTTCTGCTATACCCCACAGCCAGGTCTGCAACCTTGAGCATGCAGAGTAGCCTGGTCAAAAACACTCATCACAATATACCCCAGTTTTCTGCTTGGGCAATGATGGGGCAGCAGTACTCTGAAGAGCTATCCTTTTGCTATGCTATCCTTCTATCAACATATTCCCTGGTAACACATACGTGCATGCATTGCATCTAATAAGCAGCTACAGATGCAAATCCCTCTCACAGTTCTTCTGTACCGGAAATTAAAAAAGGGTGATATTTATAGAAATGCGTGTACTGTAGATTTACAAGTTCAGTTTAAAAATATATTTAAATATTTGTTAAATTAAAGTGCAGCTAGCATTTTGTTAAATTGTTAAATTTGTTCATGCTATCAATGTCTCACATATGAGACATTTCCCATTGATTTACATGTAAACTGTTTGTGAACACTTTCAGTTGAACTTAATAGTATTTTATGTACAGAGAGCACTATCTACATACCTTTCTTTTTTGAGCATTCCACATCAAAAAGGTGAAGAATTATTGATGATGGCGGTAGATTGAAGGACACATGGACCAAGCAGAGGGGAACAGCATGAGACCTAATATTTATTGGGTCAAATCACAAGGTGAGAGTACTGGAATGTTGGTGGAGGGATTTTCACAATATAATGATGGAAGATAAGTTTTAGTGAAGTCACAACATATGGTGGCAGAAGGAATAAAGTATAAAAAAAAAGGTAGCAAGAAATTAGTGACAAACATTTACTTTATATTTGAAGAATTTTATTAATATTATTTATGGACATGTTTTGTTATTTGAGAGTGTTTTCCAAAAAATAGAGATGTGTTGTGTGTATCATTTTTATTGTTTGTTATATGATACAGTGCGACACTGTTATATACAGTATCTCACAAAAGTGAGTACATCCCTCACATTTTTGTAAATATTTTATTATATCTTTTCATGTGACAACACTGAAGATATAAAAATGTTGCTACAATGTAAAGGAAGTGAGTGTACAGCTTGTATAACAGTGTAAATTTGCTGTCCCTTCAAAATAACTCAACACACAGCCATTAACCACTTTAGACCCGGAAGATTTTGCTGCTCAATGACCAGGCCACTTTTTTCAACTTGGAACTGTGCGACTTTAACTGACAATTGCGCAGTCATGCAATGGTGTACCCAAACTAAATTTACGTCCTTTTTTCCCATAAACAGAGCTTTCTTTTGGGGGTATTTGATCCCCTTTGCACTTTTTATTTTTTGCGAAAATAAAAAAAGAGCGAAATTCTTTTGTGAAAAATTGACATTTTCTACTTTGACTGTTAAAAAATATCCAATATATAAAATTTTTGTCATATATTTAGGCCTAAATGTATTTAGCTACATGTCTTTGACAAAAACATTCTCAATGAGTGTATTTTTAATCCACTTTAAGACTAGAAGATTTTCCTCCCTTCCTGACCAGGTCATATTTTGCGATTCGGCACTGCGTTACTTTAATGGACAATTGCGCGGCCTTGCAATGCTGTACCCAAACGAAATTCAGGTTATTTTTTCCCCACAAATATAGATTTCTTTTGGTGGTATATGATCACCTGTGCGATTTTTAATTTTTGAAAAAAAAAGAGTGACAATTTAAAAAAAAAAAAACAATATTTTTCACATTCTGATATATAACATTCCCCAAAAAAAAAAAAAAATCAAAATGTTTTAACATTTTAGGGCAATTTATTTTCTGCTACATATTTTTGGTAAAAAAATAAGCTATAAGCGTATTTATTTTGGTTTGCGCAAAAGTTATCGCGTTTACTAACAACGGGAAAGATTTATGTCATTTTTATTGTTTTTGTTACTATTAATGGCGGCGATCTGCGATTTTGTGCGGGTTTGTGACATTGCGGCGGACAGATCGGACCCCTAACTGACATTTTGACACTTTTGTGGGGACCAGGGACATTACTACAGTAACCAGTGCTATAAATATGCACTGTTACTGTAATAATGACACTGGCAGGGAAGGGATTAACACTGTTGGTGATCAAGGGGTTCATGCTTACTGACGTTTGTGTGTGTGTGGGGGGGGGGGGGGTTCTGTGACACAGACAGAGATTGCTGAATCCTGTGATCTCTCCCTGTCTGTCACAGAGAAGATCCGCCTGCTTTGTTTACACAAGAGGGCGGATCTTCTCACACTTTCCCCGACAATCGGGGAAGAGAGGCAGCGATCGCCGCCTCTCTTCCTCTGGCCCAACTCCCGCTGTGTTTAGAGACCACTAGGAGTCCAGCGACGTAGGTCTACGTCGCTGGAGCCAGGGGAGCTGACCTGCCGCAGTAATATCACTGTGAGCGGTCAGCAAGTGGTTAATGTCTAAACCGCTGGCAACAAAAGTGAGTACCCCCCTAAGTGCAAATGTCCTATTTGGGCCCAAAGGGTCAATATTTTGTGTGGCCAACATTTTTTTTCACCACTCTCTTAACCCTCTTTGGTGGATAATAGAGACCTTGCTCTCCTCCACCTTCAGTTTGAGGATGCCCCATAGATGCTCAATAGGGTTTGGGTCTGGAGACATGCTTGGCCAGTCAATCACCTTTACCCTCAGCTTCTTTAACAAGGCTGTGGATATCTTGGAGGTGTGTTTGGGGTGGTTATCATGTTCGAATACTGCCCTGCGGTTCAGTCTCCGAAGGGAAGGGATCATTCTCTGCTTCAGTATGTCACAGTACATGTTGGCATTCATGGTTCCCTCAATGAACTGTAGCTCTCCAGTGCCTGCAATACTCATGCAGCCCCAGACCATGACATTCCCACCACCATGCTTGACTGTAGGCAAGACACACTTTTCTCTGTACTCCTCACCTGGTTGCTGCCACACACGCTTGACACCATCTGAACCAAATAAATTTATCTTGGTCTAATCCAGTAATCCATGTCCTTAGCCTGCTTGTCTTCAGCAAACTGTTTGCGGGTATTCTTGTGCATCATCTTTAGAAGAGGCTTCCTTTTGGGACAACAGCCATGCAGATCAATTTGATGCAGTGTGCGGTGTATGGTCTGAGCACTGACAGGCTGACCCCACCCCATTAACCTCTGCAGCCATGCTGGCAGGACTCATACGTCTATTTCCCAAAGACAACCTCTAGATATGACGCATTCAACTTCTTTGGTCGACCATGGCGAGGCCTGTTCTGATGGAACCTGCCCTGTTAAACTGCTGTATGGTCTTGGCCACTGTGCTGCAGCTCAGTTTCAGGCTCTTGGCAATCTTCTTATAGCCTAGGCCATCTTTATGTAGAGCAACAATTCTTTTTTTCAGATCCTCAGAGAGTTCTTTGCCATGAGGTGCCATGTTGAACTTCAGTGACCAGTATGAGAGAGTGAGAGCAATGACACCAAATTTAACACTCCTGCTCCCCATTCACACCTGAGACCCTGTAACACTAACGAGTCACATGACACCAGGGAGAGAAAATGACTAATTGGGCCCAATTTGAACATTGCCACTTAGGGGTGTACTCACTTTTGTTGCCAGCGGTTTAGACATTATTGGCTGTGTGTTGAGTTATTTTGAGGGGACAGCACGTTTGTGAGATATTGTATATAACTTTTAAGGTATTATAATTTATTACATTCTGTGCATATTTTTTACCATTTCACTGCAGATTGTGACAGTTACTAACTTTGCAGTGATTACACTTAGATTTTGCTGGTTTGTTTTCTTAATTTGCAAATGAAACTGTATTTTCTACCTATCACAGAGATCATAGTACTTTTCTTTACTATTCCTTCATTTGTTTTTCTCTTCAGGTGGAAACACCCTTCTTCAAGCATTTTCAAGTTTTGCTATCTACTTCCTGGATGGAGATGGCACAATTATGTAAATCCTGATGTCTGTGCTGTTCTTGGCTTTGCTTACAAATGTTATACACAGATCAGCCCTCTGCTGCAGCCTTTCAGTGTGTGACTTGATACAAGGTTACAGTCTAATCGAATGGGGAAAGGGAGAGTCAGAAAATACTTTCTTCTGCCTGTTACAGACTCATTACATCATCTCTGTCAAGGCAAAGTCACTTACTTGGAGAGCAAAGATTGCTTTCAAAATGTTATTAAACCCACAAACAAAAATGCAATACATTTCAGTTTGCCAATTCTTAGATATGGCAGTTGTATTCTGTTTTCTTTTTTTGGTACTTTTTTCCTTTGTTCTCATATGGTGATCCAGCCAGTAGGTCTTATTTTTCAATTTCCTATGTCCAGACAAAGTGGCAGTTAGAGGGTTGAGACAAACCATTTAACACTGATGGGGGGCTATAATTGTCAGTTTTTATATATTATATAACATTGCCCAAAATTATTATGCATAGTTCACCTAATACCAACATAATATAAAAGCTACATAAAAATCTGGATTGAAAACCAGATTAAATTCTCACATCCAACATTCACAGAGAAGAATTAAATACTTTGATGGCCACAGGCAAAAAAAATGTCCTGTTTCACTCTGTGGTGCATCATGGTTGTAAAAGTCTATCACTAAAGGCAGTGCTTTAAGTGGGCCAGTATGCACTGGTACTCCACTCCACAGTACCGCCACTTCCAAATATGGCTCTTGAGCATACAGCCACCTCTCCATGCACCTTAGCGTACCAGTACACTCATTTTGGACATCTGCGCCCTCAATTGCCCCCCCCAAGAATATTTCCCACTCCAGAGCCAGACCAGTCACCACCAGTGAGTCCCCCTGCTCCGGAGTCCCAGCCCAGGCCAGGGGGGGGGGGTGCTCTGTGGGGACCCTGATGTGGGGTGGGGGGGGCGACAAAATGTATAGGCTATAATAGAGTACCGGCACCTCTTTTGGGCCACTTAAAGCACTGACTAAAGGTATGCCTCAGACTTACCAGTGTATTGTTGAGTGGGTGGAAGGAGTTGTCAAAGATTGAATGTACCTTGGACAACATTCCAACAACAGCACTGGCCTTGTGAATCAGTTTATTGAGTCTGTTGATGTCAGCAACCCTAAATCTGCTTCCCCAGTGTGCAACTGCATATGGCAGATATGGTCAGGATCAGGTTAAAGACCCACTGAAGGACACCCCACAGCTGGTCAGCACACTCCCTAAGCACCCTGGGGCTAACGAGATCAGGACCTGCTGATTTCCCTGCCTTAAGTCTCCTTAACTGTCTACTCACCTGACCAGCTGTAAAAGACATTAATGTACTTTCCCATGAAGGAGGAGTAGAGTTGTTCTTATAAAAAGAACAACTGATGAAGGTATCCCATAAAGGGGAAGATGATCACACATTAAAGGAGGAAGAACATCTAGTATGAGGAGTGGAGGGTACTTTAATCAACTCTTCTTGTCTACAATAGTTTCAAAGTAGGTAAGGTTAAATAAAGACGCAAGTCCATCCAGTTCAACCTGTATAGGTGTATGTGTGTCAATTGTCCATAATCATTTTCCATATCCATGTATGTTGTGTACAACTTTGTGTTAAATCTGATGGGGTTACTAAAGGCATTTTTTAAAATAATTAACATGTTATACTCACCTGCTTTGTGCCATGGTACTGTACAAAGTGGCCCTCAACCTCCTCTTCTAGGGTCCCCTATCAGCAATCTTGGCTGCTCCTCTTCCCCATGTATTCCCATGGCAGGTTGTTTACTATGGGGGCACACATGTGTGCTCGTTCCCGAGCTGTGTGTGTCTATGGGGTTGCACTTCAGGGACACACACGGCAAGGCTTAGCCCCTCTTCCTCCTCACAGCATTTGATTTACAACAGCAAAAGCCAATGGCTTCTGCTGCTGCCCGAGTTTCTGTGGGAAGAGGAAGAGAAAGGTAAGAAGATTGATTGAGGACTCAGGTAAGAATTTATGGAGGTGGAAGGACAGCAAGCTGTAAAAATGTTTTTTATCCTAATGCAGGGAATGGTAAAAATATTTTGGCTGTAGAACCACTTTAATACTGTTTGAATGATAGAGGGTACAATAATATTTCTACTGTATATTGTGTCATATCAGAAATGTATTTATGCATTATTACTGATAGGCACACTTTAATGCATTACTGGATTAGTCAGAATTATTTTAAAACTTGCCCTGGAGTTGTTTGTAATATGAATTTTATATCAGACATTCAAACTGGGTATCTTTACTGCATTGCCATAGGGAAGAATGTAAAGTTCAATTAAATAGCACAATAAACTAGTCTCCTTATCAAAAGAGACATTTAGGGAATTTCTGTTTATCATTTAGTGTTGTAATGTAGTACACCACCTTAGCATTGTATATTAAAACCATAAGTAAGCAATAAAAAAAAGATTCCATTAACTGGTATGACCCATTATGTAACAGGGGAGCCTACAGAACTATTCATTAACTCGCCAACTGACAGGATTTCATTCATCGGCTGCCATGTAACACAGAGGAGGTCAGATTGCAAAATTATACTCCATCTCTTCTTGTAGAAACTGCAGCATCCTTTTGTGTACAAAAATGCCTATCAATAAAATAATGCTGTGAATTGGATGTACTGTTGCCAAGACAACATTTAATTACTGTATTGCATTAGAGCAAAGCAAAAATAACTTTATAGTGAAAATTTAGGAAGGACTTGTAATGAACGGGGGACATTTTACCTAAAGCTACACTCTAGGCAAATATAAATGACACAAAATAATGCAGCTCTGTAATCATTAATACATAATATATTTATATCCCAAATGTAAGTGGTGTATCTCATTTATAAAAAGATAGTAAATGGTCCTGTGCTTGAGAGGTGGTAATGTGACAGATGGAAGCTGAAGGTCCACTACCACAGGCGCCACATGGGCTGTGCTGCTACTCTAAGCAGGTCAGGGGGAACCCGAATGGCACTCTGGAAAGAAAAAGTAAAAAGGGTGCACCCGCCTAGCGCATTACCTTTGCAAAAAAAAGGAGTTTAATTTAAAATATGCACATCATACTCACAAATAAGGAAGACAATTAAAGCAGATAAAAGTAAAAATAAACCCAAAATTCCACCTAGCATAGCCTACTAGTGAACGACAGTCATGGAATGGATATCTCCAAAGGAAGCTGATGCATTTTGAGGGGTGTCCCCTCTTCCTCAGAGCTGGATTTGGAGTGTGGGCAGCTGAACTTTAAATACTTATGCTTAAATGACCCTAAAACACAAGTCCCTCCCACAATGGGCTGGGCTGTAGTATTAGTACTACCGATTGGATAAATGCCACAATAAAACATACATGTAAATAGGCCACAACATACAGATACACAAAAAAAGTGTTTTGCCAATGACTTTTCAACATGAAAATATACTTTTGTGTAAAAGAGATGCTCTATCAAAACAGTATATATACATATAAATATAGATCTAAACATAAACATATAATGATAAAAATAAAATAATAAAATAAAAAATGAATAACATTAAATTAATGATGATAATACTGATAATAAAAACAAAAAAAATTAATTGTCAACTAAATAAATAATTGATAAATGTCAAATTGATCACCCCTCTGTTGCCGACCCTCACCAGGGACATGTTGCTGAAAAGGTTATCTAAGCCCCCTGATGGCCAAATCATCTATAGAATCTAATTTGGGAAAGCCAAATGTTGGGGTTTCCACCTGTGTCTAGCAGATCAATGGGCATCACACATACAGGACTGTGGAATGCACGCTGGTGAAACACTTGGAAAATGGTCGTGTTGTGCATTCCAGAAGCCGACCTGGTGGTCTGTGTGTGTCTCTTCCGGTGACGCTCGCTCTCGTCACTGACATTCAGCTGAGAGCCAGGGGACCGGAAGGACTTTGGTCTGAATGGACCGCACGTGTCACTTACAGTTACGCCCCTCACGGCCGAAGGAAGAAGTCAGAAGGACATCAGTCAATAGGAGCCACACATGTCCCTTAAGGCCTTCCATAGATACCTGACATCCTCGGAATGGCCGTGTGATATCTGAGGACATTAGACTTAGAAAAAGGGGAAAAGAAAAGTCGATGGGGATGCTGAAAATCTGTGAGAGAAAAAAAAAATATTTTATTATGATTATGTGTTCTGCATATTGGGAAAGACCAGCTGCTGCTTCACTGGTGTCAAAGTCTAGGCATTAAAAAATACCAACATATAAATACACAAATTATTATAATGTATATAAATATATATACATATAAAAAATGATAAAAGATTTTTTATAAAACCAGATGAAATTCTGAATCTAACTGAAACACTTGTTTGCACTAGTATAGGATAAACATGACGAAAGAATAAAAAAATTAATTTGCTTTAATTCTTAGGTTAGAAGATGAAATGTGAACGTCATCCACTAACATACAGTATATATATCCCCATCAATTGTAAAAACGTCCAGGGCTAATGGATGCGATTATGCACTTCTAAATCTTAATTTAATCCCATAGGCGTCAGACTACCCAGGGTGAATATCCAGAAACGTTCTCTTTTACATAATCTCTGATATCTCCTCCCTCGATCTAACTCATCGGTAATGGCTTTGATGCCAAAGATCCTCATACCGGTTAGGTCCTCGTGTTTTTCCTTGAAATGTCGGGGAATAGAATACTTCTCTCTCCCATGGATAATGCTGCATTTGTGTTCACTGATACGCACCCTTTGTGGACGAGAAGTCTGACCCACATACAGCAACCCACAAGGGCATATTATGCCGTATATAACAAATGAAGTCCCACAATTAATAAGTTGTTTAATGGGGTGCTTTTTTTCCCCGTTCCCAGAACCTCCTGTTTACGATGTCACATAAAGTTACAGGTGCCACAATTTCTAACTCCGCATCTGTAATTGCCCTTTTGGTCAAACAAAGAGGACCATTGGTTTCAGTATTAATCATAGTAATTGGAAACACAAGGGTAATATTAAGACACTGAATTTCAAAAGAGCCAATTTCCCCAAACTGCGCTCTCTGCTAGAAAATATAGAATGGGATAGAACCCTGGGAACAAAGAACACGGAGGAAAAATGGGAGTGCTTCAAGAGCATACTAAACAAAGGGATTGGCCAGTGCATTCCAAAGGGAAACAAATTTAAAAGAGCAAAACTTAACCCTGGGTGGCTAAACTCCAACATAAAAATGCATATTAATACTAAAGAAAAGGCCTTCATAAAATACAAGACTGAGGGGTCATTGGCAGCATTCAAGCATTACAAAGAGTGTAATAAGAAATGTAAAGACGAAATCAAGGCGGCTAAAATAGAACACGAGAGACATATAGCGGAAGAGAGTAAAAAGAACCCCAAGAAATTCTTTAAGTATATAAACAGTAAGAAAGCGAGGCCAGAACACATTGGCCCCATAAAAGACGATAAAGGAAATATGGCCACAGAGGACAGAGAAAAGGCGGAAGTGTTAAATAATTTCTTCTCTTCAGTCTTCACAAAAGAATCAGGGGGCTACACTAACCCAACTGGTAAGGCTAAACTAAATAATACACCTCAGGAAGTACCGCCATGGCTAACAGAGGATAGACTTAGAACTAAACTAGAGAAACTTAACATAAATAAATCACCGGGACCGGATGGCTTGCACCCGAGGGTTCTTAAAGAGCTCAGCCAGGTGATTGCCAGACCATTATTCTTGATCTTTAAGGATAGTCTACAGACGGGTATGGTGACAGCCGATTGGAAAAAAGCCAATGTGGTACCAATATTTAGAAAAGGACCGAGATATATCCCGGGTAACTATAGGCCGGTCAGCCTAACATCAGTAGTCTGCAAGATTTTGGAGGGGATGTTAAGGGACCACATACAAGACTTTAGTAATGAAAAGGGTATTATTAGTAGTAATCAACACGGATTCATGAAAAATCGTTCTTGCCAAACCAATCTATTAACCTTCTACGATGAAGTGAGTTGCCATCTAGATAAAGGTTAGCATGTGGATGTGGTGTATCTGGACTTTGCAAAGGCCTTTGACACCGTTCCCCACAAAAGCTTACTGTACAAACTAAGGAAGGTAGGTATGGACCATAGGGTGAGTACCTGGATAGAGAACTGGCTCCAGGGGAGAGTTCAGGGGGTGGTGATAAATGGGGAGTACTCGGATTGGGTGGGTGTGGAAAGTGGGGTCCCCCAAGGTTCTGTCCTGGGGCCAATCCTGTTTAACTTATGCTAGTGTGCCCTTAGAAGCCATCACAGCCATGCCTACTAATTGCATGGCTGTGATTGGCCAGTGCAGCATGTGACCCAGTCTCTATATGAGCTAGAGTCACGTAGCGCCGCACGTCACTCTGCTCTAACTACTGTAGGGACAGGTTCCTGCTGCTGCTGGTGATTTGAGGGAGAGATAGGAGATTATTGTAGCGACAGGCTGGAGAGATTGCTTTCAGGGAAAGAATAGGACACAGGAAAGAAGAATCTTCTTTAATCAGATCTACATCGATTTTATTGTGTGGGGGTGCAGTGCATTATCTTTTTGCCCTGACCTGAGCCCAGTGAGGAGGAGGGAGAAAAAAAAAACTTTTATCAGTCTGTTCGGTAGGCGGCGTGCGGCGTGCACCAGACATTTAATGCACGCTCAGTGCATATGGGTCTACTTAATCTGGATTTTAAAAAAAAGTGTTTTTTCCTTCATATTTTACTGTGACATACAGCGTTTTTTTTTTCAGTTTTTTATTCATACGTTACTGTGACATACAGCCTTTACACACTGTGCTGTTCTAATCTGCTATTCAAAAATCAACAATTTGAAAGGAAATTTTTTTTATTTTATTCAATAAACACCCATTTAGGGAAAAAAAAATAATTGCGGCCTAGTCTGCATATGTTACTGTGAGATACACCCTTTGTATACTGCTGTTCTATGCCGCTATTCAATAAATACCCATTTAGTGAAAAATATTAAATTGCGGCCTAGTCTGTAGCTGTACGTGTGAGATACACCCTTTGGATACTGTTGTTCTATTTCGCTATTCAAAAAACACCCATTTAGGGAAAAAAATTAAATTGCGGCCTAGTTTGCATATGTTACTATGAGATACATCCTTTGTATACTGTTGTTCTATGCCGCTATTCAATAAACACCCATTTAGGGAAAAAATATTAAATTGCGGCCTAGTCTGTAGCTGTACGTGTGAGATACACCCTTTGGATACTTTTGTTCTATTCTGCTATTCAATAAACACCCATTTAGGGAAAAAAAATGTAAATGCGGCCTAGTCTGCATATGTTACTGTGAGATACACCCTATGTCTACTGTTGTTCTATGCCGCTATTCAATAAACACCCATTTAGGGAAAAAATATTAAATTGAGGCCTAGTCTGCATATGTTACTGTGAGATACACCCTTTGTATACTGTTGTTCTATTCTGCTATTCAATAAACACCCATTTAGGGGAAAGAAAGATATTAAATTGCGGCCTAGTCTGTATCTGTACATGTGAGATACACCCTTTGGATACTGTTGTTCTATTCTGCTATTTAATAAACACCCATTTAGGGGAAAGAAAGATATTAAATTGTGGCCTAGTCTGTATGGGTACATGTGAAATACTCCCTTTCCATACTGTTGTTCTATTCTGCTATTCAATAAACTCCCATTTAGGGGAAAATTAATAATTTTTCAGCATTTGCTGATTATGTTACTGTGAGATACACCCTTTAAATTTGTTTGGCGCATCTCCATCCATCACCGAGGATTGCAGGGCACTTCAGTTTGCCTCCTGTTGCTAACTCCTCCTACTCCGCTTACTAATCCTTATCCTCTACCGAGTCCGCATCCGGTCAGCGTAACACCTTCACCACCAACTTCAGCACAGCCAGGGGCAAACGACAGCAGGCAGTTTTAATACTTGCCTGTTAGGGGGAAAAACCCCACACCGCGCAGGAGTTGTGGAGGAGCATGGAACAACAGACCAATGAGTGGTTGGTGCCAGTGAGCCTCAAGCCCCGCCTGGTGGTGTGCGATAATGGGCGAAATCTTGTAGCAGCTCTGGGCCTAGCCGGTTTGAAGCACATCCCTTGCCTGGCGCATGTGTTGAATTTAGTGCAGAGGTTCCTTAAAAATTACCCCGATATGTCAGAGCTGCTTCAGAAAGTGCGGGCCGTCTGTGCGCACTTTCGGCGTTCTCACCCTGCTGCTGCTCGCCTGTCAGTGCTGCAGCGTAACTTCGGCCTTCCCCCTCACCGCCTCATATGTGACGTGCCCACAAGGTGGAACTCCACTTTGCACATGCTGGCCAGACTGTGCGAGCAGCAGCAGGCGATAGTGGAGTTGCAGCACGCACGCGTGAGTCACTCTGCGGAACAGCACCACTTCACCACCAATAACTGGGCCTCCATGCGAGACCTTTGTCCCTTTTTGAACCGTTTCGAGTACTCCCCCAACATGGACAGTGCCGATGACGCCATTCTCAGCGTTACTATCCAGCTTCTATGCCTCCTTGAAAAAACGCTTCGGGCGATGATGGAAGAGGATGTGGCACAGGAGAAGGAGGAGGAGAAGGAGGAAGAGTGATCATTTCCAAGGCTTTCAGGGCAGTCATTCACAAGTGGCTCCGAGGGTGGGTTCCTGCACCCACAAACACCAGGTACACAATTGTCCAGCAAGGGCACATTTCTGGAGGATGACGAGGTGGAGGATGAGGAGGAGGAGATGGAGGAGGAGGAACCATGTTCACAGCAGGGTGGCACCCAGGCCAGCTCGTGGCCATCACTGGTGCGTGGCTGGGGTGATACAGAGGACACAGACGATACACCTCCCACAGAGGACAGCCTTTCGTTGCCTCTGGGCAGCCTGGCACACATGAGCGATTACATGCTGCAGTGTCTCCGAAATGACCACCGAGTTGCCCACATTCTAACTTGTGCTGATTACTGGGTGGCAAGACTCCTGATGGGGACATAGGGTTTCTATGGTCTGCCTAACCAGAAGGCCTGGCAGACCCCATTCTTCATGGTAGCTGAAGCCATCTCGAATACTAGGTCAGGGGGGCTCCCCCGAAAAGAGACCCCCCCAGGGCAGAAGAGGAAGGAACCTGAGGGCCACACATCTAACCTTCATCCCCCATCACTCCAGCAGGTTTGCATAGCCGACACCCAACCTTGGTCAGGCCGGATGACAGCACAGCACCCCCACTGGATAACTGATAACAACAGATACTACACTTGATCTTAGCCAAAAGGTTGAGAAGCAATGCTGGTGGCATTCCCACCTGACAGCGGGGGCACAGTGGAAGCACAAGGCGAAGGCAGAGGAGGAGGAGGTCGCCAACGCAGCCAGGGCACCGCCAGCTACCGTTCCTTATGTACTATACACGTACTGAATGACGGGTCTGCCCCCTTCAACTTCTGGGTCTCCAAATTGGGCACATGGCCTGAGCTTGCCCTTTACGCCTTGGAGGTGCTGGCCTGCCCTGCAGCCAGTGTATTACCTGAACGTGTATTTTGCACGGCTGGGGGCATTATCACAGACAAGCGCAACCGCCTGTCCAGAGCCAATGTGGACAAGCTCACGTTCATTAAAATGAACCAGGCATGGATCCCAAAGGACTTGTCCGTACCTTGTGCAGAATAGACATGTATACTGGCCTTACCCAGCCATTGTTGTATTTTTGATCTTTTCACTCTTTTGGGGTGTACCCTAATTTAAAAAGAAATAAAATTAAAAACAAAAAACAGTGTCTACCTCGTCCTCCTCCACCGCCGCTTCCACCTACACCGCCACATCCACTGCCACCTCAACCTCCTACTCCATATGGGCCTTGTCCTCCTAGATCAACATGATTATTTTTCATTTTTATGTTTTTTATGTTATATTAAGTTATTTCCCTATCCACATTTGTTTGCAAAGCATTTGCCATGCTCTTAACAAGATTTTGCTGCCATTTGTAGCCCTCTAGCGCTTTCCATGTTTTTTTTAGATCCATTTTAGTGCTCAAAAGTTCGGGTCACCATTGACTTCAATGGGGTTCGGGATCGGGGTCAAGTTCGGGTTAAGTCCGGGTCACGAACCCGGACTTTTTTTTCAAGTTCGGCCAGACCCGCCGAACCCAGACATCCAGGTGTTCGCTCAACCCTAATTGTGATGAGTGTTATTCTGGGTGTCAGACATCCCATACAGAAGTAGGTACTTGTTCTACACCTCCTCTATGTGGATGTCCTGAAATCTCTTATCTGTACATTTCTTTTTAAGGAGGTTGTCCTGTTCAATGTATCATGTTTCAAAGTACAGGTACCTCTAAGTCTGCAGAATTGCCCAAAGGGAACGTTTCTAATCCACCGCGGATGGTGATTACTCTTGGCATATAAATAGGAATTGCCTGCACTGGGCTTAAAATTAGTTTTCGAAAAAATAGACCCATTGGCCTTTGTTCCAAATATAGAAAGACTATAGATTCCCTGTTTATGACATGGGTAAAATGGATGCCATAGGGGTTATTCTAACAATGGTCCAGAAAACCCTCTAGTTGAACTTTAGAGAGATCCCATATGATCAGGACATCATCTATGTACCTAGCATATAGGACCAGGTTTGCACCATATGGGTTATGGGACCAGATGGACTGATGCTCCCAATAGCCCATAAAAAGGTTGGCATTACTAGGTGCCCCACGGCTGTGCCCTGCGTCTGTCTGTAGTATTTCCCAATAAAGGAAAAATGGTTGTGGGTTAAGGCATATTAAGCCACATTGGGGAAGGACCTTAGCTTGTTTATGGTGAAGATATTGTTCTTTGCATATAAAGTGTTGCATGGCCAGTAGGCCAAACTCATGTTTAATAGAAGTGTATAAAAATGTCACATCCAGTAAAAGCCATCGATATCCCTCCTCCGCTGCCTCTTTTTGTGCATTTTCCCTTTTTTTGGGGTTGTTTCTTATGTTCTTCTCCATCCTGATTGAGCCTGCGGATGTAGTGACACCCCCAGCCCCCTGATCCAAAAAAGTGACCCCTTCCTCTTGATGTGAAATAACAGATACTTGTCTAGTAAAGGATGATCCTGCCCTAGGATGAATAACACACTCTACATTTAAACCTGCTTCGACCTTCTACCCACACCTGGGTAGTCTGACGCCTAAGGGAATAAATGAGGATTTAGAAGTGCATAGTCGTATCCATTAGTCCTGGATGTTTCCACAATTGATGGGGATATATATACAGTGCCTTGCGAAAGTATTTGGCCCCCTTGAACTTTGCGACCTTTTGCCACATTTCAGGCTTCAAACATAAAGATATAAAACTGTAATTTTTTGTGAAGAATCAACAACAAAATTATTCAGCCCCCTTAAGTTAATACTTTGTAGCGCCACCTTTTGCTGCGATTACAGCTGTAAGTCGCTTGGGGTATGTCTCTATCAGTTTTGCACATCGAGAGACTGACATTTTTGCCCATTCCTCCTTGCAAAACAGCTCGAGCTCGGTGAGGTTGGATGGAGAGCGTTTGTGAACAGCAGTTTTCAGTTCTTTCCACAGATTCTCGATTGGATTCAGGTCTGGACTTTGACTTGGCCATTCTAACCCCTGGATATGTTTATTTGTGAACCATTCCATTGTAGATTTTGCTTTATGTTTTGGATCATTGTCTTGTTGGAAGACACATCTCCGTCCCAGTCTCAGGTCTTTTGCAGACTCCATCAGGTTTTCTTCCAGAATGGTCCTGTATTTGGCTCCATCCATCTTCCCATCAATTTTAACCATCTTCCCTGTCCCTGCTGAAGAAAATCAGGCCCAAACCAGTGGGGATGGTGTGCTCAGGGTAATGAGCCTTGTTGCTTTTACACCAAACATAACGTTTTGCATTGTTGCCAAAAAGTTCGATTTTGGTTTCATCTGACCAGAGCACCTTCTTCCACATGTTTGGTGTGTCTCCCAGGTGGCTTGTGGCAAACTTTAAACAACACTTTTTATGGATATCTTTAAGAAATGGCTTTCTTCTTGCCACTCTTCCATAAAGGCCAGATTTATGCAGTATACGACTGATTGTTGTCCTATGGACAGAGTCTCCCACCTCAGCTGTAGATCTCTGCAGTTCATTCAGAGTGATCATGGGCCTCTTGGCTGCATCTCTGATCAGTCTTCTCCTTGTATGAACTGAAAGTTTAGAGGGACGGCCAGGTCTTCGTAGATTTACAGTGGTCTGATACTCCTTCCATTTCAATATTAACGCTTGCACAGTGCTCCTTGGGATGTTTAAAGCTTGGGAAATCTTTTTGTATCCAAATCCGGCTTTAAACTTCTCCACAACAGTATCTCAGACCTGCCTGGAGTGTTCCTTGTTCTTTATGATGCTCTCTGCGCTTTAAACGGACCACTGAGACTATCACAGTGCAGGTGCATTTATACGGATACTTGATTACACACAGGTGGATTCCATTTATCATCATTAGTCATTTAGGTCAACATTGGATCATTCAGAGATCCTCACTGAACTTCTGGAGAGTTTTCTGCACTGAAAGTAAAGGGGCTGGATCCTATAGACCCTATAGAGGTTGCACAAGCATTCCAACTCCGCCAGGGTGCTGTGTCTCTCACCACAGTTTCAAGAGCATGGAGGAGATTCCAGGAGACAGGCAGTTACTTTAGAAGAGATGGGCAGGGCCAAAGAAGATCCTTAACCCATTAGCAGGACCGGTATCCAGAGCCCTACAAAATGACCTCCAGCAGGCCACTGGTGTAAATGTGTCTGATCAAACAATCAGAAACAGACTTCAATCATGAAGGTGACCTGAGGGCCCAACGTCCTCTAGTGCCATTGAACACCAGAACTGGCATGTCCGCCACTGGCGCCCTGTGCTTTTCACAAATGAGAGCAGGTTACCCTGAACACATGTGCAAGACATGAAAGGGTCTGGTGAAGCCATGGAGAACATTATTCTGCCTGTAACATTGTTCAGCATGACCAATTTGGTGGTGGGTCAGTGATGATCTGGGGAGACATATCCATGGAGGGACACAAAGACCTCTACAGGCTAGACAATGGCACCCTGACTGCCATTAGGTATTGGGATGAAATCTTTGGACCCATTGTCAGATACTACGCTGGTGCAGTGGGTCCTGGGTTCCTCCTGGTGCATGACAATGCACAGCCTCATGTGTCAAGAGTATGCAGCCAGTTCCTGGAGTATGAACGAATTGATGGCCCCACGCTTGCCTGACCTAAATCCAATAGAACACCTCTGGCACGTTATGTTTTGGTTCATCTGATGCCACCAGGTTGCACCTCAGTCTGTTCAGGAGCTCAGTCATCTGAGAGGAAATACACCAGGACACCATCTGTAGTCCCAAAAGGAGCATGCTCAGATGTTGTCAGGCATGCATACAAGCATGTGGGAGCCATAGAAACTACTGAGTACCATTTTGAGTTGCTGCAAAGAAATTTCAGCAAAACGGACTAGCCTGCTACATCATTGTTACACTTTAATTTTTGGGGTGTCTTTGAATTAAGCCCTCTGTAGGTTGATCATTTTAATTTTAATTAAACAATGTAGCAGAGCTCTCACCCTCCACTTTAATTTATCCTAAAGGTATTCTATCCAGTTGAGGTACAGGCCAGTCAAATTCCTCCCCCCCCAAACTCGCTCATCCATGTCTTTATGGACCTTGCTTTGTGCACAGGGGTACAGTCATTTTAGATCAGGAAGGGGCCATTCCCAAACTGTTCCCACAAAGTTAGGAGCATGAAATTGTCCAAAATGTCCTGGTATGCTGACGCCTTAAGAGTTCCCTTCACTGATACTAAGGGGCCAAGTCCAACCCCTGATTAAACAAATCCACACCATAATCCTCCTTCCACCAAATGATTTGGACCAGTGGACAAAGTAAGGTCAATAAAGAAACGAATAAGGGAGTTTGGGGTGGAGGAATTTGACTGGCCTGCACAGAGTCTTGACCACAACCTAATAGAACACCTTTGAGATGAATTAGAGTGGAGACTCGTCCACATTAGTGCCTGACCTCACAAATGCGCTTCTGGAAGAATGGTCAAACATTCCCATAGACATGCTAAACCTTGTAGACAGCCTTCCCAGAAGAGTTGAAGCTGTTATAGCTGCAAAGGGTGCGCCAACTCAATATTGAACCCTACAGACTAAGACTAGGATGCCATTAAAGTTCATGTGCATGTAAAGGCAGGCGTCCCAATACTTTTGATAATATAGTATGTTTTGTTTTACTTGCCAGAGTATTCAGATTTGTATTAATTTTGTATTGCAATCCAGTGGCTATTGCCATTAAACAGTCTTGTCAATTCAGAGGCCTGATCTAAGACACCCCTACCCTTTGACTGGACAATAAAAGGCCAACATACTGATGAGATGTCCAAAGCTGGCCAATTTTTGTATGATCTCCTTTACATTTACCAAAGTTGTGAAATAAGATGGCCTAAATAAGCAATACAATTTGTATTTAACCAAGATAACCACATTACATAGTTATTGGTAGAGCTAAGTCTGTTTGTACAATTAGTGTAGTTAGCCTGATTGTATAACAGGTACAATCTGATTGCCCAATCTCTGTTCAATTTATTTTTAAATTGACCAAAATGATGTACTATGAGAACAATTAATTCACCTTCTAGCCAGTGTACAGGCCCTTGTGACTGATGCAGGGCTGGGAACAGGGGTGGGCATATAATGCTCATACATCTTAGGGGGGGGGGGTTTACATGTTTGCCTTGGGCTCCAGATGACCTGGTCCAGGCACTGGACTTATTTTTTTTTTTTTTTTTTGGACTGTTATCCCACTGTATTCACCTGGTGATCCAGCCAGTAAAACACCTCTTGTATTTGATTGCCCCCCGGATGAAGGTGCACAGGGGGCACATCTGAGAGCAGCATTGTCAGTATGGGGGGAAGGGAGTGTTAGATGTAAAAGCAGATTTAGATACACTAAGAAAATAAAGCCAAACTCCAGCTCATAGTGTAGTTACAGCAACATTTTTCTTTCTTTACGGATAAAGGTTTTACTTAAATAAATAAAAGCTGGCCATTGTAAGAACCCCTGTCAGTGGAAAATTGTTTGTCTCAACACTCTTTAACTGATACATTTGCAGTAGAGATTGTTCCAATGAAAAGCAACAGACTTGCTGGCCAGATCACCAGGTTAAAATAAAGGAAAGAACTAAAAGAGAAGACAAATGCAGCCATCACATCTAATAATTGGTAAGCTCCAATATATTAAACGTTTGCTTTGTGGTTTAATACAGAAAGGGTACCCCCAATGGTTTGGGACTTTGTATGCCACTAAAACACTGAAGAAGGATACAAGCGTATATAAATAAACATTTTTATTACATAAGAAATCAAAAAATTACATACACATTAATGTATATATCCAGCAGACAATTAGATATATGTGAAATTAAAACTTGCATGCAAGGATAGACCAGTATCCGTACAGAAGACTCCAAGGCACCATTGGTGGAAAGAACCGGACAGGACCCTACGCATTTCGGGTATCTTCTTCAGGGGTCAACCAGAGTTCAATGCACTAACTGTACCAAGAGGAGACTTTTTGTGAGGGTAACTGGGCTGTCAATTAAAACGGTATTAGCCGAAAAAGAGGTGTCAGATCTCACTTAGACATAGTTCACTGAGAAGGAGAACAGTATGAACAATGGCTGGTAAATGGCAGGACCGTGGGTGCCACAATGATCCACTGTTGGTCCTAAACGGTCCCTATGGGTGTATGGGCTGATATGGTATCCCTGTTATAGGTGAGTATTTCTCGTGGCTAGAGGTAAGCGAAGTATATAGGAGTATCGGTCCAAAGACGTGGAATGTTCCCGCGTCTTGTCTGTGTGGGAGAAGACAGCCTCTTAGCAGCCTCTTACACAGACAAGACGCGGGAACATTCCACGTCTTTGGACTGATACTCCTATATACTTCGCTTACCTCTAGCCACGAGAAATACTCACCTATAACAGGGATACCATATCGGCCCATACACCCATAGAGACCGTTTAGGACCAACAGTGGATCATTGTGGCGCCCACGGTCCTGCCATTTACCAGCCATTGTTCATACTGTTCTCCTTCTTTGCCTCCTTGGCATGTGGAACATCCTTCCTTCTACGCACATGTCTACCAACACCCCAAACCACATGAGTTCCGCTCATATGACTTAAGATTGGCAAGTTATTCACCATAAGAAAGCATCCTTCAAGAAAACATGAAGAGAAAATATAAAGCTCTTTACAAGAATCTCTTAACCTCCATTACAGATTCCCTGGGTGAAAGAGGGTACACAACACCGTACCCAAGTTCCATCACTGTGCTGGCAGAATACGCTGCCTGGGTCCTCACTATACCATCGTTTTTATGGTTTTTGCTCTACCCTTTGGCAGAAGTTTTGTGTTCCCATGAGTTTAATGTGGACATTTTCAGTTACTGGTAAAGAGAATGTGACCAGCGCTACGGACTTAAATATATGTTGGGAGGACTGAAACACAAATAAAGGTGTAAGCTGCCCCAATCAAACCTTAGGTGTAAGGTGAAAAGTGCTAGAAAGAAATGTGAAGATTGGTGATGGCGCTACCTATAGAACAAATAAATGAAACCATATATAGTGCCCCTAGTGGCGTGAAAGGGGATATATTGGTTGGGTGACCCACAAATGGTGCAGTGTCATAAATGAAAAAATAAAAATATATAAATGTGGGAACAAATATTTATTCACATAAATCAATGAATACAGGAAATAAAGTGAACTTATACCGTGAAAAAATAACCCACAACCACAAGTGTGTGAATGGATTACAAATAAACTAATAAATGTGCCACATACATTGTGTTTTAAAATTGGTGAAGAAATGTGGATAGGTGAAATTCCACGAGTGGCCACTGGGTGGCATTTATATTCGTACAACCTGTATGCTGGTATATGGGGGGATTCCTCTTCGTAATGGGCGAGCAGTCAAGAGTCAGCGGCGGATGCCTTAAGTGCTCACATAAAAAGAAGAAGGCCCCATGGTGAATAAATGAGTCATACAGTCATACAATAACGGCGTAGTAAACTCACTCCAGTTGACGTCATTGTGACGAAACGCGTAGGGGGAGTCTCCGACGTCAAACGTCACTTCCGGTTGTCGGCCGTGGAACGCGGAAGCATCCCGGCGCGCACGATTTTTCTGATTCTGATCTTCTGAACGAGTGAGTTTACTACGCCGTTATTGTATGACTGTATGACTCATTTATTCACCATGGGGCCTTCTTCTTTTTATGTGAGCACTTAAGGCATCCGCCGCTGACTCTTGACTGCTCGCCCATTACGAAGAGGAATCCCCCCATATACCAGCATACAGGTTGTACGAATATAAACGCCACCCAGTGGCCACTCGTGGAATTTCACCTATCCACATTTCTTCACCAATTTTAAAACACAATGTATGTGGCACATTTATTAGTTTATTTGTAATCCATTCACACACTTGTGGTTGTGGGTTATTTTTTCACGGTATCAGTTCACTTTATTTCCTGTATTCATTGATTTATGTGAATTTATTTGTTCCCACATTTATATATTTTTATTTTTTCATTTATGACACTGCACCATTTGTGGGTCACCCAACCAATATATCCCCTTTCACGCCACTAGGGGCACTATATATGGTTTCATTTATTTGTTCTATAGGTAGCGCCATCACCAATCTTCACATTTCTTTCTAGCAATTTTCAGTTACTACCTCTGACTGTCACTCTTCCTAAGTCAAGCTTACATTGGTTTAACCTAATGGTCTATATTTGACTTCTGGTCTTAGCATCATTCCACTTTAGAGAGCCTCTACATGTTTTTTTTTGCCAACACAGATGAAGACATATTCATTACAGACTCATTTAAACCTAATACCAACTATACCACATACTAACCTCTATGGATTTTGCCATCCTTTCCCAAGCTTTGTTCAACCAACCAATGCCTACTTCCATATCACCCAACCATTCCTCCATGGGACTTAAACTTTTCTCCATAAATGCAAGAGGACCCAATCATTCAGCTGAATGCAGCTCCTTATGGCAGGATGCAGAACACCACAAGGCGAATATTGTATAGGTTCAGGAAACCCATTTTCACAAGGAATCTACACCTAAATGCTCACACAGAAACTATCCCCATATTTTCATGGCTTCCATGAAGGCGAAAAAACGTGGTGTGATTTTGGAAATAAGCAATTCTGTATCCTTTAAACTCAAGGAATCAATCCTAGATTCTGAAGGATATTATATTATTCTGCTTTGGAACATTAACCTTTACTTTAGCAACGGTCTACGCACCTAACTCGCACAAACTTAGGTTTCTCCAAAAAATTTTTAAAAGTATTTCTAGGGTGTGATACGGGAGCCTAGTAATGTGTGGTTATTTTAACTCCATTGTTGATCCTAGCCTTGACACATCCTCTCTAAGCAAGGACCGCTCTTTTTCTCTACGTGGTCTTCTGAATAGAGAGGTCTACGATGCCTGGCGCTGCCAACATGCTGATGAAAGAACCTTCACCTAACACAAAACTCCCCCAAACACAACTCTTATTCACTAATAGACCTCTACCTTGTGAAAAGGTGGCTGCAGCAGAGGGTGTCCACATCATCCATCCATGACATAACATGGTCGGATCATGTGGCTATCACACTACAATTAGATGAGAACAACACCCATGCAGCAACATGAATTTAGAGATGCAAAATTTCAGTGGTCCAAAATCCAACTCTCAAAAAAGAAATTGCTCAACACCTACAGGTATTTTTCCAACTAAACAAGCAACAAGATACGGGGCCCTTCATAAATTGGACCGCCTATAAGGCATTTATATGTGGAATTTTTTATTAAAGTCAGTTCTCGACTTAAAAACCAGCATGCGGCACAAATGGACTCCCTCTTGTTTGAAATCTGTAGCTTAGACTTGCAAAACCAAACCTCCCCCACTTATGCAGTAGCAATTCAACTTTCTAAACTACGTCATAGTCTAAGGGAACTCCTGTGCAACAAACATGACCACTATATGCGCAAACATAAACTCCAATATTATGCCAATCACAATAAAGCCGGCAAATTGTTAGAGAACAGAATCAAAGTCCAAATAATGAAATCAAAAATTCCCCATATCTATTACTCAACTACACACCAAAAGCTTGAAGACCTGAAAGCAATAGCTGACACTTTTGCGGATCATTATAGCTCGCTTTACAATCTAAAAAATGATCCCAACACACCACAACCCTCTGAGATACATATTTATTTCTTCTTAGCCTCTCAAACTCCCCTTCCTAACAAATAAACAGCTCGATATGTTAATTTCTGACTTTACCTCAATAGAAACTGACCGTTTTATTTATACACTTCCCAATGGCAAATCCCCTGGCCCTGACAGCCTAACTAATTAATATTATAAAGCATTCAAACCTCTTTTAACCCCGCATTTGACCTACATAGTCCATGCAGCTATAAACACAAGCTCTTCCCCAGAGGAAATGTTAAAGGCCCACATAATTACAGTACACTTCCCAAACCAGGCAAAGACCCTACCACTCCATCCAACTTTCATCCCATTTCCCTGCTAAATACGGACATCAAAATTGATCATCAGATGCCACCAGACGCATTCTCAATATCATACACTATGCAGAGACTCATAGGGCGCCTTCTCTGCTTCTATCCATCGATGCGGAGAAGGCATTCGATAGATTCCATTGGGGTTAAATGTCGGCAGTCCTCCAAAAATGTGGCTTTTACGGGTGGATCTTGGCCGCTATCTTGGTCCTGTATTCCCAACCCTCCGCACAAGTTCACACATCAGGCTTACTGTCCAAAACATTGTAATTTCTAATGGCACAAGCCAGGGTTGCCCCCTGATTCCTATCAATCTTCAATATAATGATCAAGCCGATTGTTGAAGCCATCCGCACACATTCCCACATCACAGGCTTTCGATTCCACTGTGGATCCCATGTCATCAACCTATTTACGGACGATGTGATTCTTTTATTACTAACTCCCATCACATCACTCCCCTTTTCTCATGATCTACTCACTCATTTCAGCACATCGTCATACTATCAAAGTCAACTTAAAAAAATCACTGAGCCTAGATCTAGGCATAAATAAACACACCAGAGAATACCTAGCCCTCCACCTCCAATACACATGGGCTGCCCGTGATATTTCCTATTTAGGGATCATACTGACTGCTAGATTGTCTGACATTGCAGACACCAACTTTAAACCACCTTTTAATGAGATCTGCCAGGATCTTTCCCGTATTGCGAAATTCGAACTACCCTGGGTGGGTAGACTTGCATCATTTAAAATGATGTCCCTGCCAAAAATACTATACCTTTTTCGCACATTACCTCTCCCTCTTAAAACATCTTATATAGCGGAGCTGAATAAGATCCCTAAACGTTTCATCCGGCAGGGAAAGAAAGCACGCTGCTCCCCCAAACACCTTACTAAACACAAAATGGTGGGAGGAGTGGGTTGGCCTGATATTGGAGACTACTACATCTTCACTCAACTGACATACATAAAACAATGGTTCATAGATTCACCCGAAGCACTGTGGGTTGACATAGAATCTGCATGTGTACAGACCTCAAAGTTACACCTCTTACTATTAGCCGATGCTTGGAAACTACAGACCCTGTCAGCATTGCCACCCCCAACCCAAACCTCAATATCAGCATGGAGAACATTACTCTACCAATCTGTGCAGGGACTAGAGATGTATAGAACTGTTCGCCGGCGAACAGTTCCCGGCGAACTTAGCATGTTCGCGTTCGCCGCTGCCGGCGAACATATGCGATGTTCGGTCCGCCCCCCATAAGACATCATTGAGGCAAACTTTGACCCTGAACTTTACAGTCAGCAGACACATTTCCAGCCAATCAGCATACCTCCCTCCCACACCCTCCCACCTCCTATAAATAAGCAAGGGCAGCATCCATCTTAGATCATTCTGAAGCAGTGTGTGTAGTGAGAGTAGGGAGAGAGCTGCTGCTGCTGCTGCTGCTGCTGCTGCTGCTGTTAAGCTAGGGACAGTTAGTCAGTGTTCCTGGTCTTGCAGTGTTCTTGGTCCACTACTGCTGTAATATCAGCACCCCAAAAAGCCCTTCTAAGGGCTGGTATTTGTGTTTTTTTTATATATATATATATATATATATATATATATATATATATATATATATATATCTATATATACATAGCGTCCCCAAAAGCCCTTTTAAGGGCTGGTAATTGAGTTGTTTCTTCTTATATATATATATCTATATCTATCTAGTGTCCCCAAAAGCCCTTTTAAGGGCTGGTAATTGAGGATTTTTTTTATTTATATATATACATATATATATATATATATATAGTGTCCCCAAAAACCCTTTTAAGGGCTGGTAAGGTAATAGAGTTTTTTCTTTATATATATATCTATATATATCTATTGTACACTGCAGTTGCCTGCCCGCTGTGTGTGAGAGGCCACAGACCTACCACAGACTGTACTGTGTGCACACCACACTCATTTCGGGTGGCACAGGCACAGTACCTTGCATTTTAAAAAATATTTTTTTTTTCCTCTGTCATAATTGCAGTGAGTGCTGTGTCAGGTCCACAGAGTGCACTGTACCCACTGCAGTGCACTGCCCACCACTGATATATATACGGTGGCACAGCATCTTGTTGCAATAAATTGAAAAAAAAAAATATTTTTTATTATTGCAGTTGCCTGGGCTGCCAGTTACTGTCAGGTCCACAGAGTGTACTGTGCCCACTGCAGTGCCACTGTGTGCCCACCCACCACTGATATATAAGGTGGCACAGCAGCTTGCAAAGTAAAAAAAATATATATATTTTTTAATTGCAGTTGCCTGGGTGCCAGTGACTGCTGTCAGGTCCACAGAGAGTGTACTGTGCCACTGTCCACCCACCACTGATATATAAGGTGGCACAGCAGCTTGCAAAGTAAAATAAAATATATTTTTTTAAAATTGCAGTTGCCTGGGTGCCAGTGACTGCTGTCAGGTCCACAGAGAGTGTACTGTGCCACTGCCCACCCACCACTGATATATAAGGTGGCACAGCAGCTTGCAAAGTAAAATAAAATATATATTTTTTAAAATTGCAGTTGCCTGGGTGCCAGTGACTGCTGTCAGGTCCACAGAGAGTGTACTGTGCCACTGCCCACCCACCACTGATATATAAGGTGGCACAGCAGCTTGCAAAGTAAAATAAAATATATAATTTTTAAAATTGCAGTTGCCTGGGTGCCAGTGACTGCTGTCAGGTCCACAGAGAGTGTACTGTGCCACTGCCCACCCACCACTGATATATAAGGTGGCACAGCAGCTTGCAAAGTAAAATAAAATATATATTTTTTAAAATTGCAGTTGCCTGGGTGCCAGTGACTGCTGTCAGGTCCACAGAGAGTGTACTGTGCCACTGCCCACCCACCACTGATATATAAGGTGGCACAGCAGCTTGCCAAGTAAAAAAAATATATATATTTTTTAATTGCAGTTGCCTGAGTGCCAGTGACTGTCAGGTCCACAGAGTGTACTGTACCCACTGCCCAACACTCCTATAGGGTGGCACAGCACCTTGCACTCATAGTACACAACACATTAAAAAAGAAAATGACAGGCAGAGGCCGGCCACCCCGCAAGGGCCGTCGTGGTCGTGGTGCTGTGATTTCCTTAGGCCCTAGAATAATGCCCAGTGTTCAGAGGCCACCACAGACCCTGAACTCAAAAAATTCTGAGGCCATAGTTGACTGGCTTACACAAGACACCCAATCGTCTACAGCTTCCGCTCGGAACCCTAATGCACCATCCTCCTCCAGCTCAGCTTCGGGCACCTCTCAATTTACCACTCGCCAGCCCGCCGGCACCACCACCAACACTAGCACCACAGCCGCTTCACTTGATCCGTCAGAGGAGTTATTTTCACATCAGTTGGAAGAAATAAGTGATGCGCAACTATTAGTGCCAGAGGATGTAGATAACGGGGATATGTCTCAGTCAGGCAGCATTATACACATGGACGTACATTGTGATGATGATGATGTTGTACCTGCTGCTGCTGCCTTTGCTGAGTTGTCAAGTGAAGCGGCTGATGATGACGATGTGTCTGTGGATGTCACCTGGGTGCCTGCTCGAAGAGCAGAAGAAGAGGGGGAAAGTTCAGATGGGGAGACAGAGAGGAGGAGGAGACGAGTTGGAAGCAGGGGGAGGAGGTCATCGCAAGGAGCTAGTGGCGCAGTCAGACAGCATGTAGATTCGGCACCCGGGGTCAGCCAGACAGCACGCCAATCAACGCAAGCTGTTGCCACCACCAGAATGCCGTCCTTGCAAAGCTCAGCAGTGTGGCATTTTTTTTGTGTGTCTGCCTCTGATATCAGCGATGCCATTTGTAACCTGTGCCAAAAGAAACTGAGTCGTGGGAAGTCCAACACCCACCTAGGTACAACTGCTTTGCGAAGGCACATGATCTCACATCACAAACGCCTATGGGATCAACACATGAGTAAAAGCAGCACACAAACTGAAAGCCACCATCCTCCTCCTGGTCCAGCATCTTCAGCCACGTCAACCACTGCTGTCCTCCATGCCCCCTATCAACAACCCGCCCCTCCGCCTCTCACCTTCAGCAGTTCCTGCTCGTCACCTGCCCACAGTCAGGTGTCTGTCAAGGAAATGTTTGAGCGTAAAAAGCCAATCTCGCAGAGTCACCCCCTTGCCCGGCGTCTGACAGCTGGCTTGTCGGAACTCTTAGCCCGCCAGCTTTTACCATACAAGCTGGTGGAGTCTGAGGCCTTCAAAAAATTTGTCGCTATTGGGACACCGCAGTGGAAGGTACCCGGCCGAAATTATTTTTCACAAAAGGCAATCCCCAACCTGTACTCTATTGTGGAAAAGGAAATCATGTCACGTCTGGCACACAGTGTTGGGGCAAGGGTCCATCTGACCACTGATAGCTGGTCTGCAAAGCACGGTCAGGGCAGGTATATAACGTACACTGCGCATTGGGTAAACCTGCTGGCGGCTGCCAAGCATGGAATGCGTGGCTCTGCTGCAGAGGAGTTGGTGACACCGCCACGACTTGCAGGCAGGCCTGCTGCCACCTCCTCTACTCCTCCTACTCCATCCTCTTTGCTAACCTCCTCGGCTGAGTCCTCTTCTGCTGTTGCGTCTTGCTCCACACCAACTGCACCCCCCCAGCTCCCCAGGGGCTATTCCACATGCCGGATACGACAGTGTCACGCTGTCTTGGGGTTGACTTGCCTGAAAGCAGAGAGTCACACCGGACCAGCACTACTGTCCGCCCTGAACGCACAGGTGGATCAGTGGCTGACCCCGCACCAACTGGAGATCGGCAAAGTGGTGTGTGACAACGGGAGCAATTTGTTGGCAGCATTGAATTTGGGCAAGTTGACACATGTGCCGTGCATGGCACATGTGTTGAATCTGATTGTGCAACGTTTTGTGCAGAAGTACCCAGGCTTACAGGACGTCCTCAAGCAGGCCAGGAAGGTGTGTGGCCATTTCAGGCGTTCCTACACGGCCATGGCGCACTTTGCAGATATTCAGCGGCGAAACAACATGCCAGTGAGGCGCTTGATTTGCGACAGCCCGACACGTTGGAATTCAACACTGCTAATGTTCGACCGCCTGCTCCAACAAGAAAAAGCGGTCAACGAGTATTTGTATGACCGGGGTGCTAGGACAGCCTCTGCGGAGCTGGGTATTTTTTTGCCACGTTACTGGACGCTCATGCGCAATGCCTGTAGGCTCATGCGTCCTTTTGAGGAGGTGACAAACCTAGTGAGTCGCACTGAAGGCACCATCAGCGACATCATCCCATATGTTTTTTTTCCTGGAGCGTGCCCTGCGAAGAGTGCTGGATCAGGCCGTAGATGAGCGTGAAGAGGAAGAGGAAGAGTTGTGGTCACCATCACCACCACCAGAAACAGCCTTACCATCGATTGCTGGACCTGCGGCAACACTGGAAGAGGAGTGTGAGGAAGAGGAGTCAGAGGAGGAATGTGGCTTTGAGGAGGAGGAACACCAACCACAGCAGGCATCCCAGGGTGCTCGTTGTCACCTATCTGGTACCCGTGGTGTTGTACGTGGCTGGGGGGAAGAACACACCTTCAATGACATCAGTGAGGACGAGGAATTGGACATGAGTAGCTCGGCATCCAACCTTGTGCAAATGGGGTCTTTCATGCTGTCATGCCTGTTGAGAGACCCTTGTATAAAAAGGCTGAAGGAGAACGACCTGTACTGGGTGGCCACGCTACTAGACCCCCGGTATAAGCAGAAAGTCTGTGATATGTTACCCAATTACCGGCAGTCGCAAAGGATGCAGCAGCTACAAAATAAGTTAAAAACTATGCTTTACACAGCGTATAAGGGTGATGTCACAGCACAACGGGAATCCAACAGGGGAAGAGGTGAAAGTAATCCTCCTCCTACCACCACAACCATGCCGGCAAGGACAGGACGCTTTACAGACGTCTTGTTGATGGAGGACATGCGGAGCTTTTTTAGTCCTATGCATCGCCACAGCCCTTCGGGGTCCACCCTCAGAGAACGACTCGACCGACAGGTAGCAGACTACCTTGCCTTAACTGCAGATATCGACACTCTGAGGAGCGATGAACCCCTTGACTACTGGGTGTGCAGGCTTGACCTGTGGCCTGAGCTATCCCAATTTGCCATTGAACTTCTGGCCTGCCCCGCTTCAAGTGTGCTGTCAGAAAGGACCTTCAGCGCAGCAGGAGGTATTGTCACTGAGAAGAGAAGTCGCCTAGGTCAAAAAAGTCTTGATTACCTCACGTTTATTAAGATGAATGAGGCATGGATCCCGAAGGGACTGACAGTGGGGGATGCATTTGACTAAAAAAGGCCTGGTGATGACTGAGATGCCTTGGCCTAAAAATGGTCCACACGCTGCTGTATATAATCATTCTCTGCATGCCGGATGACTTACGTGACGTCTCCGCCACCAACTACGGTTCAAGCCGCAATGTTTTAGTGCACTTTCTGCCTTAAAACCTCAATTTTTCAGGCCGCTGCTACAGCAGCGGCTGCAACAATACCTACTTTTTCATGCATGTGTACATGCCTAATTTTTCTGGCCTCTGGTGCTACACTGTGGCTGCAAAAAAACAAAAAAAAAGGCACATACATGTGTCAATTCCCCTTCGTGATCGTTACCTTGTCGTGGTGAAGGGGCTTGCGTATCACAATGAAGCGATCACCTCTAGGATTGTGTTGGCACACCCCAGATGATAAGGTCGTTGCTTCATTGTGTACAGACCAAAAGCGATCCGCAGGATAATTTTTCATAAAAAAAAACATTCATTTTCTTTCATTCTTTCTGCGGAGCTGGGTATTTTTTGGCATTTTTTTTACTGAATGCTCATGAACAATGGCTGTAGGCTCATGCGTCCTTTTGCGGAGATGACAACCCTGGTGGTCAGTCGAACCCAAGGCAACATCATCGACCTCATCCCATATGCGTTTTTTCTGGAGCGTGCCCTGCGAAGAGTACTGGATCAGGCTGTAGATGAGCATGAAGAGGAAGAGTTGTGGTCCTCATCACCACCAGAAGCAGCCTTGTCGTTGTCAATTGCTGGACCTGTGGCAACGCAGAGAGAGGAGTCTGAAGAAGAGAAGTCAGAGGAGGAAGGTGGCTTTGAGGAGGTGGAATACCAGCCACAGCAGGCGTCCCAGGGGGCTTGTTCTCACCTTTCGGGGACCCTTGGTGTTGTATGTGGCTGGGTGGAGGAAGAGACCTTCAATGATGTCAGTGAGGACAAGGAACGGGACATGGCTAGCTTGGTATCCAACCTTGTGCAAATGGGGAGTTTGCGGTTGTGCAAATGGACTGACTGACTGTTAAACGGGGAGTTTGGTCTGTCAGAGTTTGGTCTGTCACTGTGAAGCGGGCGACGGGCGTAACCCTTACACTACTTGACCGATAAAACATCATACCTGATCGTATTCACACACTGGATGTTTTAGTGCTGGTTTACACTGCCGCTACCACTAAAGTAGCGTCGCTTCCAGTGCGACTTTGGCGCGACTTAGCGCGACCTCATCGCGAGGCGACTTTTTATTTGGCCAATCACAATATCATGTTTTGTGACCGTCACCTAATTTCCTTTTCCTGTTTTTTGTTTTACATATTTCCCCATGTGTGCAGTGTTGTCTGTGTCATAGCTCAACTGATAGGCATGTTTGCCTTGGCATATCATATTTCAGCTTGCCAGAAAGAAAAAAAGACAGCTGGAAAGACACTGCATTAGTTTTCTACTAAAAATCATAAGAAAAATGCTGTTTTTTTTGGGTTGTGGACATACTACAGAGCTGAAACTTGACAGGTACACTTTTTAGACCCCCCAGACACTAAATACAAAAAATGACATGCCTGCCTAAAAAAATGCCCGCTAAATGCCTGCAAGAAAAAAAGCCAGCCGCAGAGAAGCCATATTCCTGAAAATATAAGAAAAATGCTGTTTTTTAGGGGTTCTGGACATGCTACAGAGCTGAAACTTGACAGGTACACTTTTTAGACCCCCCAGACACTAAATACAAAAAATGACATGCCTGCCTAAAAAAATGCCCGCTAAATGCCTGCAAGAGAAAAAGCCAGCCGCAGAGAAGCCGTATTCCTGAAAATATAATAAAAATGCTGTTTTTTAGGGGTTCTGGACATGCTACAGAGCTGAAACTTGACAGGTACACTTTTTAGACCCCCCAGACACTAAATACAAAAAATGACATGCCTGCCTAAAAAAATGCCCGCTAAATGCCTGCAAGAGAAAAAGAAAGCCGCAGAGAAGCCGTATTCCTGAAAATATAATAAAAATGCTGTTTTTTAGGGGTTCTGGACATGCTACAGAGCTGAAACTTGACAGGTACACTTTTTAGACCCCCCAGACACTAAATACAAAAAATGACATGCCTGCCTAAAAAAATGCCCGCTAAATGCCTGCAAGAGAAAAAGCCAGCCGCAGAGAAGCCGTATTACTGAAAATATAATAAAAATGCTGTTTTTTAGGGGTTCTGGACATGCTACAGAGCTGAAACTTGACAGGTACACTTTTTAGACCCCCCAGACACTAAATACAAAAAATTACATGCCTGCCTAAAAAAATGCCCGCTAAATGCCTGCAAGAGAAAAAGCCAGCCGCAGAGAAGCCATATTCCTGAAAATATAAGAAAAATGCTGTTTTTTAGGGGTTCTGGACATGCTACAGAGCTGAAACTTGACAGGTACACTTTTTAGACCCCCCAGACACTAAATACAAAAAATGACATGCCTGCCTAAAAAAATGCCCGCTAAATGCCTGCAAGAGAAAAAGCCAGCCGCAGAGAAGCCGTATTACTGAAAATATAATAAAAATGCTGTTTTTTAGGGGTTCTGGACATGCTACAGAGCTGAAACTTGACAGGTACACTTTTTAGACCCCCCAGACACTAAATACAAAAAATTACATGCCTGCCTAAAAAAATGCCCGCTAAATGCCTGCAAGAGAAAAAGCCAGCCGCAGAGAAGCCATATTCCTGAAAATATAAGAAAAATGCTGTTTTTTAGGGGTTCTGGACATGCTACAGAGCTGAAACTTGACAGGTACACTTTTTAGACCCCCCAGACACTAAATACAAAAAATGACATGCCTGCCTAAAAAAATGCCCGATAAATGCCTGCAAGAGAAAAAGCCAGCCGCAGAGAAGCCATATTCCTGAAAATATAAGAAAAATGCTGTTTTTTAGGGGTTCTGGACATGCTACAGAGCTGAAACTTCACAGGTACACTTTTTAGACCCCCCAGATGCTAAATCCAAAGAAATTTTTTATTTTTATTTTTTTTTAATTTTTCCAATAATTGGCTCTCTATCAAAAAATTATAATTTTTAAGAACTTTTTTTTGCGTGATCCCTCTCCGGCATGCCACAGTCCAGGTGTTAGTCCCCTTGAAACAACTTTTCCATCACTATTGTGGCCAGAAAGAGTCCCTGTGTGTTTTAAAATTCGCCTGCCTATTGAAGTCTATGGCGGTTCGCCCGGTTCGCCGGTTCGCGAACATTTGCCGATGTTCGCGTTCGCCGTTCGCGAACGGCGAATTTTAGGTTCGCGACATCACTAGCAGGGACCTCTCACATCCCAAATTCATATACCCATTGAAACGCTGGAAGTACTTATTCCATATTTATCTGTGCAAAGTTGGGTGGAAAACTGTATTAAATGGGTAGATGACTTATTGGAGGATGGTGCCCCTAAATCAAAATCCAAACTGATTCTGTAATATGGACTCACTAAAACATTTTCTTTCATGCACACCAGAGTTAGAAGCTTCCTACTCCGTCACCTGCCTCCTATAATCCATATCCACATGCAAGCGTGGAAATTTTACACCTTGACACCGGAGGCAAAACAGCATAAACCATAAACAGCAATTTGAGAAAACTCCACCAATGTAGTTGTGTAAAACTGATCTTGACAGAGCTATTAACCCCCAACAATGGTTTGTTGCTCACTGGTACAATTACAGTATATCGCTTCCCACAGCACCAATCACTGGAATTTAACCCAGAAAGTAGTGGTGAGATGGTACAGAACTCCGCAACAATTGGCAAAGTTTTTCCCTTCAAGCTCTCCCCTTTGTTGGAGAAACTGCAGGCAAACAGGCAACATCTATCATATACTCTGGGCTTGTAAAAATCTTACCAGCTACTGGAGGAAAATATTCAGTATTCTTTCAGAGATCACTGGTATTTTATCACCTCTAGGTCCAACACTAGCAATTTTACATATTGGTATCGACAATTATCCTACACCCTTCAGAATAGTAATACTCCATGTGCTGATGGCAGCCAAATTGGTTATTGCTAGACACAGGAAAGACGACCTAACACCAAACCCATCTGAGGTTGTAGCTCAGGTTAATCTTAATTATTAATCTGAAAAACGAATATCCTCTAGAGTAGCCTCTTGCTCCCCCGTTGAGAAAAGCTGGAAGGCGTGGGTGGATTGGTACACTTGATACTCAGTTCTGCTATCTCAGTGGTATATGTATTAAAATAACTGTATTAAATTGTGTAATTTCTTAATTTCTGTGCAATTTCTTTAACTGGTGCATTTATACAGGGCTGCTGATAGAAATCACGGGTCCCCATACAGACTACCTGACAGGGCCCCCCCCCCCCCCAAGAAAATATTAAAGCTATATTTCAATAAAAATACAATAAATACATTATTAGCAGACACCAATACAACATAACTCACAGAATTCCTGCTAAATCTAAAAGAAGAAACTGAGTTGATAAATAAATCTGTGTGTGTGTGTGTGTGGGGGGGGGGGGGGGGGGGGTTGGGGCTCATGCACATGGGTTCTGTGGTCTGTACAGTTTGAATCAGTGGTTCATTTATGTGTCTTGAGCCACCTGGATCTGTACGAACACAGCTGCAGGTCCTAATTTGACAGGTGTGGGGATACAGGTGTACACCCCAACACGGACAGTGTGAATTTGGGGACACTCAACTTCACACCTGTCCAAGTAGGGCCTGCGACTGCGTTTGTACAGGCGCTGCATCCCCATAGAATGGCAGGTGGCTCCAGCCCAAATCCCTCCTTCACACAGCCAGAGTACCTGAGGAAATGAGCCCTTAATTATATTTTTCTAGCCTAAAAAAACAGATCTCTCCAGCAATGTGCTGTCACTACTAAGAGGGATTACATCTTCCTCTGATGTTCTCTCTGGGTTCTAGGACTCCAGGTGTTTGGCCAAACTGCGAAGCTGTAACTCACACGCATGCGTGCGGGGGTCATAGTCACAGCACAGCTCTCTCCAATCGATGGTATGTCATCCATTGAGAGCACAGTGCACATGTGCTGGTGCTATCACCGGCTGCTACGTTTAGGAGATATTCACTGTACTTACAGGTAAGTCCTATTATAGACTGACCTGTAGATACAAGATAAAAAATAGAGTTTACTACTGCCAGATCAGTTAAATGGTTAAATAGAAAGAGTTGATACATGGATTTGCAGAGGGAACTGACAGTTAAGGGGAGAAGAAACAAAGTTGCATAGGTCAGGAAGCAGTCTGGGGGAGAGGAGTGGGAAGCCCAGCTACATAAAGCACACTGAACTGCCCAGGGACAAGATAAAAGGCAGCTATGGAACCGGTGTAACAGTAAATTCTTCATCCCCATGGGAATGCAGCTGATCAACTGTGACTGTGTCAGGGAGACAGAGCAATGGGAGAGAGAGAGATCAAAAAATATACAGGCTGGGACAAGGAGTATAGGAAGAACTGCAGGGAGAGAAGTTATAGAAATAAAAAAAACTCACCCAGCAGAGCTAATATTAGAGCCAGGGCTGGTAGGGGGGCCCATACAGGGAGGGGAATTAGTGAGGAACAACTGTCTCTTTCTCAGCAGATAAAAGCTGGCAACAAGGAGAGGGGGAGAGATTAGCTCTTAGGTGCTTGAGGAAGAATTCTGTAAATGTTGTTCATCGGGAATCCCCCTCCCTGTGTGGGCCCCGCTGTGTGCTTGGCCCCCTACAAGAGGACTGGTGCCCCCCCCCCGCCCCCATCATCCGGCCTGACTACATAACTATTAAACTGGAATTCCTTACTGCTGTTAGGCTCTACTTGACAACCATATGTATCTTTAAGACTGTTTCTTTATGTCTTTATTTCTCTATCCTACAAAATACCTTGCACATTGCTCTTCTTATCTGGTACTGTTGAAAACACAATAAAAATGTATTGTTGAAAAGAAAAAAATGCACTATACTATATACTATAGAGTGGTAGCTTTGTCACTTAAGGACAGGAAGATTTTTAGGGCTATAGAACTTCAGAAAACTCATATAGAACTTAACCATTTGCCGACCACCCACAGTATATTTACTGCGGCAGTCAGCCCCTTACAGGCAAAGTGACGTAGTACTACGTCGCTAGCCTGAGAGCCTCTAGGGAGCGAGCGCGCGCCGCCGAGGGCAGCGCCGCTGGAGGCACGCTCCCGCCCCCCACTCGTTCCATAACATTTCCGCGCGTGTGACTGGCGGACCTGATGTCCGCCGGTCACTCGCAATCTCCCGGGTGGAGAGGGAGAAAGGCAGACGGCTGATGTAAACAAAGCCGCCTGTCATTCTCCCTGATCTAACTGCAGAGATCATACGATCCTGCTATGTAGGATTGTATGTCTCTGTGGTTACGTCACTAGCCACATCCCTTTAAAGTTAGAGGCTCGCCCCTAGGGACACACTTAACCCCTGCATCACCAATAAAGTTAACCCCTTCCCTGCCAGTGTCATTTTTACAGTAACAGTGCATATGTATAGCACTGATTACTGTAGTAATGTCACTGGTACCCCCAAAAGTGTCAAAAATGTCAGTCAAGGGTCCGATCTGTCTGCCGCAATGTCGCAGTCCCACAAAAAAATAAGCAGATCACTGCCATTACTTGTTAAAAAAAAAACAATAAAAATGACAAAAATCTTTCCCTTAGTTAGTAAACACAATAACTTTTGCGCAAACCAATAAAAATACGGTTATTGCGATTTTTTTTACCAAAGATATGTAGCAGAAAACAAATTGGCCTAAAATGTTAAAGAATTTTGATTTTTACATTTTTTTGGGGGGAATTCCATATAAAAAAATGTGAAAAATATTGTTATTTTTTCAAAATTGTTGCTCTTTTTTTGTTTATAGCGCAAAAAGTAAAAATTGCACAGGTGATAAAATACCACCAAAGGAAAGCTATGTTTGTGGGAATAAAAGGACGTCAATTTCATTTGGGTACAGTGTCGCACGACCGCGCAATTGTCCGTTAAATTCATGCAGTGCCGAATTGCAAAATAGGGCCTGGTCTTTGGGCAGCCAAATCCTCCGGGGCTAAAGTGGTTAAAGAAATTGTTATAATATCAATGTAACACTGCCAGCACACTACAGGATATTATCAGCTCACTAGATTTCTGGCAAGATCAACTGGTATTCTTTTAAACTTATCAAATATATATTTACCAAACCAAAAGGGAGAAAATTGAAAAATCTCATTATTAGGGTTTATATACACATTTTAAAATTGTTTTTTTTTTTTTTTTTTTAATTAAAACATTACTTGATTGAGGGATGTTTTATATATGCCTGGAATTCAGAGATTTTTAAAAACATTTGTACTCCATTGTAATAATTAAAAAATAAAAAAATCTGTCCAAGAGCAGACACTCCAAGGTAAAAGGCCACTACATTTTAGATTAGAATAGCTCCTTCCCTGCTCCTTTTTGATTTGGTTTAACATTGTTGAGGCCTATTCATACCTTGAGATCCTGGTACAATTATCAAATGAATACGCAGCCAACACACCAAAATGTTCAAAAACATCAAACATGCATTATTTTTGCACTGTAGCACACAACCACTTATTTCAGTGCATTGTGGTGCACTGTAATGCATGTGTGTTGCTTTAGTGTGTTGAGATGCCATTGAAAAAAGAATGGCACTGCAATGTGCTGATCAATCTAAGATTGGTTGTGGTGTTACCGCAATGCAAAAGTAAGAATTTGCTCTTGATGATGACTGATTTTTTATTATTTTATGGGTAAGACTTGTCAACTGACATTCCACTGTCCAATGACTCCATATTGGTCAGTAAGGAGCACTTAGACAAGAGGATGGTAGTTGGTGAAGCTTAACAGCAAACGTAGGGAACATTAGGCCCTAGAAATATAGCAAAACTAATTTTTTAGGTTTAGGTTCACTTTAAAGTGGAACTTCACCCAAAAGGGTGCTTGTGCATGCACAGTGGGCAGTTGTGAAGCCAAAAGCAGTAACAGCCAGCTGTCCACAGTTAAGATGCAGGTGCTTGGGGCTGATAAACAATAGAAAAAACAGTCAGGTGAGGACAGTGCTGGATCCCTGGACAAGTGAGTGGCTGTTTATTAACCACTTTACCACTAGAGCATTTTGCTGTCTTACGTCTGGGCCACTTTTTGCGATTCGGCGCTGTGAGACTTTAACTGACAATTGCGCGGTCATGCAACGCTGTACCCAAACGAAATTTACGTCCTTTTTTTCCCACAAACAGAGCTTTCTTTTGGTGGTATTTGATCACCTGTGCGATTTTTACTTTTTGCGCTATAAACAAAAAAATGCGTTTATTTTGAAAAAATAACAATATTTTTAACATTTTTTTATATGAAATTCCCCCCAAAAAAGATGTAAAAACCAATTTTTTTTTACATTTTTGGCCAATTTATTTTCTGCTACCCATGTTTGGTAAAAAAAATTGCAATAAGCATATTTTGATTGGTTTGCGCAAAAGTTATTGCGTTTACTAACTATGGGAAAGATTTCTGTCATTTTTGGTGTTTTTTTTTTAACGCGTAATGGCGGCGATCTGCGATTTTTTTTGCAGGACTGCGACATTACGGCGGACAGATCGGACCCTTGACTGACATTTTTGACACTTTTGGGGGTACCAGTGACATTACTACAGTAATCAGTGCTATAAATATGCACTGTTACTGTAAAAATGACACTGGCAGGGAAGGGGTTAATTTTATTGGAGAGGGAGGGGTTAATGTATGCCTGGTGCTTACTAACGTGTGTGGGGGGAGGTGACTGAGTGAGCCAGGGACAGATCGGATGTTCAGCTATGCTGAACACTCCGATCTGTCACTCCCTGTCACTTAGGAGATCCGCCCGCTCTGTTTACACAGGCGGGCGGATCTCCAAACTGGATTCCCTGACGATCGGGGCAGAGCAGTGGTGATCGCCGCTGCTCCTCCCCTGGCCCAACTCCCGCTGTGAATGAAAACAGCGGGAGCGCCGCCTACAGGGGGAGGAGTCTGGCGACGTAGGTCCACGTCGTCAGACGATAACGAGCCACTTTGCCGCAGTAGTACTACGGTACTCAGCGGTAAAGTGGTTAAAGTTCCTGTAGCTGCTGACTTTTACTTATTACAAAGAGGACTGGAGAACTCCTTTAAGTGTTATTTGAATACAGTATAAACCCATCTCTCTGCCATAGCCACCATTACAAAGAAGAAAAAAAATCTGTGCAGCTAAAAATCTATATTTAAGTAAAAGTGAAGTGTTTATACAAAAGTCTCAAAGTACAGATATTGTTGTTTGCATGCCAGTTCTTGTTGTGCTGAGAGGAATGTAAAATTAGCTTTTATGGTTGGCGATATTACACAGATTTATCTGGCAGTCAGAAAATTAAGTCTTTTTATTATAGAAACTCCTTGGAATAATACAGTTTTGATGACCCTTGTAGTGTAAGGGTTTAAATCAATTCTTTTCATCCCTAACCAAATATCAGGAATAGTCATTGTGTTTTGTTAATGGACGTCTGTAGTACATGCAGAAAGAAAATAGGAAAATGCAGTCCTGATTTCAAAGTGTCTGCTTTGGGTATTCAATTCAAACTCATCACCTTCAATTTTATTAAAGTCAATAGGAAATGTTATTGCAGTATAAATTAAATGGAAGGTTTCTGACTCTAGGGACAAGTAGGCAAAATACATGAAACCTTCAGTCCATGATACACCGATGCAGAAATAATGGCAATTGTTTTATAGTGAATAATGTTGTGTACTATAAATTGTAAAATTGAAATTTCTCACATAAAACATATCTTCCTGCATTTACTATGGCCAATGAGGAGTACTAAAGATGGGTGTAAACAGGAACGGTGCAACTTGTTATACAAAAATGTCGAGAGATACAGATGCCTATTGTTGCATAATCCAGCAAGCAGAAAAAAATACTTAAAAAACACAGCTTTAAAAAGTAATAATTTAAATCACAGTTTGGATAAACTTGTAAATCTAAACATAAATGTGCAATGTGAAGTGTTAATCTCCAAACAAGGGAAAACTCTCTTGCTTTGTCCTACTACTATACTAGTAAAAGTGGAACTAAATTCTCTCACTCAACATTAATTGTTTTTTTTTTTTATCCTTATGCTGTTAGCATTAGCATATACTGTAGAAATAAAAGTATATTAAATTGACTTGATTATACTTTTTTTCAAATGTTTCTGTTAATTTGTGGTTTCTGGTCTAGGTCAAAATGATGTCATAAACACAAAGATTCTTCATAGGCATTTTTTTTTAATCTGGAGGAGGGGGAGGGGGGCTCTCTCAGCTAAGCACACCCTCCTGCCTGCACGCCTGAGCTAAGGGCAGATGGATTCCAGGAAGTAGACTCTACATTAACTATTTTTCTTACTCAAGATAGGCACTGCTAGAAATGATGGGGGGGGGGGGTGTTTTTAAAAGAGATTTATCAACAAAATATGGTAACATGGATGGATGGGTGAGTTTGCTTTGAATGATAAAAATTGAATAAATAGTGTTTTCAGTTTGTGGTGCTCTTTAATGCAGTTTGGTTCCACTGTAATGGAGCAATATCATTTTGCCATTGTCAAGTGTATTTAAAAGCCGTTAATTGAGGGAATTACAAACTATGTACTGTCTGGAACATCCTCTAGGCCTGCTAGTGTCTGCTGTCACAGATTTGAGTCCACTAGGGTGGAACTTTAAAACTAAGCACATTTAATTAAAGAGGTTTTCAATTTTTTCTTAAATGATAATGAAATGGCCAGTGACTTAAATATTATTTTGTTCAATACAAAAATACATATGTGTCAAAATGACCCATTTGGGGGGATACTATATGGCACTACTTTAGTAAGAAAGCTATTAGACAATTTCAAAAACAAAAATCTATTGATTAAAATTTTATGGAAGCTAATTAGTTTAAAATGGTTGTAAAGTCAGAAGGTTTCTTTTATCTTAATGTATTCTATGCATTAAGATAAAAAGCCTTCTGTGTGCCTCAGCCCCCCTTGGCCCTCCTAATACTTACCTGAGCCCATCTCTATCCAACGATTTTGCAGGAGTGTCTCGGCTGCCTGAGACTCTCCCTCCTCATTGGCTGAGAGAGCAGCGCAGCTCCATTGGCTCCCACTGCTGTCAATCAAATTCAGTGAGCCAATAAGAGGAGAGAAAAGGGGCAGGGCGGGGTCAGGTCATGGCTGCGTGTCTGAATGGACACAGGGAGCTGTGTCTCGGCTCAGGTAACAGTATAGCAAGCTGCTTGCTGTGGGGGCACTCAATAGGAGGGAGGGGCAAAGAGCACCAACCTGAGAAGAGGAGGTTACAGGCTGCACCAAGCAACTGCACAGAGCAGGTAGGTATAACGTGTTTGTTTTTTTAACAAAAAAAAAAACTTTACAATCACTTTAAGACCAGCTATATTTGTCAAAGAAAGTCACATGTTTCCAACTACAAAGCAAGTCTTCCATTTAATAACTACATTTTTTCCAGTACTACAAGATCAGGAATTTGTCTGTCTAATGGTCTTTGTCAAATTTAGCAAACCTAATTAACAAATTTCTCAAGTTCGATGAAGCTGCAAATAGCCAATTAAAAAAATGAATTAAAAAAGTCATATGGTATGTCAAAACATTTTCTTCCACATTTTCAGTCACTTACTCCCAATACTAAAAGCTTTATCCCATTTAACCTCTTCACTCATTACCTGTGCTTACATGCAACGGGCAGTACATCTTGGTATGGTCATTTGGATTCTTATACTCATACACTGTTTAAATGAGACTAAAGCCCCGTACACACGTACCGATTGTCGGCCGCAAATATTCGGCCGCCGACCGATCGGCCGATTGTAGGCTTGTTAGTATGATTCTTCCGACAGCCGACAGCGCATTTTCGGCCGAACAGAATCTGTCGTGCAGGCATTAAAATTTTTGTAGGCTGATAACAGAACGGCCGATTGTTCGTCAGTCAGTACAGATTTCTGCCGACAATCAGCAGATTTGCAAGACTGGGCATGCTCAGAGAAGAAAAAACACACGGAAAGTTAACCATCACATGACATCACTTCTGCAGTCGGCTGTTGTTGGCCAACAAAATTTGTGTGCAGTCTTTTGCACTTTTCAGCGGATAGGACAGCCCTGGACAAAAGACGGCCGATCGTTCGGCCGAAGATCGGTACGTGTGTACGGGGCTTAAGTTATATAAATTGTTTTCCGCGCTTGCAGCATCAGTGACAGCTATAGTCATAAGACGTGTGTTGGAAACTGGAGAACTTTTGAGACATTTTGACTTAAACTGAGCAAAGAACCATGAGATGACTCCATAAATGGAAGCTGAGTAACTGTTTAGTTTACTTATTGCATACATATTGTACATGCTTATTTTACTAGAAAGGATAACTGGCTTGTGCATGTTGTAGGTATATTTTGTAAGTAATTATAAGTTGTTCAGTTGTATATCTGCCTTTTATGTTTAGTAAAAGCACATTAATATACCACAGAGGTCTACGTTTCTTTCGTTTTTACTGCAAGAACCTTACTTTAACAGACAAAAACATAACAGAAGGCAGATCAAAAAAAAAAACTGATACATTCCTGGATCAACCATGTATCCAATTGAAGAGTTCCCACAGCCCTGTATATTATGCTTATTAAGCAAGGTATCTAAAAAAAATTAGTTTGATTAACACTCTAAGCTAATGCCCCCTCCTGTGGAAGAAAGTTCCCTATTTTCACTGTACTAACAGTAAAGAATCTCTTTCATCCAATCCTAAATCATGGCGATGTCTTCTTGAGGAATCATAGAGTAAACAGGTTATGACAGTTACTATAATTAACTTTGAGATATTTATACAGTGTTATCATAATTCCCCCTAAGGGCATCTTCTTTAGAGTGAATACTGTATATGTAATCTTTGTAGTCATTTCTCATAACTGAGGTTCTGCAACCTCCTCATTACAGGTGGTCCCCAGGTTACAAACATCCGACTTACAAACTACCGCTACTTACAAATGAAGGGAGACAATGGGAATTGAGAGAAAATATATCTCTAGGAAGGGAAATTCATTCCTGTAAGAGATATCATGGGAAAAAGATGTCTCCACTGAAGCTTTATCACCAATCCTTGTTTGCAAAACAACCCAAAATTTTCAAAATCCAATTGTCAGAGAAACAGAGAGTGAGGTGAAATCTTCTGAACAGGGGCACAAACAGCAAAGCAAACATTACAGGGGTGTTAACCCTTCTCTATGCTATCCATAAAACACAAAAATATTTTTTTGGCTAGAGCTACACTTAAAAAATGTACCTGTTCTGACTTACAAACTAATTTACCCCACCCCATCTACAAGTAAATCTATGGAACAGCAATTGGAAACTTTGTGGCGCCTGTTTTTGCCAATTTTCTTGTGGGACTCATTGAGGAGGAGTATGTTTTTTACTTACTATGTAGGAATGCCTGATGTCACTACATAGATGACATTTTTGTTGTATGGAAGGTTCAGCCATTAAATCTGATGTTTGTTGATTTTCTCACTTCTCTTCACTCTTGCATTGGATTCAACCCTATTTCTTCCAGAAAGTGCCTCTTTACTGGATGTGTCTGTATCCATTGGTGAGAATGGTAAGATCTCTATAAACCTCTTCTCCAACCACATAGACAGAAATTACTTTTTTTCACTTTTCCAGTGCCGACTCCGAACACCTCAGGGAGAATCTCCCTATATCTGAGCTTATTCATATTTTTAGAATCCAGCCTACAGGAATACATAAATTGCACAAATGATCAAATCCCTTTTATATAAACCTACAATTTCCTATCTGAGGGCCGGTTCACACTAGTGCGATGCCAGACATCGAATGTGATTTGCATGGCACTGCGATGTCTGTGCGATGTAACTTTAGCCATACAAACTGTATGGCTGAATTTGCATCGCATTTGGACCAAACTCATTGCACCAGATTCTGCAAATCACGCTGAATTTTGCAAACTGATTGCTGTGAATTTGCACCACTTCTAGTGTGAACAGGCTCTGAAGGTGTAAAATATATCACCAGATGACATCGACATACCCTGGCAAGAGATAAGGCACTATGCTCTGAGACAAAACATCTCCCTTGACTAAAGCACTGGTCAACCTCGTCTTTCTACAATCCCTAAATTATAACATGGGACATGAGTTTAAACAGCCACAGCAGCCATTTGATTTACAAATTAAACAAATAAAAAATTGAATAAATAACAGCTAAACATAAACAGCAAACGATAGTCAATTTTGACAATGCACCAGGAGGGTTATTTGGCCATCCTTAAAGGCACACTTTCTAACTAAAATCATCTTACATTTTCCCCCAAGGAACCCAGCACGTGGGAGAATCACCAATAACCAAACAAGTAGAAGGAATATAGCTTAGATCCCCCCCCCCCCCCCCCGTTTTTGTAACAAATAAAATATTCACTGACCCACCAAGTTGCTGTGACAATATTTTTCCTTAGGTCATGTGCACATTAAAGAATGCCTCCTATAACCCCCCCCACCCCCTCCCCACCACCACCACTAACAATGACCCTAAATCCTAGGGCAAACTTTCTCTGTAATGAATTTTCCGGAATGAATACCCAACATCCCTCACACAAACCACTCTTTAGGCTCCACCCTGCCATCTGAATGTCAGCCTCCAAGTAGGTAAGACCTATATCCTCTCCTCAACCAACTCACATTTTAACCTTTTTATGCCTGCTCTCCCTCCCCCCTCCACCCCTTTGCCATGCTTACCCTCTATCCATTTCTTTTTCTTCTCTGGGTAACAGATGCAGCAAAAACTTGGGGAGTCTTCTGGTTAAAGTTGACCACAGGGAAAAATATTCAAAATCCCTACCTGGATACTTGGATAAAATAAAGTTGTTACAAGAGGCATGACCCAGCTGCACATCAAGGCCTGATCCCAGGGACTCACAGTACAGATTCTAGACACTGAAAAGGTGTCCGGTTGCTTCTCCTCACTCGCGGGCACCTCTGGAGCTATGTCTAAGGGTGATAGCAAAGCCAAAGATCCCAGAAGGGTAAAGAAATATAAGATGGCATGGTTCACAGAAAATGTTTCCTCCAGAAATACACACTGTAGGAAACTCTGACATGGAGGAAAGTGTCAACAATAATCACTCTCCTTTTAAAGACCTCTCTAAATGCTCAGCAACTTTTTTATGCAATCTCCCTTCACCAGATGACTGGTGAGTAAAAAACAGCACAAGCTTACTACCACACACACTTAGGCTATGACTAAGCCCCTCACCCTTTTAGAGGAGCTGCCAGCCTCAGATAACCCTGCAAAAAAACAATGCATTAAACAAATGTTCCAATGTCTCTGCAAGGAGCTGCAGCATGACCACTTTTACAGTATCACATCCACAGTCACAGGTTCATATTAAATGTAAAATTGAGACAAATGCTAACACCTACATGGAACATGTAGATGCATATAATGACTAATATTATAAAATTCATGGGCTTAAAAATAAAATCATGGACCTTGAAATGTGATCCAGGAAAAAAAATGTATTAAGCTTCAGAGAATTCCTCATTCTGTGACATCTACTATACCTACCTCCTGCAACTTTATAAAGTGCTGCTCCCCATGCAGTAAACACATTATCTGCTTATCAACAGGACTCACAGAATTCACAAGCTTAAGCATTTACCCGATTTAGTGCCCAGAGATATCATATCCAGAGTGCACTTTTTCATGTCAAAGAGAAGCTAATGGTGGAAGCTCGCATGATCAGAGGTCAGGCTAGAAAGCCAATATCTATTACAGTGAAGGTTCACACGGGAACCAGCAGGATAATTCACAAGAAGGTCTCCCTGGCAGGTGATGATTGGGTTCACCTGAGGTATGGGTTCTAAGCACTAGTGGGTCTTCACCATATGCTGATATCCTGATGCTGGAAATGAGTTTCACTGCGTGCTAGAACAAGGAGGTTCTGCAACCTCCTCGTACCAGGAGGTGAGCCAGCTGTGGGTCTGGTAGTAGATGTAGCAGGTAAGGATCAAGCAGTAGTATAGTTTTTAAGGAAGCTAAAGGTCAATAGCACGTGGTTGTAGGTTGGGATCAAGTGGAAGAGTAGTCGAGGAACAAGCCACAAGTCGGTAATGAATGGTAATGAAGATATGGATAGCAGGAGTGTAAGTAGAAAGATACTGGCTGGAGAAGAGCACAACAATCGGGCAAACAGGAAGTGCAATGGCATGGCTTAAATAAAAAGTTCATGGGATGGGCAAGGTGTTTAAAATGCACCAGAAGCAAGACATAAAGTAAGGTTGTTTAAGGGATTAGGCAGAGAGCTGTCCAGAATCTCAGGCTTTTTTCTCGGTTTATATGGAACTCAAGCCGACCTAGATTACGATATGAGACCTTGCCCCTTCCAAAAGATAAGGGGGGTGCTGGAGCACCTGACCCTTCTCTTTATTACAAAGCGGCAGTGTTGACACGAATAGTAGCTTGGTTCCATGGCTTATCATCTAAGCTATGGGTTCAATTGGAGCAATATATCAACCCCTATGACTTACGAGCCATCACCGAGGAGATTTATCTCTATTTGCTGGAATGACACGTCAGACCTTACGGATTTGGGATAATGTGGTGGAATCTAGTTCAATCTCTAAGATTCGGGGACCAATGTCACCATTCTTTTGGACCCCAGAATTCCCGGCGGCTGTTAAGAGTACTCGATTTGGCCCATGGAATAAGAAGGATCATCGTCGCGTGGCCCAATTATTACAAGCAGATCCTACATTATTATTGAATGACCCCTCAACTCAAAAATGTTCTCAAAAGGTGACAGCATGGATGTGGAGACAACAAGTTCTTTCATACCTACGTACTTTTTCTTCCCTGGCAGATGTCCGAGGGGAACCATCGGAACTTGAGGGTGTGCTTCATCATACAGACCCCCCTAAGCATGTACTTTCTTCTTTATACGGATTACTGATTAAGGCTTTTATCCCAGAATTCCCTTCCTACACTAGGGTGTGGGAACGGGAACTCGGGCATGCTTTATCCCCTTTGGACTGGCATAAATGCTTTGTTTTAACCCATGGATTTTCTGTGGATATTAGGATTCAAGAAAAGGGGTTTAAACTACTAATAAGATCGTATCGATGCCCGGCTACTATCAAATATATTGATTCTACAGCGTCCGAGGTATGTTGGAGATGTTCCTCAGATAGGGGCACAATGCTACATATATGGTGGCACTGCCCCCAAATCCTGAAGTTATGGGAAAATGTTTTTGTCTTGTACTGCAGGTTGACAGAGACCACAATGACTCCTTCCCCTGAGATAGCTCTGTTATCCTTGATACCGGGACCTCTCAGGTTAGTTAAATTAGATATCCTACGCCATTTTTTGGCTGCTATGAGAAATGTGATCCCTAGATACTGGAGACAATCAGAAGTGCCCTCTCTGATGGAGTGGGCGACAGAGGTGGATAAAATTAAAGCCTTAGAACGTTTACTTGCGCAAGAACTTGATGATATGGAACGTTTCGCGAATACTTGGTCCGTGTGGGCTGAATTTCGGGATTCAGCCGAGTTTGTCAAATGGGTCACTGATCTATCACCATAGCGGAGTGCGTACTTTCTGTGCATATTTTTTGTTTCCCTTTTTTTTTTTGTTCTTATTTATTTATTTATAGATATATGTATATATGTATGTATATATATATATATATGTGTGTATATGTGTATGTATATATATATATATTATTATTATTATACAGGATTTATATAGCGCCAACAGTTTGCGCAGCGCTTAACAAAATGAGGGCAGACATTACAGTTACACTACAAATGGAACAAAAGGAATCAGAGGGCCCTGCTCGTTAGAGCTTACAATCATATATATGAATATGTGTATATATATGTTTTTTTTTCTCTTTTTTTTTTTTTGCTTTTTTTCTTTTTACCCCTGTTCGGATGAGAGTGTTTTACATCATGTCATTAAGCCAACTAAGACATTTTGACATATTTGTAAATCAGGATTAAGTGATATACTATCAGGAGTATTTAGTTATGGGATTATAATTATGATATGAGTTGGTCTTACTACAATATATTAAGGTTTTGTAAGATAAAGTACTCTGTGTAGCTAGAATGTTTGATAGATATTTAATGTTTGATATCTATGTTTCTAACATTAATATGAAATACTTGGTATTATGTTATGTAGTATTAAGTAAGATGGTTCTGGAGAGAATTTTTGTCTTCCCTTTTTTCTTGTGTTTACTTGTATTTTCTAATAAAATAAGATTGAAAACAGAATCTCAGGCAGCACAGTAAGAAGCACTACTACCAGACGCAACAGAGGTCCAGACAGGCACCCTGCCTGAGCCGTAAATGTTAACTGGGAAATGGCTGGTATAGCAATGGTTGGATTTGTCTACTCAGGAGAAACGCTCAAACTATTCTCCAAACTCAATTCTACATTCACGATCCACTACAGGGACTTTTATAAATACTTGATAATTCATCATCGGCTTTTGTCTTTATGGGTCAAGGTGAACCCTCTCCTTTTTCAGTAATCAACAGTCCACAATCAAAGGAATACCCTGTCTCAATAAAATAAATATCTTAATCAGTGCAACCAAGTATCAAAATAAGTATATATATATATATATATATATAATTATAAAGTTGTGAATCGATTGCTGCCAGTACTCCACAAGTTTATTCCCCTCACTTTCAGTAATATCAGTGTAAAATTAGTACAGCGCAATCATCTATCTCAATATTGTGATATATATACAAAATCGCTACATATGTATAAACATATAGCCTCCAAACATTTAACAATCTGTGTCAAAATACAACTTGCTCAAGTGGAAACTTAGGTAAGAATTCCTCATTCACATGCATTCATATGCACAGTATATATACTGTATATATTAGTGAGTAAATAAAGAACAAGTCCAAAACAGTGAAATCATCCAGTGAAAATCAATAAATCCCAAAAAAACAAATGTTCTTGCCACCTCTGTGTAAAACAATCAACTGAAAAACAGGTGCTCGTGTAATCCACCACCAGTATTGTTCCCCTTTGGAGATATAAAGAACTCTGTGTGGATGAATGGATGTCACTGGGTGTTTCAGAATCCCATTCTCTCCTTAATACGGTGCTTGTATGTTTGGAGGCTATATGTTAATACATATGTGCGATTTTTTATATATATCGCAATATTGAGATAGATATTGCGCTGTTCTAATTTGACACTGATATAACCTGTCTCCACAAACTTCTCTCACAGACCCCCATTAGGTTACCCTCTAAGATCTGCTGGGAAACAGAACTAAACATCACCATGACTGCCTTTCCATGCATGGGCGTAGGAACCGGGGGGGATGGGGGGGACACATCCCCCCCAGGAAATAATGCGGGGGGACAGGTATGGTGAAATCCCCCCCAGTTTAGTACTTGGAAAGAGCGCTTGGCCACCCCCACCTTCATGATGTCCTGGCTGTGATTGGTCCAGTCTCCAGCCTGGACCAATCATTATCCAGGACAACTGATCGCTGACGTTGCAATGGGGGCGGTGCCGGTGCTTGCGTCAGTCACTCACCATCACCGCCGCTTACCTTCCCACCGGTTCCCGCCGCAGAGAAGAGGAGAGGCCGCCCGCAGGTTCCCACTGCAGAAGAGGACGAGGGAGAAGCTGCTCACCTTTCCGCCGCCGCCAATAGCCGAGCCGCCGCCGCCAGGTAAGTGCATTGGGTTGAAGGGAGCACGCACGCTGGTCTCTGCATTGATTGGGGGACAATGCTGTGGCACTCTGCAATCAATGGGGTACAATGCTGTGGCACTCTGCAATAATTGGGGTACAATGCTGTGGCACTCTGCAATCATTGGGGTACAATACTGTGGGCACTCTGCAATCATTGGGGTACAATGCTGTGGGCACTCTGCAATCATTGGGGTACAATGCTGTGGGCACTCTGCAATCATTGGGGTACAATGCTGTGGCACTCTGCAATCATTGGGGTACAATGCTGTGGGCACTCTGCAATCATTGGGGTACATTCTGTGGCACTCTGCAATCATTTGGGTACAATGCTGTGGCACTCTGCAATTATTGGGGTACAATGCTGTGGGCACTCTGCAGTGATTGGGGACAATGCTGTGGCGCTCTGCAGTGATTGGGGACAATGCTGTGGTGCTCTGCAGTGATTGGGGACAATGCTGTGGCGCTCTGTATTGAAAGGGGCTCGCGCGCTGAACTCTGCATTGATGGGGGCATGGAACAGTGTTCATTGCATTGAAGGGGGCACGCACGCTGAACTCTGCATTGTGGGGGCACAGCACAGATTTTTCATGCACACGCACACGCACGCACACACACACACACACACACACACACACACACACTCTCTCTCTCTCTCGCAGTTTACTGAAAAAGCATATACCTGGTGAGTAAAAATGCTGTCCCCCCCAGATTTGTGTGGGTTCCTACACCCTTGTTTCCATGACAATATGCAATACAACAGCCTCTTAAGACACTGAGATGCAAAAGAATTTTACTCAGATAGTACTATACTTTCCAAAGACTTGCAGCTATTTCCACCCAACATTTTGTACTGTGCATGAAGGGAAGTAGATACATTGGCTCACTATTTTGGATCTGTGAAAAACTTACATTTTTCTGCTGAGAAGTCTTCCACTTTATATCTATGATTACCACTATCCCTTCTACACCTGATCCCATGCTTGCAAAACTGGGTGTGGGAACTGAATGCTGGCCTTGCACTGTACTCTTCTCAGTCATATCTTAAAGTGGTTCTAAAAGCTGAAAGTGTTTTACCTTCATGCATTCTATGTATGAAGGTAAAAAATCTTCTGTGTGCAGCAGTCCCCCCAGCCCCCTCTCAAACCAGCGATGTGCACAGAGTAGAGATGGCCTTGCGGTTCGCCCGGCGGTCGGTTTGCGGCAAATTTTGCTTGTTCGCAAATTTGCGAAAAGTCGGACTTTTGCCGATGTTCGCAAAGATGTCCGTGCCGCCATTTTCTTTTTCATTCAGAAGAACTTTGGCCCATGACACAGCCGTCAGGTGTAACGGGACAGCCAATTAAAACATTTCAGCACATGGACATGCCCCCTACCCTATAAATAGGCCTGAGCTGTCGGCCATTTCACATTCTACTTCTTGCCAGTGTAGGGAGAGGTCTGCTGTGTTCATGAGCGAGAGATTGCCAGACACAAATAGCTCTGTGAAGATCCACAAGAGTCCTTTTCAGGGCTGGTATTTCGGTATAGGTCTACTAGTATCTTTTCAGGTTAGGGGCAGGTATCCAATCGGTGCTTTAGGGGCAGTTAGAGATTGGCAGCAGTCACACAAATTGCTCTGTGATTGTGCACAAAAGTCCTTTTCAGGGCTGGTATTTCGGTATATGTCCAGTCTCTTTTCAGGTTAGGGACAGGTATCCAGACTGTGCTTTAGGGGCAGTTAGAGCGATTGGCTGCAGTCACACAAATCGCTCTGTTAATGTCCACAAAAGTCATTTAAAGGGCTGCAATTTTTGGTATAGGTCCAGTCTCTTTTCAGGTTAGGGGCAGGTATCCAGTCTGTGCTTTAGGGGCAGTTAGAGAGATCGGCTGCAGTCACACAAATCGCTCTGTTAATGTCCACAAAAGTCATTTAAAGGGCTGCAATTTTTGGTATAGGTCCAGTCTCTTTTCAGGTTAGGGGCAGGTATCCAGTCTGTGCTTTAGGGGCAGTTAGAGATCGGCAGCAGTCACACAAATTGCTCTGTTAATGTCCACAAAAGTCCTTTAAAGGGCTGCAATTTTTTTTGAATTGCTGTGCAGTGCACTAAAAAGGGGGGGGGGGTAATCCACAGTATAATATACTTTGTAGAAAGCATATTATAGTGGATTAGTAGTATTATTGTGCACTGTGCAGCATTGTGACAGGTGTGGTGACTGAGCGTTGCTGCAGCAATACTACAAACAGTGCAAAACTCCCTGGCCAATTTTTTGAACAACTGGTGTGATAGACCAGTGGCCCCCCAATACCACATGTTGAAGTGGGGTGTTATCTGAGTATACTTTTACAAGTGTATTTGTGTCCTGCAACAATATTGCCTCTTTTGCTGAGTTAAGTCTGATACACACAGTGCAAAACTCCCTGGCCAATTTTTTGAACAACTGTTGTAAAAAACTGTGGCCCCCCAATACCACAGATTGAAGTGGGGTGTTATCTGAGTATACTTTTACAAGTGTATTTGTGTCCTGCAACAATATTGCCTCTTTTGCTGCATTAAGTCTGATACACACAGTGCCAAACTCCCTGGCCAATTTTTTGAACAACTGGTGTGATAAACCAGTGGCCCCCCAATACCACATATTAAAGTGGGGTGTTATCTGAGTATACTTTTACAAGTGTATTTGTGTCCTGCAACAATATTGCCAATTTTGCTGAGTTAAGTCTGATACACACAGTGCCAAACTCCCTGGCCAATTTTTTGAACAACTGGTGTGATAAACCAGTGGCCCCCCAATACCACATATTGAAGTGGGGTGTTATCTGAGTATACTTTTGCAAGTGTATTTGTGTCCTGCAACAATATTGCCTCTTTTGCTGAGTTAAGTCTGGTACACACAGTGCCAAACTCACTGGCCAATTTTTTGAACAACTGGTGTGATAGACCAGTGGCCCTCCAATACCACATATTGAAGTGGGGTGTTATTTAACAGTATACTTTTCTAAGAGTGTATTTTAGTCCTGCAAAAATTTGGCCTCTCTTGCTGTGTTGACTGTGCTACACACAGTGACATCAGTTACTGGCCAATTATTTGTAGAACTGTTGTAATAAACCTGTGGCCCCCCAATACCACAGATTGAAGTGGGGTGTTATCTTAGTATACTTTTACAAGTGTATTTGTGTCCTGCAACAATATTGCCTCTTTTGCTGAGTTAAGTCTGATACACACAGTGCCAAACTCCCTGGCCAATTTTTTGAACAACTGGTGTGATAGACCAGTGCCCCCCCCCCCCCTCCAATACCACATATTGATGTGGGGTGTATTATTTAACCACTTAAGCCCCAGCCCTATTTCGGACACTTTTTGTTTACAAGTTAAAACCAGTATTTTTTCCTAGAAAACTACTTAGAACCTCCAAACATTATATATATTCTTTTAGCAAAGACTCTGGAGAATAAAATGGCGGTCATTTCAATACTTTTTGTCACGCGGTATTTGCGCAGCGGTCTTTAAAACGCCATTTTTTTTGGAAAATTTTTGAAAAATCAAATTTCTCTGCATTTAAAAAATACTAAACAGTAAAGTTAGCCCATTTTTTTGTATATTGTGAAAGATGATGTCACGCCGAGTAAATAGATACCCAACATGTTACGGTTTAAAATTGCGCGCACCCGTGGAATGGCTACAAACTACGGTCAATAGAAATCTCAATAGGCAACGCTTTACATTTTTTTAACGGTTACCAGTTTAGAGTTAGAGTGTAGCTCTTTCTTTTTAATTATTCCTCACGCTCTGGCGATCGCGGCGATACCTCACATGTGTGGTTTGAACAGCGATTTCATTAGCGGCTCGACTTACGTATACGTTTTTTTTTGTGCGCGAGCTAACGGTGACGGCGGCGGCTATATTTTTTTTTTTCCTATTTATTTTATTTTTTTTAACTTTATTACACTTTTTAAAAAAATAAATCTGATCACTTTTATTGCTGTCACAAGCAATGTAAACATCCCTTGTGACACCAATATGCAGTGACAGGTACTCTTTATGGAGGGATCGAGGGTCTAAAAGACCTTCGACCCCTCCACTACACTTCCATGTATGCAAAACGCAGAAAACGGTGTTTTTGCATACAGCCGTTTTTTAAATTTGCCGCCTTTTGCAGCACAGTTACCCGGAAGTGAAGTCATGGACGCCGCCTCCGGGTTACGTCATCGGAGACCCGATCAAAGCCGTTTCCGGCATTGATCGGGACTCCATCCAGCCGGCGGACGTGCCGGCTGGGTGCTCGGGGCTCCCGGTGGGACGGGAGCCCCGTTAAAAGTCACGGAAGGCGGCGGGAGGGGGGGGACGTCCCCTCCCGCTCACCCGGGTAACTGCATCGGTCGTTACCGACGGAAAGCCGACCGTTGGCACTAAACCACGGTACCAGGATGATGCCTCTAGCTAGAGCCATCATCCCGGTATAACCCCGCAAAGTCACCCGGCGTATATATACGTCAGTTTGCGGTAAGTGGTTAACAGTGTACTTTTCTAAAAGTGTATTTTAGTCCTGCAAAAAATTGGCCTCTTTTGCTGTGTTAACTGTGCTACACACAGTGACAACAGTTACTGGCCAATTATTTGTAGAACTGGTGTGATAAACCTGTGGCCCCCCAATACCACAGATTGAAGCGGGGTGTTATCTACCTTTTTCCAGATATACTGCGATTCTCTAGAGAATTTTGTCACAGGGTAATTAAAAAACATGACAGACAGAGGAAGAGGCAGGAGCAGTAGGCCGGAGGCAAACTGTGAAGTTTCAAAAGGCGCGTGCAATTACATCAAAGGACGCACCAGACTTGGTTGAGTGGCTCACTCAGCCTTCCACTTCTGCACCCTCCTCATCCTCTCTATCTGCACCCTCTTCACACTCTGCTGTGTGCAACCCCAAAGACACCACCACCACCACATACCCTCCGCTTGAGTCACTGGAATTATTTTCCGATCCATCACAAGACGTTTGCGATGCACAGCCATTGTTGGAATCGGATCAGGTAGCAACAGCTGCCACCCAGCAGTCTGACGACAGTACCCAGATCAGCCCAAGGAGGTTGGTCCCCGCTGTTGCTGCCTACTCCGAGATCTCGATTGTTAGTGGTGGGGAAGGTGACGTGGATGATGACATGTCTATGGACGTCACGTGGGTGGGGACAAGAGAGGAAGAGGAGGGGAGTTCAGAGGAAGAGATGGACCGGCAGATAGGGAGAGAGGAGAGGAAGGCAGAACTTGCATTGCACAAGAGGTAGAAAGCAGACTGCAAATGTATCAGGAGTGAGCCATCAACCATGTACAGTCACATCTGGCGCTGCCAGGACGCCGACACGTGGCTCCGCAGTGTGGGCTTATTTTAATGTGTCCATTGCTGACAACATTGTTCCATCTGCAGCCTTTGCAGTCAATGCATAAGCCGCGGTAAGCCCAACACTCACCTAGGGACAACCGCCTTAAGAAGGCACCTGAACTCCCATCACCAAGCCCAGTGGGAGCAACACCGTCAGAACCCACAAAGTCCAGCCCCTTCTCCTTCTCCTCTCTACTCACATTTGTCCTCCACTCCACCTGCCATGATGCCGTCATCACGTAGTTCTGGAAAAAGGCAGGCTTCTGTGGTCCAAATGTTGGAGCGGAAAAAAATGATGACGCCGGATAACCCTCTTGCCCAACGTTTGACTGCTGGCTTGTCGGAACTGATAGCCTGCCAACTACTGCTGTATCAACTGGTGGACTCGGAGGCCTTTCATAAATTTGTGGCCATTGTGGCCATTGGAACACCACAATGGAAGGTCCCAGGCAGGAAATATTTCTCGCAGAAGGGCATTCCAGAGCTGTATGGCCATGTTCAGCGGCAAGTGCATGTATATCTGGCACGCAGTGTTGGTGCCAAGATACATCTGACCACAGACACATGGTCTAGCAAACATGAGCAGGGAAGTTATATCACTTTTACTGCCCACTGGGTGAACCTTCTGATGGCCGTCAAGCATGTAACCCATGGCACCCGTGTAGATTTAGTTGTACCGCCACGGATTGCAAGCAGGTCTGCCTCTTTTTCTCCTCCTCCTCCATCCTCCCTCTCCTCCTCGGCTGACTCCTCCTCTTTTGCTGCTACCGTCTCTTCCACTGTGCCGCCCAAGATCCCCAGAACCTATTCCACATGCCAGGTGAGACTTTGCCATCTGTTGTGCCTGGAAGCCAAGAGCCACACTGGTCCTGCACTCCTTTCAGCTTTGCATTCACAGGCAGATTAGTGGCTGACACCGCTGAATTTGACAGTTGGTAACATGGTGTGCGACAACGGTGCACTGAAACATGGCAAAATAACACATGTGCCATGCATGGCACACGTCCTGGTCTTGGTGGTGCAGCGATTCGTTGGCAAATACCCTGGGGTCTAGGACGTCTTGCGGCAGGCCAGGAAAATCTCGGGCCAATTCCTGAAGATCTTACACAGCCATGGCTCGCCTTGCTGACATTCAGCGGCGGCACAACCTGCCCCTCAGGCGTTTTATTTGTGACTGCCTGATGCGATGGAACTCAACGTTGCATATGCTTGATAGGCTGCTCCAGCAGAAACGTGCAGTTAACGACTACCTGTACGAACTCTGCGGCAGGACAGGTTCTGGGGAGCTTGGGTTTTGTCAGACGCATGCAGACTTCTGCGGCCATTCGATGAGATCACCAAACTGGTCATACCTTACGCCTTCTTTCTGGAGCGTGCATTGCGCCGTGTCATTGATCTAGCCGTCGAGGAGCAGGAGCAGGAGGATGAGGAAGTCGCAATGTTGGATGAATTCCCAGTGGGTGCTACTCCATGTGAGACAAATCAACAGCAGGAGTCTGAAGAGTCAGAGGAGGATGGTGCTGGAGGGGATGAGGAGGAGCAAGAAGAGCATGCTTTAAACCTTTCTGGGATCCCTGGTGTCATCCGTGGATGGGGGGAGGAGAATGAGGACGACATTATCCTGGATGATGAGCTGGAAGCAGGCCACTACACCGCTTCCAGTTTAGTGCGAATGATGACCTTCATGCTCCAGTGTTTTAAGGGGGACCCCCGTGTGACGGTGGTGGGTATCAGGCCCCTGACCTTCTCATCCAACTTGTGACCAAAGACCAGGCAATCTCACACCCTGCCGTCACTTGCATAACAATGCCACTCTCTGCTGCACCCGGCACACAGATTGTCCAGCTTGCAGGACCACAATCTAGATGCCAGCAGGATGGGAGCGATTGTCACCGGGCTAATTAAGCAATTAACCCTTTCTCTGTCACCACCGCTACGTTAGGATGAGCCCAGCGGATGCTCGTAATTTTAGAAATACCAATTATGACTTTAGAATAATCATCTGTAACATACACTCTCACCTCAGGAATGTTCATTTATTCTATACAGTAGCGCTCTTCCAAGAGGCAGGTTCTTTGGTTAGCTTGCGTTAAGAGCTTAGAGACAAAATTAACACTTTTCAAAATAAGGTTTAATTATAAAAAAGGTTAACATTGGTGCAAATAAAAATATTTACAGAAAAATGGGTTACATGGCATTACGTTCCCAATCTCTTATTGGCACATACCAAACACTGGAAACCATGGATCACTTGGAATGATAAATTATTGTTAATTGTTTCTGCTTATAATTTACGAATTGCCATACCTTGCATCGCTTGTTGTTTATGTAACTTCCTTCTTATGTTATGTCTTGCAACGCTGAATGCATTTCTTGTATCTGCTGTTTAAAACCAATAAACATTTATTTGGAAAGAAAAATGGGTTACAAAGAAATAGAGACACAATTCAGCAATTTAGAAGAATAGATAAAGAATTAGAAATGGAAATACTTGCATTCAAAAGTCCTTGTATTATCAGAGGTTCAGAGCGGAGCCTGTGTGATCGGTTCGTCCCTTCAGCAATGTTACTGCTGGATGTTAAAAAATGAGACTGAGAGCTCCATCAGCTTCTCTCTTTTTCTCTGACCCGCAGGGGGTGTCACTAGAAGTACTTGACCAATAAACACTGGGGCCATGGGCAGCCCCGGAGGCTCATAAACTGCTAAGGGACCTCCCGTTCAGACAGATTTTATAACAGAATTCATATCTTGAAATACGTAATGGTTACATTCTTGAAACTGATATTTTATTGTACAGCATTGAATTTCACATCCATGGACACCAAACACAGGTTATCTCATAATAACCTCTGACCCGTAAGGCATCTGACCGCTAGCTTGTCTTCCATAGGAGCGACCGTGATCATGTTTGATCTTAATTCGATCTGTATTTTATTTGGCATTCAAATATATACTTTTGGTTATGTTCCTATCTGCATTTATGAAATGGGTGTGAATGTATTACAGTTCTAATGGCCATCTGGGCTGTGTTTTATTTACGACCCAGCCTGGTCAGTCTTTATCGCTTGTTCGCTTATGGCTTTGTTCAGATTACGACATAGCTCTGGCTAGGAAGAAAACATATTGGCTAGGATGTCTGCCTGCTGGTTGTTTGAAGCCTTGCAGACTAATGCAAAAGGGACCCAGGGGGTAATTAGTTTGAGGTAGAGAGAGGGGGGAAGGAGAATATCTCTGCGTACACATCTTTTTGCTAGCCTGTGTAGCTGGACAACATGGATGCCCTTGATGACAAAATGGTGTCCCAGCGCACGATACCATTACACCCCGTATAAAATGCATAAAGGCCAAGGACCAGTACTGGGTGGCAACATACTTAGACCCCCGGTACAAACATAAAATGGCAGAAATGTTACCACAATCACAGAGGGCGGTCAGAATGCAGCACTTCCAGGCCTTGGCAGAGGAATTTCCAGTCACAGAGAGAAAGTTGAGGGTAGCAATCCAACAGCGCCTGCAAGAAGAGGACGGTTTGAAGATGTCTTCATCACTTCAGATATTAGATCCTTCTTTCAGCCGAACCATCGACAGCTGTACTCCAGCTCCAGCAACAAGGAACGCCTAGACCGACAGGTGTCCAATTACATCAGGTTAACGGCCGATGTGGACGCTCTGAGGAGTGATGAACCCCTGGACTACTGGGTGGGCAGGCTTGACCTCTGGCCAGAGCTTGCACAATTTGCAATGGAAATGTTGCCTTGCCCCCCGTCCAGTGTCCTGTCCGAAAGGACGTTCAGCGCAGCAGGGGGGATCGGGACCTATAAGCGCAATCGCCTAGCTCATGACAGTGTAGACTACCTCACATTTATAAAAATGAATGAGGCATGGTTCTCTGAGGAATTCAACACATGTGACCAGTAGACCATGTTTCATTGAAATTCCTCATGCCAGGCCACAAATATCCGCCAGACCGCCATCCACCCACAGCAATTCCTGGTCCTTGGCGTCGCTACATACAGCGGCATAAAAGGCATTTCATGTCCATTGAATGGCAAATTTTTGGGGCCTTTCAGGGCCGACAATTATTTTTTCTGTCAATGCCTAATGTACCTCCAGCCATCAAATACACTACGTTCTTTGCTGTCAGTTAAACCCATGTGAGCTAATTTTTTGGGCCTATACAGGCCGACACTTACTTCTGTATCCTGTGAATTCCTAATGTACCTCCAGCAATCAAATACACTACGTTCTTTGCTGTTAGTTAAACCCATGTGGGCTAATTTTTGGGGCCTACACAGGCCGACACTTACTTCTGTATACTGTGTGAATGCCTAATGTACCACCAGCCATCAAATACTACGTTCTTTGCTGTCAGTTAAACCCATGTGAGCTAATTTTTGGGGCCTATACAGGCTGACACTTCTGTATATTGTGTGAATGCCTAATGTACCTCCAGCCACAGAATACAACGTTCTTTGCTGTCAGGTAAACCCATGTGGGCTAATTTTTGGGGCCTATACTGGCCGACACTTACTTCTGTATCCTGTGAATGCCTAATGTACCTCCAGCAATCAAATACACTATGTTCCTTGCTGTCAGTTAAACCCATGTGGGCTAATTTTTGGGGCCTAGACAGGCCGACACTTACTTCTGTATACTGTGTGAATGCCTAATGTACTTCCAGCCATCAAATACTATGTTCTTTGCTTTCAGTTAAACCCATGTGAGCTAATTTTTGGGGCCTATAAAGGCCAACACTTCTGTATACTGTGTAAATGCCTAATGTACCTCCAGCCACAGAATACAATTTTCTTTGCTGTCAGGTAAACCCATGTGGGCTAATTTTTGGGGCCTATACTGGCCGACACTTACTTCTGTATCCTGTGAATGCCTAATGTACCTCCAGCTACCAAATACTACGTTCTTAGCTGTCAGGTAAACCCATGTGGGCTAATTTTTGGGGCCTATACAGGCCGACACTTACTTCTGTATACTGTGAATGCCTAATGTACCTCCAGCCATCAAATACACTACGTTTCTTGCTGTCAGTTAAACCCATGTGAGCAAATTTTTGGGGCCTATACAGGCCGACACTTACTTCTGTATCCTGTAAATGCCTAATGTACCTCCAGCAATCAAATACACTACGTTCTTTGCTGTCAGTTAAACCCATGTGGGCTAAATTTTGGGGCCTACACAGGCCGACACTTACTTCTGTATACTGTGTGAATGCCTAATGTACCTCCAACCATCAAATACTACATTCTTTGCTGTCAGTTAAACCCATGTGAGCTAATTTTTGGGGCCTATACAGGCTGACACTTCTGTATACTGTGTGAATGCCTAATGTACCTCCAGCCAAAGAATACAACGTTCTTTGCTGTCAGGTAAACCCATGTGGGCTGATTTTTGGGGCCTATACTGGCCGACACTTATTTCTGTATCCTGTGAATGCCTAATGTACCTCCAGCAATCAAATACACTAAGTTCTTTGCTGTCAGTTAAACCCATGTGGGCTAATTTTTGGGGCCTAGACAGGCCGACAATTACTTCTGTATACTGTGTGAATGCCTAATGTACCTCCAGCCATCAAATACTATGTTCTTTGCTGTCAGTGAAACCCATGTGAGCTAATTTTTGGGGCCTATACAAGCCGACACTTCTGTATACTGTGTGAATGCCTAATGTACCTCCAGCCACAGAATACAATGTTCTTTGCTGTCAGGTAAACCCATGTGGGCTAATTTTTGGGGCCTATACTGGCCAACACTTACTTCTGTATCCTGTGAATGCCTAATGTACATCCAGCTACCAAATACTACATTCTTAGCTGTCAGGTAAATCCATGTTGGCTAATTTTGGGGCCTATACTGGCCTACACTTACTGCTGTATCCTGTGAATGCCTAATGTACCTTCAGCCACAGAATACTACGTTCTTAGCTGTCAGGTAAACCCATGTGGGCTAATTTTTGGGGCCTTTTATGGCCGACACTTGCTTCTGTATCCTGTGAATGCCTAATGTACCTTCAGCCACAGAATACTACGTTCTTAGCTGTCAGGTAAACCCATGTGGGCTAAGTTTTGGGGCCTATACAGTCCGACACTTACTTCTGTTTACTGTGTGAATGCCTAATGTACCTCTATCCATCAAATACACTACGTTCTTAGCTGTCAGTTAAACCCATGTGGGCTAATTTTTGGGGCCTATACAGTCTGACACTTCTGTATACTGTGTGAATGCCTAATGTACCTCCAGCCACAGAATACAATGTTTTTGCTGTCAGGTAAACCCATGTGGGCTAATTTTTGGGGCCTATACTGGCCAACACTTACTTCTGTACCCTGTGAATGCCTAATGTACCTCCAGCTACCAAATACTACATTCTTAGCTGTCAGGTAAATCCATGTTGGCTAATTTTGGGGCCTATACTGGCCTACACTTACTGCTGTATCCTGTGAATGCCTAATGTACCTTCAGCCACAGAATACTACGTTCTTAGCTGTCAGCTAAACCCATGTGGGCTAATTTTTGGGGCCTTTTATGGCCGACACTTGCTTCTGTATCCTGTGAATGCCTAATGTACCTTCAGCCACAGAATACTACGTTCTTAGCTGTCAGGTAAACCCATGTGGGCTAAGTTTTGGGGCCTATACAGTCCGACACTTACTTCTGTTTACTGTGTGAATGCCTAATGTACCTCTAGTCATCAAATACACTACGTTCTTAGCTGTCAGGTAAACCCATGTGGGCTAATTTTTGGGGCCTATACAGGCCGACACCTACTGTATTCTGTGAATGCCTAATGTACCTTCAGCCACAGAATACAGCATTCTAGCGATGCAATGTCAGGCCACTTCAATCTTCACCCATCTTCCTTCCAGGTCTCCAGACTCTGGCTGTGAGACTGGCAAAAGCTGCGATGATGTCACTCCCATGCATGCAGGCCGTTCCTTCAAAGCCCATGCGCCAATGACATCATCGGCTGCATATATAGTAAATAACTCCTAAACAGTGCACATTTAGGAGATATTTACAGTACCTATAGATAAGCCTTAATATAGGCTTACCTATAGATACAAGTAAAAGATTTAAGTTTACAACCTCTTTAAGCAGAGTGTAGTACCATCTAGTGAATAATTGCAGTATCTTGAGCTGTTAAAGATTTAATACATCTCCTAAGATTACTCTTCAGATGCTCCATAAATTGCTCCCCAAGCTCTTTCTTGGAAGTTTGTGGGGATAGCATCTGAAGTCAAATACCATGAAGAGATCAGCCCCTTATCTTTGGAGCGTTTATGACAAATCATCTCATACATAGTGCGAAAGTCAGAGATTGTTAAAGCATAATGGTAGCGTAAAAATGTCTCATTTGTAAATTACAGTACAAATCATAGGGAGGAATATTTTTCAATTGTTGGAGCCGTGAAAAGGAAATAAACAATGAGCTGTCTTGGAGATATGACAAACTTCTCATAGTTTGAGATCGCTACCAGTAAAAGTAACCAGGTCTGGAGAATGTCCCTACAAATCTTGGGTCACCCAGAAAAGAAGACCATGGAGAAGTTTTGGATAATAAGGTGTATTTGTCCTTATTAAGGTGCCAAAGTTTAAGGGATTGACCTACCACTAGATTACGCTTTATTAAATCATGCATAACAGTACCATTGGAAACAGAAGTGTTTTCTATAACAGTACCTGATCAGTTAAGTGACAGGTTATTTTTGTGATTAGCTGTCAAAGTCTATAAGAGACACCATAAAATATTCAGAAATCAAAATCCTTGCTGTCCAGTGTTACTGAACTTAAAACATGTCTGCTTTTGTTCATCTCCATTGCATTATAGTTCATGGGATTAATAATTTGCATAAAAAAGGTAACATTGTATTTGCTTAACTTTCAGCTCACATGAAGGGAAAAACGCACTTTGTTTCTTACAATATTAACATGGATTTTCTGTGCTTGCTAAAAATGTTCTTAGGCTAAAATAGAAAATAACTGCCGCCACCATACATGAGGACTAGTAAGGTGCAAATATATTACAATTTTGTGTTTAGATATTATTTACATGAATCAGAAATGTCATAATCTTCCCTCTAGCTTCACCCAGAATCCTTTCCATCCTTTAATGCATTTCAACATCACCCAGTTCCAGTACACAGGCAGTGGGTGCAAAAAAACTCCCAAGCACACACATAAAAATACCAAGCAATCTTTCAGTAGGCCATGGCAGTTTTACATGAGACAACATTCATGTGTTTATGCAGATGTTATGACTACTGGTGGGGAAAGCTCTGAATAATGTTGTCTTCTATATAATGTGACATGGTTGAAGCACTTACAAAACTTGCTAAGCAGAATTACATTTTTTATGGTAAAACAGTTGGCAAAAGGAGACTGATTTACTAAAAGCAAATAGGCTGTTTACTTTGTAAAATAACTTTTCAAGGAAATGTGCACTTAGTTTAGTTAATGCAGTGAAAATTTACTTTGCAAATTCTACCCAGTCATGTGCAAGGACAATAAGAACAAGTATGTTTGCCTCCAGTAAAGCTTCAGATCATTGACTGGTCTAAAAGTAAATTTCCTTGCAATGTGCAATTTATGGTAAATTGTGAATTTAGCTGTTTGTCTGGAGTTTTTCTTTAGTAATATGAGCAGCAAATTATTGTACAGTGTTAGCCGTTGATAGCAGTAGAAAAATAAAAATGTAGACAATATCTTTCCTGTGACTAACTAAATATATTTTTGTAACGGATCAACCGGCACCCCGACTGGGTACCTCCGTTGACGGATGCTCCTAGTGCTTCCTGAGGGCTCCAAGCACTCCACCAGACACTGTAACCCCTTCAGACCCCACGAACCACCGCAGCTTGGTTAGGATCTCGCCGTCTCCTACCCACCCTGGACCTACGACAAGGCTCCAGGTTCCAGTGGGTGAACCTCTCTTTCCCCAGAGAGTGCAGCAGGAACAAGCTCTTACACAAGCTCTTACAAGAGCTTAGTGATTATCCAAGGGAGTATGAAGGACATAGCAATCCCTTGCAGCATATTCCCCCAATGAGAGACAGGACTCTAGATTGAGGGTGAAGTATAACTAAACTTTATTGAACAAGAAACATACTTTTATACAGTTTTCCCCCACAAGGTTACCCAGACATTTATACAGTTTTCCTTCACAAGGTTACCGCCCAGGTGGACCTTGTTGAAAACAGGCCCTGACATTCACAATGCAATGAAAACAGAGTTTTAGTCTCCCATACAGTGTACACAAAGATATACACTGTGGGACAACCCCCCCCCCCCTTAGCAGCCAATCCACATACACATATACATCCCATAATAAGCTTATCTTAAGGCAGACAGAACAATAATGTGAGGTCATTAACATTTAACAATGGAACAGACACAATCCACATTCCATTTCAATACACAAACAATAGGGAAAGCCTGTCAATGACAATCTGTGTGTCTCTCTCACAGACCAGCATATGGAATACACTGTGTAAGGTGGTATTAAATCTTAATAATTATATATGAAAATATTGATGACAAATATTACTGTCCCATCTGAAGCAATTCAAACCATTAATTATCTGCTCCTCACCTCTAGTGACGGTGAATACTGTCACAATTTTTATGTGCATTCTTTTGAAAACACTTTGGGGTCTTTTTATCAACTATTTCAAAGCTTTTCCCTGAAAATATATTTAGTTAACAACATGAACAATATTTCTTATTTTCTTAACTTATTTAAAAATGAAAACTAGTGTGAAAAGATTTATGGCTTAAGATTTTAGCTTAAGCTAAAAATGGCAAACCAAAGTAAAATTGTTGATACTATTTGTTTTGTATTTATTCAACCAGTAGTTATCAGATTATATTCTTTATTTGTGTGGTAAAAAGTTGCATCAATAGCGACAGACCAAACATTTCATGACCATCAGGAACACAGTGTATTTTGTATCTGCATCCCAAGGGTCTAATATCCTTGCTGTTGCAGCATTTATGTTGCTCATTTTTTCTTGGAAATGGCCCCACAGGACTAGCATGGCCAAACGTAATGTTTCTGTTCCTTTGGCTCCTGCATAGTTTGCCCTCCGGCCTTTCATCCTGGCTCTGATCTGTCAGCTTAGGTTGCAGCAAAGAAATTACAATGCTAATGGATATGTTACAATCTGGAGAAAACATTGTGACTTTATATGAATGCAACTGATTACTGAACCATCTAAACTTTGCCAATGGATTTGGACATGCCAAGCTTTGGTTTTATTCAAATTACTGCATTAAACGTATGACACTACAGCTGCTGACTTAATGAAAGTAAATGCAAAATGACTGATCCAGTAGGTACCTGATTGTAATTTTCCTGGTTTTGGCATCTCTGTCTTGATATTTATTATTGTAAGCAAAATAGTTAAACGAAAAAGGTTGTGATTTTCTACATGTTTTTCTTTTCTTTTTTTTTTTCTTAAAGTTGATATAAACCCTAACTAGATGACATTTTCTTTGTTAAAGCATTGTTTGATAAACTATTGCCATGACTAATTTTAATAATAAAATCCTAATGTTCCTTTTTTAAATTTGTTTCTGCACCTCAGTGCTTCTGATCTCTTCCAGCCACTACCTGTCTACATGTAATTACTCCAGATGCATGTCATTAAACTACCAATCAAGTTTTCCTGCATATTTAAAAAGTAACTTTTGAAATTATATGTAGCACTACTCCCATGGGAGCTGCTGGTTACGGATTCCCCTGGGTTACCCATAGCAACAACTTGACAAATTTAGCATATTCTAAGTGCTTGGCTCAGTCAAAAAATAGTCCAGGGGTTTGGGTTTTTGTTGTTTTATTGGAGAACTGGGATGGGAGAAGGGATGAGTGGGATACTCCAACGGAATAAACGGAATAAAACGGAATAAACGGAATAAACTATGCACAATTGCTGCGACTTCTGAATAAAGCTGAGTGGGGCAAGGCCACTGTTTCACCTTGTCACTAAGTGAAGAAGAATTAGATGAACTGTACTGTACTGTGAATCACTCTTTAGGGTCCTACTCAGCACCCCCTTTGTCCCTACTCTTCAGGGTTCTATACGGCACCCCCTTTAGCTCCTGCATAGTTTGCCCTAAGCTAAAAATGGCATATTTTAAGCTTTATCAAATGTATTAATGTATGTAGCACCCTCCTAGGTAGGTGCTAGGTAAAAGCATCTTCTGCTCCTTCTGCTTATCAGGGGAGCTTGATCTATTAGGTTGCCTGTTGCATGTTTCCAGGTGTGATTCACTGGGTCTGAGGGAGTGTCCCCACTGTATCCAATAATGGAGCTTGTTGGACAGTGGAGGAAACCCAACCAGTGACACATTGGCTTTTGTGGGAGTCTCAGTGAGTGGGCACTCTTGCAGTGAATCCTGGGATTGCTCATAAAAGCCAGGGAGACATGTGACAGGGCATCTTTTGCAGGAAGCAGAGTCCCAGAAGGAGGCTGATGGCTGGTCTCTCCTCCTGTTGCATGAGTAAAGTGGCCTTAGGCAGTCGGCCTAGTGAGCCAGGTGTGGAGCTGAGCTGCAGAGTATACAGTGGAGCTGACAGTGGAGCTGCTGCCAGAGTCTTCTGGGAAAAACAGTGTCCATGAGTACCAGGGGCCTTGCCAAAGGGTCTGCCCTGGAAGGGGGACCACTCCAGTGAAGTCAGAGGATCAAGGGGTCAGCTCACACAAAGCTGTTCCCTCACAAGTTTCCACTGTGCTTTCAACTCCTATTTCAAAAATGGTAGACACTCCTAACTTTTTGTAAATTGTAAATTGTATATTGTAAAATGTCATACAGAATGTGCCTTGTCATACCTGTAGCTTCTATGTAGAGTGGCAAGGATCTGATTTCAATAATGCATTTTTAATTACTGCCTGACCTAAAGAAGGGAAATACTTTTTAAAGTATTGTACAGGACACCAGGAATGTGTATTGGATGGCAGGTACATTTCCCTGATATTTGGGTTGTGGCCCCTTTAAGGGGGACAGTTGTAGAGACATTGCAGTACTCAGGGTTTCATACCTATGCTGGGTGAGGTGTCCTGGGTTAAGTTTGGCAGGAGAGGACTGATACACAAACAAAAGAAAAGAAAAACATGTAGAAAATCACAACCATTTTCGTTTAACTATTTTGCTTACAATAATAAATATCAAGACAGAGATGCCAAAACCAGGAAAATTACAATCAGGTACCTACTGGATCAGTCATTTTGTCATTGTGGTTATCTCTAATTTACTATGGTCAGGGCTAAAAAAATAAACTGTGTTCTGGGCTAGCTCTGGAACGACCACCAGTCAGTTTGGTAAAAGCAAAACAGTTAATTTATTTGAATCACATATAAACAAAAAGACAGTTTACTTTAGCCAAATTCAACAAACAGTCCAAATCCTGGTATCACAAAACGAAACTGCAGGCTCACTGCCAATCTTTGGTCCCATATAGGGGTTAGGCTCCTCCATAGTAAGTGTGCCAGGCAGGCCAGATGGGGGGGGGGGAGGAAGGCTAGTAGCCCACATCTGAGCTGGTCTGAGAGCTCACTCTTGCCACACAACTTGTGAGTCTCTCTTCTACTCCCTTCCCTGACACAGGTGCTGATTTCCTCTGCTGCCTTTCAAGCCTCCCTCACCTGGGACTTAACCCCTTCTAGACCAAAATGCTAATAGTCAGGGTTTGGAGTCTCTTCCCAACCAAGTCTCTTTGGACCTCTAAAATCCTGGGTCCCTAATACAAATTTAGCAATCCAAACAGTAATGGAAATCAGTCCTCTCCTGCCAAACTTAACCCGGGACACCTCACCCAGCATAGGTATGAAACCCTGAGTACTGCAATGTCTCTACAACTGTCCCCCTTAAAGGGGCCACAACCCAAATATCAGGGAAATGTACCTGCCATCCAATACACATTCCTGGTGTTCTATACAATACAATAGTATTTCCCTTCTTTAGGTCAGGCAGTAATTAAAAATACATTATTGAAATCAGATCCTTGCCACTCTACATAGAAGCTACAGGTATGACAAGGCACATTCTGTATGACATTTTACAATATACAATTTACAATTTACACAAAGTTAGGAGTGTCTACCATTTTTGAAATAGGAGTTGGAAGCACAGTGGAAGCTTGTGAGGGAACAGCTGCAGATCTGGTGAACAGTCTAATGGTCCAGCTATGGTCCTGCGCAATGTGCTTGTTGTTGAGTACATGATTACATTTGTTTTCTAATGATGAAATTCGCCTTTAAATATTTATAACTGCCATCATTTCTCATTGATCATTAGCAGAACCTTTTAGACATTGTTATTGCATTGGTATATAGATGATGAGGAAGAGGTGGGATACCTCAAAATGCTTTTTACTGTGATGTCAGAGGGTTGATCTTGGTCCTGCAGCCACACGTCACATTTTGTCTGCTGTCCTCACTATCCTGTAGTGGTGCTGGCTCTCTGCTACCATCAGATCATGTGTGCTGTCTCTTTAGATAAATTCATAGCTTTCTAGAAATTGCATTAAAAAAATATTTTGTATTAAATATTTATTAATTAAAAAGTTGAATACACTGTATAGTTGCTTAAAAACAAATATAAACTTGATAAACAACTATAATCTTAAAATGATTAAAGTTTGCCTTTAGGAAATGTCTGTTTTTTCACATTTTCCTGGAATCAGGAAAGAACCGGGGCACTGATGAAACAAAACAGATAACATAGAGTCCTGAAAAAAGACAAGTTATGTCCGATTCCATACGGCTAAAAAACTAGGATCTGTGAATTGAATAAACAAGTGAGCTTGATTGCATTCCCTATGCGTATGTGTAGCAATTATACCAGAGAAGTAAAACATAAAAAAAAAAAAAAAGTAAAACATTGGTAAGAATAAATTTCATGTAATATAAATTAAATGTCCTTCTTCCATTCCATTTGGGACATTTAGAAATGTTCTTATGTAAGTTTATAGTCAAACTGATGGGCACCCTGTTTTGTTTTCTTACAGAAACATGCCATTTTGCAAAACAAAATTACCCTAAAGTTGAACAAGGGGTGACAGGAGCTCCTGACTAGTATTAAACATAAGAGTTTAAAAGTGTGTGGGCATTGAAAGAATGTGTAATATTTCTATCTCTTAATCTACTAATCACATTTATATTACTTTATACAATACTGACCTTTGCCGGCACACCTTCCATTCCCCAAGTCCAGACACACACACACACACACACACACACACGACTTGTGGAAGCAGTGCAAGGTAATTAAAAGTCAAACACAGACACATAATGATGCACTACTCGTCTTTATTTTTTGTTTCAGTATCCTAAATACAGTATACAAACAGGATATGACCAGGCAAAACGCCTAAAACCAATAGTGGACCAACCCACTTTCATAGGATGTGCCCTTTACACCCCAAATATTTATTCTCCAAATATGGAAATACATTTGTCATAGAGATAACTTAAAATCCATAGTAATATTGCAAAACTATGTGGGACAGTGATTGCAGCGCTGCTAATAAATATATATAAATACTGAAATAAATATATGAAGTGTACTTTAAAATTAGTCTGTGTTGCTCATATAAAATTGATGAATAAATAAAGTGCTAATAAGGTCTGAACCCTGTGCAAATAAGCAATAAAAACTGTGCGAGTGAGCAATATAACTGTGCAGATATTACAATGTAAAACTCATAAGTAAACTTATAAGTAAAGTGCAACCAAAGTGCATGATATACAGTCCATAAAACAGTCCCACCCACAGCTACGAGGCTTCAAGCGCTATATAGACGATATATTAATTATATGGGAAGGATCGCAAGAATCCCTTGCAGAGTACATTGAACTCATGAACAATAATAGGTACGAAATTTTGTTCACGGCCACTATAAACCAGGAAGAAATCAATTATTTAGATCTAACCATCTTTAAATCTGGCAACCAAATGTCAACAAAAACTTTTTTCAAAAGCACTGATAGGAATAGCTATATTCCAACTAATAGCAACCACCATCCCAAATGGCTAACAGCGGTACCAAAAGGGCAATTGCTCAGGATCAAAAGAAATTGCAAGTCAGAGCAAGATTACTTAACACAATCAGAGGTATTAATTAAAAGATTCCAAGATAAAGGGTACAAGCCATCAACTTTGCAACACATCCAACAAAAAGTTTTGAAATTAGATAGAAAGGAACTTTTAAAACCAAGCAAAAAAAAGCACAAACCTTATCAAATGGCATTTTGCACAGAGTTCAATAAACAGTATAAACAATTAGAAAAAAATTTCAAAACACACTGGCCCATTTTATTGAGAGATCCAACTTTTACCCAAAAAACCACAGTTCATATACAGAAGACCACCCATTTTAAAAGACAAACTGGCTAAAAACGTACCAGACCCTCCAAAAGAACTGAATACGTTCCTTGATCTAAAAGGGTATTACAGGTGCGGCAATTGTGTCATATGCCGCACATGCAGAACAAATAATAAACCAAGAAAGGAGACACAAATCCAATCTACAGCCACGGGACAACAATTTAAAATAGACAAGTTTATTACATATAGAACCACACATGTTACTTACCTTTTAGAATGTGAGTGTGGTCTCCAGTACGTGGGACATACGACAAGAGAACTCCGAATAAGACTGAGAGAACATGTCACAAATATTAAGAATGGGTTCAAAAAGCACAGTTTGTCTAACCACTTCCGCATTTGTCACAACAAGGATCCAAGCAAGTTGAAATTCTGTGGGATAGACACCATTGTCAAACATTGGAGGGGCACAAACATGACAAGAGCTATCTCACAAAACGAAACTTGGTGGATACACAAATTAGGAAGTATGGTTCCCAAGGGTTTAAACGTAGAAATCGACATCAATTGCTTCATCAATGATTTTTAAATTAAATATCCAATTTTATATGTTTTTATCTATATAATTTTTAACCTTATTTTGATGTATATCTCATATTTTTTTAATGTACAATATATCCCTGATGCAAGTATAAAATAATCCCAAAAAAAATCCAAAACGATATGATTTGCCAAACATTGGCACATGTATGGTCCCGACAGACTGGCCATAAGATGAAAATAGTTCCCTAGTCAGACCAGCAGGGGTCTTTAACATTAGCAAAATGTAGCATTTAGTTTTTTATATTATTCAGATTATTTGTCTGATTATAATTCTTAATCTTTATTTTATCTGAACATATGGAGAGTATCAACTTATATTTATATTCATTGAAAAAATCCGTCGGGAGCAGTAATGAGTATTTTCACTAACACAGACACTCCTATACACTCCACTAGGGGGCAATAGTACATATCCAGAATGTCCATTAATAATACCAACATGAGAAGAAAGATAACATTTATAAGAAAAAATCTTATTGGTAACAATAGAAGGAATAAAGTAAACAATCACACTGATTCCAATAGATTTAATAAGTGTATTGAAACACTCAGCATACCGGAAGGAGTTTATAGCGCAGCTTTTTAACACTTGTGGCACCTCCAATAGCCAGCTACAGATGACGCTGTGTCCACAGCGAAACGCGTCTAGCCATTGGCCGAGAGGCAGCCACGTGACTTCCGGTCGGGGTAGCGAACGCTGAGGAGCAGCTCACCACCGCACCGAGATTAGGAATATGATATAGGCGCAATACTATTGTATGTTTGTGAGTATCCCCTTGTAAGTTTTTTATGGAATAAAGCTTATTTTAAACGGTCCTCACTATGTTGAGATTTTTATTTCCATAAGGACAATAGAGATGTACCGAACGGTTCGCCGGCGAACGGCTCCCGGCGAACTTCGAACGTTCGCGTTCGCCGCTGCGGGTGAACATATGCGATGTTCGGTCCGCCTCCTATACATCATCATTGAGGCAAACTTTGTCCCTGAACATCACAGTCAGCAGACACATTCCAGGCCAATCAGCATACCTCCCTCCCACACCCTCCCACCTCCTATAAATAAGCAAGGGCAGCATCCATCTTAGATCATTTCTGTGTTACTGAGAGCAGGGAAAGTGCTGGTGCTGCTGCTGCTGTTATAGCTGGGGACAGTTCCCGGTCTTGTTAGCCAGTGTTCTTGGTACACTCCTGCTGTAAGGACAGCACCCCAAAAAGCCCTTCCTAGGGCTGGTATTTGAGGTTTTTTTTGGATATATATATATATATTGTCCCCAAAAGCCCTTTTGAGGGCTGGTATTTGTGTAATTTTTTTTGTTCTGTGATATATATATATATATATATATATATATATATATATATATATATATATATATATATATATATATTGTCCCCAAAAGCCCCTTTGAGGGCTGGTATTTGAGTATTTTTTTAATATATATATATATATATATATATATATATATATGTAGCATGTCCAGAACCAGAAAAAAAAGAGCCAATTATTGGAAAAAAAAAAAAAAACTTAACAAAAAAAAAAATTCTTTGGATTTATTGTTTGGGGGGTCTAAAAGGTGTACCTGTGAAGTTTCAGCTCTGCAGCATGTCCAGAACCAGGAAAAAAAGATCATATAGGTGTAAAAGGGGTTCCCACCATCCCTGCTCTACTGAAAAATTATCTTTTTTTCTGGTTCTGGACATGCTACAGAGCTGAAACTTCACAAGTACACTTTTTAGACCCCCTAGACACTAAGGGCCTAATTCAGTATAAGTTTGGAGTAGAGCTGCTCACTTCTCCAGAAATAACTCCAGCCTAAACTCATTGCATCCTAATTAGGTAAGTGGCTGGAGTTAAACCATCAACTAGATGCTTTAATGAATTCGGAGTTGGAGTTAACTTAGACTGAATTCGGGTTTGGAGTTAACTTAGGCTGAATTTGAGTTTGGAGTTAGCCAAATTCCCTTTGTGTTTTTCATAAAAGGAAATTTGTCTATTCTGAATCACTATTACACAGCAATGTCATTTATTATGGTTTATTTTAATTTTAAGGTATAGTTATGTATCTTATGTGTTTTAACCTTTAGATTTTCTAATAGTAGACTACACAGCTGTCTAATTAGCAGTCTTCATTCTTTATTCATCTGAAACTTTCAGGCATATCTGATTGTATTCAGCACTTTGGTGTAGTGGGCTAAGCTCACAGCTAAAGATTGCTAGGTCATGAGTTCAAGGCCAGACCATGATAACACCCTGTGTGCCATAATTTTTTTTTGGCCACATAGTAATACATTGGCTACATCACCTAAAATTGCATGTCAATGGCCTTGTATATTCAAGAAACAAGCATGCATATGTGCAGGGTGCAATTATGCATTTGCCAAGTTTCAGTATTTATTTATAGCTGTCTAAAATTTAAGAAGGTGATGGCACACTAGGGATTTGAACTCATGCTCTCAGTGTTTATAGCCAGGAACACTAACCACTAAACCATTGAGCTGAGCATGATTACCCCTGGAATATTTATTCCCATGTTTCAATAGTTAACCACTTCCTTACAGGGCAGTTACACCCCTTCCTGCCCAGGCCAATTTTCAGCTTTTTATACTGTTGCATTTTGAATGACAATTGTGCGGTCATGCAACCCTGTACCTAACACAAATGTATGACAGTATTTTCATAAAAAATAATGCTTTCTTTTGGTGGTATTTGATCACTGCAAGGTTTTTTTTCTATTGGCAAAAAGAAGACCTAAATGTTTGACCCCTAAAATAATGTGTTTTTGTTTATGTAATAAAATTTGGTAAATCAATATGTTTTTTGTTGCACTGAAGAGCATTGATGAGGCTGCGCTGGCAGGCACTGATGAGACACTAATATGCAGCACTGATAGATAGATAGGTGGCACTGATATGCAGCATTGATGGGCATTGATAGGGGGCACTGATGGGCAATGATTGGCACTGGTGGGCAGCACTGAAAGATGGTAATGATGGGCAGCACTGATGAGGAGGGCACTAACAGGTTCCCTGAGCACTAATTGGCATCAATGGTGGCATGGGTGGGCATCCCTGGTGGCTCTAGTGGCATCCCCCAAGGGTCTGCACTGGTAATCAATGCTCTGATTACAAGCACAGACCCCCCCCCCCACACACACACACACTTACTTTGCATATGAATGCCATTTCTTCACAGCTGAAAGTGGCCCTCACCATGATTAGCCAGTTGATTGTGACCACTTGCTGGAATGTGTGCAAGCCAATTTGGTGTCATTTCTGGTCCAGGGCGAACGCCAATGTGCCATTTGCAATTTATTGTAAAGAGATTTTGCTTTATTTTAAAAATGGCGCAAACAGACAACTAAAATGTATTGGAAATGTTTTACCTAGGCCAGTGATGGTAACCCTTAACCCCCCCAAGATGTTTTTGCCCTACATTTCCCAAAATGCTCATGTACTCTGCAGTGTAGGTGAGCATCATGGGAAATGTTACAAACCACCTGTGTTGCCAAGGTTCATCACTGACCTAAGCCAACTAAAAAGGTGAGTGAGCGCTGTAGCAATCTTTTATTTAGTAATCATTTTTAGTGATTTTTTTATTAAATGTTTTGGTTACATTCATCCAATTTATATATTTTTAGCTAAATATATACATAAACACTTTAATTTTTTCTTACAATTTAGCCTACACACACAACCCCCCCCCCCACACACACACCCCCCCCCCCCACACCACCCCCCCCCACACACACACACACACCACCCCCCCCCACACACACACACACACAGCCCCCCCACACCACCACCCCCCCCCCCCCACACACACACACACACACACACAACCCCCCACACACCCCCCCCCCCACACACACACCACCACCCCCCCCCCACACACACACACACCACCACCCCCCCCCCCCACACACACCCCCCCCCCACACACCCCCCCCCCCCCCACACACACACACACACACCACCACCCCCCCCCCCCCCACACACACCACCCCCCCCACACACACACCACCACCCCCCCCCCCCCCCCACACACACACACCACCACCCCCCCCCCCCACACACACACACACACACACACACACACACAACCCACACACACACCACCCCCCCCCCCCCCCACACACACACACACACACACACACACACACACACACACACTTCGCTGGAGTAAATGGAGAAACCCTACCCAAGTTCATACTGTACTGCCATTGCACACACACAAAAAATACAAGAAATGGATTACATTCAATAGACACAAAAGGTATCTGAATTACATCTAGACAAATATGAAGAAAAGAAAACAAAAACCCAGGAGCTGTGTACAAATGAATAAGCTTTATTGAACATGTATAAAACATCAGTAATCACTCAAGCAAGCATGTGAAATGTGAAATGTGAAATGTGCAATACCCCCCCCCCCCCAAAACCCCCAAATCAAGTAATTTTTATTCAAATTACAGTGCAAAGATACAACATATGATGGATAGATAGAGCTTACAATATCCAAAAGTCAAGCAAAATAAGTTGTAGACACCTTAGTATTAAGCATAAAACATACCCAACATACTTTTATGTTGTTTGCATGAGCCTGCCTTTTCATTTAAATACCATCAAATCAGTAGAACATACAGCTACACAGAGGCATGAAAATAAAAAAAAAACATGTATAGAGTACATAAAGACACACTTTGCAAAAACTATACCAAACAGTTAGAGCATGAAAAGTATTCATCCAACAGAATACACTTACTGCAATATGGATCTTTAGGCATGCCAGCAAACCCCCCACCCCAAAAGCAAATTCGGACATAAAGACCTGTGGCCCTTCCACAGGCCAAATGATATGATCTCATACATCCCTTTATATAACCTTGGTTAAACTACACCCACCCAGTATAGGAAACGCCCAGCAAAGTAATTAATTGGGTCTGTTGGTTCCTAAACCAAAATCACCAGTTCACTAATGAATGAGTGTTTGGCTGGCCATCCATGATCAAAGTTTCTTACAAGTCAACACACATAAGAAATGCTTTCAATAATCTCAGCATGAGCACAAAGTGGCTTTTTCATTTAGACTAATGCCTTGTACACACGTACTGATCGTCGGCCGACCGATCGGCCGTCTTTTGTCCAGGGCTGTCCTGTCTGTTGAAAACTGCAAAAGACTGCACACGAATTTTGTCGGCCAACAACAGACGACTGCAGAAGTGATGTCATGTGATGGTTAACTTTCCGTGTGTTTTTTCTTTTCTGAGCATGCTCAGTCTTGCAAATCTGCTGATTGTCGGCCGAATTCTGTACTGACTGGCGAACAATCGGCCGTTCTGGTGTTGGCCAACAAAAATTTTAATGCCTGCACGACAGATTCTGTTCGGCCGAAAATGCGATGTCGGCTGTCGGAAGCATCATACTAACAAGCCTACAATCGGCCGATCGGTCGTCAGCCGAATATTTACGGCCGACAATCGGTACGTGTGTACGAGGCTTAAGGCTGGCCATACATGTTCCAATTTTCTTGCAATTTTCTGTCCAATTTTCTTGAAATTTACCTTCAAGTATGTAGTACAAAGGCCTGCCTAATTAGATACAAGTGAATGTGTTTTTTTAGCTTTGACCTCACATTATGTGGTTTGTGGTAGATCTACCAGAAAATTGTACAACAAAAGTTGAACATGTATGGCCAGCTTAATGGGCCATACACACTATAATGCCTCGTACACACGTACCGATCTTCGGCCGTAAATATTCGGCCGACGACTGATCGGCCGATTGTAGGCTTGTTAGTATGATGCTTCCGACAGCCGACAGCGCATTTTCGGCCGAACAGAATCTGTCGTGCAGGCATTAAAATTTTTGTTGGCCAACACCAGAACGGCCGATTGTTCGCCAGTCAGTACAGAATTCGGCTGACAATCGGCTGATTTGCAAGACTGGGCATGCTCAGAAAAGAAAAAACACAGGGAAAGTTAACCATCACATGACATCACTTCTGCAGTCGTCTGTTGTTGGCCGACAAAATTTGTGTGCAGTCTTTTGCAGTTTTCAACAGACAGGACAGCCCTGGACAAAAGACAGCCGATCGTTCGGCCGACGATCAGTACGTGTGTATGGGGGCTTAAGATTTTCTGAAGACTTTTTCCTTTAGATTTACCAAAACCAGATAATATGAGGTCAAACCTAAACACTTTCAATTTGTATGCAATCTGGCAGGCCCTTGCACTACATAGAAAAGGTAAATCTGAAGGAAAAAGTCTACGGAGAATCTTATAGTGTGTATGGCCATACATGTTCAATTTTTGTTGTACAATTTTCTGATAGATTAACCACAAACCACATAATGTGATGTCAAAGCTAAACAACACTTTCACTTATCCAATTAGGCAGGCCTTTGTACTACATACTTGAAGGTAAATTTCAAGAAAATTGGACAGAAAATTGTAAGAAAATTGGATCATGTATGGCCATACACACTATAAGGTTTTCTGAAGACTTTTTCCTTCAGATTTACCTTTTCTATGTAGTGCAAGGGCCTGCCAGATTGCATACAAATTGAAAGTGTTTAGGTTTGACCTCATATTATCTGGTTTTGGTAAATCTAAAGGAAAAAATCTTCAGAAAATCTTATAGTGTGTATGGCCCATTAGTCTAAATGAAAAAGCCACTTTGTGCTCATTCTGAGATTACTGAAATCATTTAATATGTGTGTTGACTTGATGTAGTAATTTTTTTATATATATATATATCTACATATCTTTTTTTGGGTTGTTGAATTCTGAGTTCTGGGGTTGCACTGCATATGTTCAATCAATTTGCAAATTCTCAGATTTGCAAGCTCAAACACTGCTATTTTTCAGAGTGTAATGTGGCTCTATATAGGAAGCAACAGTAATATGGCCCCCCACTCAACAAATATAATAATTTCACACATATACAATGTTTTATTTTTGGGGCGTTGCTTGTCATATATAACAACAGACAGTTGTAGGTAGTTCAGCGATTTGAACACCCAAATACATTGTTGCAAGGCAGCTGTGCTAACCACTTGGATATTTTGGTCAGTTTATTTAATCAAGCTCAAGCTCAATACATATTTGCAACATTTTTGCAAAACACAATTTACACAAACATAATCACTTTGTTACATTTATTTCATAATATATGCCACTGATAGTTTCTTAGCCTATCAATTTAAGTTTAAAATACTAATTTTTCACAGAAATAAATGTTTTAAACACCTATATATAATTTCCAGCATGCAGGATTATTTTTAAAAATTTGTTGATTATATACAGTTTTACTAAACTAGGTTAATTATTTGGGAATTGTGGTCTCTGAGGTTTTTTTTTTTTTGTTTCTTGTTATCTTTATACCAAGCATACATGCACTGGCACCTTAAGAGCCCATTCACATTGAGGCGACACGACTTCGGGGGGTGACCTGTGAAGTCGCGTGCACCGCTGTGCACCGCGACTTGCAGAGACTTCACATACTGGAAGTCTATGCAAGTCGCTCCGAGGTTGCCCCAAAGTAGTACAGGACCCTTTTTCTAAGTCGGAGTGACTTGTGTCGCTCCTATTAGAACGGGTCCTGTACTACTCAATGGACCGTGACATACCGCGACTTGTCAGGCTGACAAGTCGCCTGACAAGTCGCGCTAATGTGAATGGGCTCTAAAAATTAATATAGTTTGATTAAATTAGTCCATCAAAAAATTTTAATAAATAAAAATTATTTGAGCTTGAATTGGGTCTAAATAGAATATATATATATAATTATTTTTTTTTTAAAGTACAAATCACACATGCTTTGAAAAAAATGTCATTAGCTTTAGGTAGTTAAGTGGTTAGCACCGCTGCCTTGCAACAGTGTATTTGGGTGTTCGAATCCCTGAACTACCTACAACTGTATGTTGTTATATATGACAAGCAACACTAATACGGCTTCTCCCCAAAAATGAAACATTGTATATGTGTGAAATTAATATATTTTTGGGGTTGGTTAGATATAGGAAGTAACAATAATATATTGTTTTTTGCATATATATATATATATATATATATATATATATATATATATATATATATATATGCAAAAAAACATATATTATTGTTACTTTCTATATCTAACCAACCCAAAAATATATTAATTTCACACATATACAATGTTTAATTTTCGGGGAGGAGCCGTGTTAGTGTTCCTTTTCATATATATATATATATATATACATACATACACATAGGCAAATCAATAAATAAAAAACATATATATATATATATATATATATATATATACATACACATATAATTATTTTTTGGGTATCTATATATATATATATATACATATATATATACACATACACACACACACACATATATATCTATATATATATATATATATATATATATTTATTTTTGTGATTCATATATATATATAGACATACATAGATATGTGCAAAAAAAAAAAATAAATAAATAAAAAAAAAAATAAATAAAAAAAAAAAAATTTATTAGCGCCGGAATAGCGCCGTTTTACCGCGAATTTGCGGCGGTATTTGCCGCAAATTCAATAAAACTCCCACTAACGTTTTCAAAAACGTTATTTTCAGCCTAGTTTTTGGTTTGGAGCATGCTCACATGAGCTATCTGCCAGAAATTGACTCTGGAGCTATTTTTGCAATTTACACTTTTATTAATATCTTTTTTTCTACTTAACATTTTTACACAGTTTAAAAGCAGTTTAGCTCAAAATCATATAACACATCTTTCCCACACATTTTTTATTTTTTTCCTGCCATATTTTGTGATTTTGAAAAAATTAGTCCACCTTTTAGCTGGACTGTTTTTAAGTCCAGTCCTGACATTAGTTGATCTTAATGAATCTCACAGTTGGCTTTATTTTCCGCCCGCCGTTCTTTGAATACCAATTTCAGACTTAAAAATTCACCGGTTCGCAAAATCCAGCCAAAACGCCAATTCTCCGTACTATGAATCAGGCCCTGTATCACACAAAAAAAGTTCTTAAAAATTGTCATTTTTGATAGAGAGCCAATTATTGGAAAACTTAAAAAAAAAAAAAAAAAAACTTAAAAAAAAATTCTTTGGATTTATTGTTTGGGGGGTCTAAAAGGTGTACCTGTGAAGTTTCAGCTCTGCAGCATGTCCAGAACCAGGAAAAAAGATCATATAGGTGTAAAAGGGGTTCCCACCATCCCTGCTCTACTGAAAAAAATATCTTTTTTTCTGGTTCTGGACATGCTACAGAGCTGAAACTTTACAAGTACACTTTTTAGACCCCCTAGACACTAAATCACACAAAAAAAGTTCTTAAAAATTGTCATTTTTGATAGAGAGCCAATTATTGGAAAACTTAAAAAAAAAAAAAAAACTTAAAAAAAATTTCTTTGGATTTATTGTCTGGGGGGTCTAAAAAGTGTACCTGTGAAGTTTCAGCTCTGTAGCATGTCCAGAACCAGAAAAAAAATAGAATCAGGGTTAGGGCTAGGGTTAGGGTTAGGGCTAGGGTTAGGGTCAGGGCTAAGGTTAGGGTTATTTTTAGTGCTTAGGGTTAGAGTTAGAGGGGTAGGGGTAGGGCTACTAACTCTAACCCTAAGTATCTCACCGTAACCCTAACCCTAGCCCCTAACACTAAACCTAACCCTAACCCTCTAACCATAACCCTAACCCTCTAACCTTAACCCTAACCCTCTAAGCCTAGCCATAAAAATAACCCTAACCCTAACCCTAACCCTAACCCTAACCCTAGCCCTAACCCTAACCCTAGCCCTAACCCTAACCCTAACCCTAGCCCTAACCCTAACCCTAACCCTAACCCTAACCCTAGCCCTAACCCTAATTCGTAATTTTTTCTGGTTCCGGACATGCTACAGAGCTGAAACTTCACAGGTACACTTTTTAGACCCCCCAGATGCTAAATCCAAAGAAATTTTTTATTTTTATTTTTTTTTTAATTTTTCCAATAATTGGCTCTCTATCAAAAAATTACAATTTTTAAGAACTTTTTTTTGTGTGATCCCTCTCCGGCATGCCACAGTCCAGGTGTTTGTCCCCTTGAAACAACTTTTCCATTACTATTGTGGCCAGAAAGAGTCCCTGTGGGTTTTAAAATTCGCCTGCCTATTAAAGTCTATGGCGGTTCGCAATGTTCGCCGGTTCGCGAACATTCGCCGATGTTCGCGTTCGTCGATCGCGAACAGCGAATTTTATGTTCGCGACATCACTAGAGGACAATCGGGATTACCACATTCAGGAAAAGGATCGCTTCCAGCTTACAGCATAACCAGCCCTACAGGAGCCATAGGAACACCAGCTTATTCTGCTTCAAATCAACCACTTAGTGGTAAGTAGATACCCAAAGGGGGAGACCCTGAAGCAACAAGGATTAAGCACCAAGCTCCTGTTTTTTACTAAAGGACTGTTTTATGGACTGTATATCATGCACTTTGGTTGCACTTTACTTATAAGTTTACTTATGAGTTTTACATTGTAATATCTGCACAGTTATATTGCTCACTCGCACAGTTTTTATTGCTTATTTGCACAGGGTTCAGACCTTATTAGCACTTTATTTATTCATCAATTTTATATGAGCAACACAGACTAATTTTAAAGTACACTTCATATATTTATTTCAGTATTTATATATATTTAATAGCAGCGCTGCAATCACTGTCCCACATTCACAAAAGCACTAGCACTTTTCTTGCAGCAGGCAGCTAATTGCACAAACTTTTTTTGATTTACACACATTCCTACAGCGCGAGGCCCACAGCCATACCATTGCAAAACTATGGCCAGACTGTCTGCGACTATCCTGCCCAAGCTCAGATTCTGGGTGTATTACCAAGTTATCTCTCAGCATTCTCGGTTTCTCTTTTTCTATGGAACAGTGTTGCCATATATTAGACCGTAAGCTAAAAGCAATGTTAAGGAAGCAATCTAACGCAGATGTCAGAAGACGACTCCGCGAACAAGATATTAAATATTACATGCTCTACCCAAGTCACCTACGGGTTCAACATGGTGGATCAGTGACGTTTTTTGAACCCCCTGATGGGGCTGACACCTGGCTATTAACCCTACTGTAGTCCTTGTGCATAATCTCCATAATGCTCATGGCAGTTGATACCATTCCATGGTTCTTTATTTTCTTGTTTCAAGATTGCTGAACATTTCATCCTGCAACAAGGTGTGGAGTAGTACTGATCTCCTGTAACGGCAGCACACAGGAGGCTCTCTTTAACCACTTGCCGACCGCCGCACGACTATTTACTGCGGCGGTCAGCCCCTCATAGGCCAAGTGACGTAGTACTACATCTCTTGCCTGTGAGGCTCTAGGGAGTGAGCGCGTGCCACTGGAGGCGCGCTCCGGCTCGCTCACAGACCCCCCGCGCGAGTGACCGGCAGACCCGATGTCCGCCGGTCACTCGCGATCGTCAGTTACACCGGGAGAAAGGCAGGTGGCTAATGTAAACAAAGCTGCCTGTCATTCTCCCCTGTGTAACAGCACAGATCATACGGTCCTGCTATGTAGGACCGTTGATCTCTGCTGTTACATGAAAAGCCACATCCAATCACAGTAAGAATCACGCCCCTAGGGACACACTTAACCCCTCCCTCTACAATAAAGTTAACCCCTTCCCTGCCAGTGTCATTTTTACAGTAACAGTGCATACGCATAGCACTGATTACTGTAGTAATGTCACTGGTACCCCCAAAAGTGTCAAAAATGTTCGCTGCCATTACTCGTTAAAAAAAAAAAAACTATAAAAATGACAAAAATCTTTCCCTTAGTTAGTAAACGCAATAACTTTTGCGCAAACCCATCAAAATACGATTTTTGCGATTTTTTTTACCAAACACATGTAGCAGAAAACAAATTGGCCTAAAATGTTAAAAAATTTGATTTTTACATTTTTTTTTGGGGGGGGGGATTTCATATAAAAAAATGTGAAAAATATTATTTTTGCAAAATTGTCGCTCTTTTTTTGTTTATAGCGCATGATCAAAAAATCGCACAAGTAATCAAATACCACCAAAAGAAAGCTCTGTTTGTGGGGAAAAAAGGACGTCAATTTCATTTGGGTACAGCATCGCACGACCGCGCAATTGTCCGTTAAAGTCACGCAGTGCCGAAACGCAAAATAGGCCCTGGTCAGGAAGGGGGTAAAATCTTCCGGGGCTGAAGTGGTTAACCTGAAGCCTGATATCCTTCTTCATCCATGTGGTCACCTTGTGGGACTGTGTAGATGTCCTCTATGCATGTCCCTGAGACATGTAGGCTGGCCCTTTCGTATGCTGGATTTGGACAATGTCAACCATCCTCCTTTAGCGCATTATTCCTTATATATGGGAGGTCCTATGCCCCGGTAGGTGAAATTTACAGCTATAGTTCACTACCCCTTTTGTAAGGAACTTTTGGGGGTTGTGCCTCCCCCCTCCCCTTCTTTTGTCTGCTGTCCAAGTTTGGACATAACCTGTGCTGTGGATCAGTAGACAATTCTGTTCACTTTTTGGTTAGGGATTAAAACTGCCTTGGCTAGTTATTGGGAAATGCCAAACAGTAGGGAGTTCTTTTTTCAGTTTTAGCTTAGGATCTACAATATGCTTCTCCTCTAGATCTGCTCCCTTTTCCCTAGTTATTGATTTATTTTCAGGAGGCCACGTGTTGGTCTTATGTCACTTTTTACCTCAATACTTCCTCCTGAAGCTTTCTATTCTGTTACAACAAATATGGATATAAAGTTACTTTCCTGGAATATATGTGGCCTGAATGATAAAGTGAAGAGGTCATGCCTATGCATCCCAATTTGAATCCTCTCTTTTTAGATTGGAGCAGGATGATTTGGAGGTTCTCCTTCGGGATGGCGCTCTCAAAAAGCTTCTATCTGTGATCTACTAGTCACTACTGCCCTCCGTTCACGAGGGTCTGGACACCCTGCTTACTGCATGGTGTTCGGAGGAGCAGGACTTGGACAATGAAGACTGGGAAGATCTCTGGGACGACCCATTTCAAGCATTAATATTGACTAGGGACCGGTTGATCCAATTTAAAATGCTGCACAGTATTTCTTTTATACAACAAAGACTGCATCGTATCTACCCTAATTCCTCTTATTGCCATTGAAGGTGCGATAGAGACCCAGCGGGATTTGCCCATATCTTTTGGGAGTGCCCCCAGATTTGTAGTTATTGGCAGGATGTGACCCAGTTTATATATACTCTGACCACTATGCATGTCCCTGTAAAGGTTGGCGTATGACTCCTGGGATTAGTTGACTCTTTGGCCATTAGTAGGGCAATGGCCACTCTACTGGGTCTCCTATTATTTTATGCCAGGAAGGCAATGGTGCTCAAGTGGAAATTAGCTACATCCCTTCTGGAAGAGCCTAATCAATAGGGTTGTACTCTTATACAAAGCTACATATTTGTCTCGGGGGTTATCCTAAAAAGTTTGAGAAGGTCTGGTACTTGTGAACAGACTCAGAACACACAGATGATGATCAAGAGTTCATATACTGAATCCATTCACTCCTGATAAGGTTTAACCTAAGATATATATGGATCTGCAGTGACTCATGTTACATCTGTTCAGTTATGAATCCAACTTTGAGTTTATGTTCCCCTAACACAGTGGTTCTCAATTCCGGTCCTCGGGACCCACTAACAGGCCAGATTTTAAGTATTACCTTGGGGGATGCAGACTAGAATACTGCAATCACTGAGCAGCAAATGAGATCACCTGTGATGTAATTTAGTTATCTTGCAAACCTGGCCTGTTGGTGGGTCCCGAGGACCGGAGTTGAGAACCACTGCCCTAACATATCATCCTGATGGTCGAGAGGGAACAGGAGAACAGGAATGTCTGTATAAGGCATTAATTCTTGCATTGAATCTATCAGAAATCAACTGAGCGAAGTGTATGAAATGTTGTGGTTTTTACCACATAGAATATGACAGTTAGTAATGTTATATTTTATGTATTTATTAGCTGGTGAATGCCCCAAGGCTATGTTTTGTACCCATACATTCTAATTCTTTATTAAAAAAAAAAAATAAAAAAAATAAAAAAAAGAAGCACTCTAAGTTAAGTTACAGTAAAGCACAAAGTAAGGCCATTAATAAGGTGGGTCTTTACAAGACCCTTACAGGCATCACATTCTGGAACTCTGAAAATTACTAGAATGTTTGCTACAGTACTCAGTAAGGTGGTACAATGGCCATATCTTACATAGAAATTAGGTCAGTATGATAAAAACTGTAGTTAATTGCTATTTTCTGGTGCATTGTAATGCAAAGTTTTATGCATACTGCACTAATATAATAACATATAAGTAAAAATCTAAAAGAGTAGTAAATGTGCATTATACTAAACAGAACATGTACATTTAAAACATTACATAACTTATATAACTGTCAATGTGCTTATATATATATGTATATATATTATTGTGTGTGTGTGTAATTATAGTACACATGCATATTACTTTTCGCAAAAACATGCACAGATCAACAGACAAATAAATGACAATAAAAAACACTAATCACCTGCGCTCGATAAAAAACTAGGTAAAAAATATAATATCACAAATATGTTAAAGCTGCTAGCACAATTCTCCTGGTAAAGAACACTACATTCTTTTTACAATAATAATAAAAACAAAAATGCAGCTCTTAGAAAATAAAAAAAAGTCCAAATGTTTAAAAAACATCCTATGAAATAGTCCAATAGGAATAGGATCTGTCATCAAAAAGAAGGTTCACACTGTTACAATGACCCTTACCCCAAATGATGGACTACTCAATCAAAAGTAGTCATTTGTGAAATATTCAGCTCCAGCTCTCCACTCATATGAGGTAAAAACCTCTAAAGTGCTGACACGATCCACCACAGACAGACTCTCACAGCGTGAGTATATGGGGATAAGCAGGAATACATTTTTTGTGCAGTATTACTGACAAAATAGTTATTTAAAAGGAGACAAAATACTCAAACCCATAAACGTTAAAATTACATGTGAATCCTCGCAAGGTTAGTGATATTTCCATACCAATAAGATGGCCAACTACCAAGTGTGGTGACGTCACATGACCAGACTCCTCCCAACGCGTTTCAACACACACAGACGTCATCAGGGGTGTGGTCATGCACTTACAAGTCATTGCATTTATATGGTAGTGGCTAAAAATGAAAATAAACTGAATAGCCACTCTGGAACCCGATTGCGTTCCAGCAGGCGGAAATTAAAAATGAATAAATGGATAAAAATAAACAAAAAGTCTTATGTGACATCGCTATTATATAAAAACCCTCAATGGGGAATATTCATAGCGCCATCTAATGTTTGAAAACCTTTACAACACAATAAAAACTATAAAAAATATATACATTTTAATCGTAAACATCACAGATATTTACAATATTTTATAACCTGAAATCCATGGGGAAAAATTCTCATAGAGAATGGGTAAATTTCAAATTCTTCAAAAATCAAAGACTACAAAAATAATAGCTTTTTTTTTTAATGACAAATAAATAAGCCTCGGTACCAGCAAGGACATGAAAGAGAAGTGGTATTGACAAATTTATAGCTTTGATTAGCTTGTCCAATCGTCTTTCAAATGCCTACACATATAAAGTACAGTAATTATTAAGAGTTTTGTCATTCACAGTAATGGAGACTACGCCAGGTAAAAAACCTGCTAACATTTTTTTTGTCTTTTTTTCAAGTTAACTAATATGAGCACATATCATTTTCAATCTAATCATGTCTCAATATAGAAATAAATCAGCAATTCAATAGTACTTTTTTTATTGACAGGGGAGTATACATCATATTAGTCCTTGCTAATAAAAACAATGTGCCTATACTATTTGTTTATCATGGCACATTCTATTTTACCACAAAAAGCAAATAACTGAGTTGGCAAAACCTTTACAGTTTATGTTTTACATTACCAGCCAACTGGGTATCATACCCAAAGAAATACCCAAAGAATACACCTTACTTGCAGAGTCAGGTCAATATGGAGGAGGCAGAGGTGCACCTCAGATGCTGCAACAGGAGACAACACAGCTGTAGCCCATAAATATCTCGTTCTGTGTATATAGAAGCACTAACTGTGGCTCCTGTAGAAATAAAGTTGGAAAAAATGTGTTTGTTTTTACTACAATTGCAAGTTTGTTGGAACTGATATTATGAATGTAGCAAATAAGAATTCTTATTGATATTAGCATTAATCAAAATACTAAATCATAACATTATTGTTATATAGAAATATCCTTTGGATAAAGTCCTATAAATGAAGCAAAACTCTGTTTGCAGACTTCAATTGTAAAAAGAAACAAAACAAAAAGCCTGGCTAACTTTAAACTCCACTGTTACCATGTTATATAAAAAACAAAGGAAGAACACGTAAGAAAAAAAGTTACATCTGCCAGATGGAAATCTTTTGATATGAAAATAACTTTATACAAATGTTATTAATATATGTAATATACAAATACAGCACACAGATATTAATTCAAAAACTTTGGCCAAGAGTCACTTAAAAGAAATATAAAGACCAATAGCCTTCTGAGAATTGAATGTGCTGGATTCAATATTGCATAAATTCAAATTATTCAAATAGATTAGACCCTCTGCAGATGAAACAATATGGGTTAGAACCCATGTAGAACCAATAAGCTTATTGTATATTCCATATAATGAGATCCACTGAGCTGCAAATTAAAGCAGTTGTAAGGCTTCTTTTTTCTTCCTTGGAAATCCTAAACTTGTTATACTTACCTGCTTTGTGCAATGGTTTTGCTCAGAGATGTCCCCCGAACCTCCTCTTCTGGGGTCCTCTGCCAGCATTCTTGAATCATTCTCTTCTCTGAGTGCCATATAGCAAGCCGCTTGCTATGGAGGCACTTGTGCAGGATCAATCCCAAGCTGGGCTGTGTGCATCCATAGACACACACAGCGTGGCTCAGCCATGCCCCTGCTTCCTACTCACAAGATTTGACTGAAAGCAGCAGAAGCCAATGGCTCCCATTGCTGCTGAGTTCCTTGTGGGAAGAGAGATAATGGGGAGAAGAGCTGCTGCAGATGGGCAAAGCGCTGGATCGAGATTGGGTTTCGATCAGAGACTGAGTTAAGGTAAAAAAAAAAATCCTTTATAACCTCTTTAAAGTGGTAGTAAACCGCCAGATTTTTTAAATAAAAAAAAAAAAACCTTGCAAGGCAAATTTATAATGTGCTAGTATGCATCGTATACTAGCACATTAAGTAAAAACTTACCCTAAAGAGGAAGTAAACCCTCCTCTGCAACTTGTACCTATAGGTAAGCCTATTAAATGGCTTACCTATAGGTACTGTAAATATCTCCTAAACATGTACCGTTTAGGAGATATTTACCTTACATGCAGCCAGTGACGTCACTGGTGCATGCGCTCTGAAGGAACAACCGCTCGTGCCGTTCCTTCAGAGCCCTGTGCCATGACCGTCGGCTCCCGTGCGCAAGTGTGGGAGTGACGTCACCGCGGCCCTGGCCAATCAGATGGCCGGATGCCGCGATCCCGGAAGACTGAACATGTCGTCCGTCATACAGGTAAGCGGACGGCACGGCGGGCGCTCATTCTAAGGTAAGTATTTCATAATGAGCTAGTATGCGATGCATACTAGCTCATTATGCCTTTGTCTTGCAGGGTTTAAAAAAAAATTTCGGTTTACAACCTCTTTAAAAAAAAAAACCCTCTAGCAGCACGCTGTCACCTCTAAAAAGGCTTCCATCTTCACCTGGTCTTCCTTTCAGGTTGGTAAACTCCGGTCTTTTGATTGGATGAGCCGCTGTTCATGGCACAGGACTCTGAAGGAACGGCACAGGTATGCCGTTCCTTCAGAGAGTATGCACAGGTGACATCAACAGCGGTTTCACAAGTAAATATCTCCTAAACAGGGCATGTTTAGGAGATATTTACTGTATCTATAGATAAGCCTTATTATAGGCTTACCTATGGGTAAAAATCAACCAAGGGAGTTAACTCCCACTTTAAAGCAGGTAGTTCACGATTTTAGTATTAGCAATTCCCTAAGCAGAATAAGGTACAGGGATGGACGAGGATGAGCTAGACTAGAGAACACAATGTACTAGGTCCTATGTATTTTTAAGATGTGTAAAGTGATAACTACAAAGTAGAAGTCTTTTTTTATTTCCTTTCTTTTACCTGTTGAAATAAAAATAAAACATGTTTGCTAAAATGCTCGCAATTGCAATGTCCCAGCAATACTTTTCCTCTCCCACTAGATACTGCAAGTTCTTCAAGACTGAATGGCTGCCAGTTTCATTCAACCCACTTTATATGAGTCCAGGCTGTAATGTAGCTACCCTCTGGGTTGGTATCATCACTTAGCCTGAGATTAAGCTACTTCTACACTAATCAGTGCTCACAGGTCTTTACATAAACTGATACGACTGTTGCTTAGGAAGAAAATGAGTCTAAGGACTACATTAACCACTTGCCGACCAACCACCACACATATACTGTGGCAGGTAGGCTCTATTGCACAAAACTATTGGTCAGAGGGGGAGCCAATCAGCGGGTCCGGCAGATGTGATGTCCACTGGCCACCCACATTTGCTCCCCATAGACTGACAGAACGTCAGTCTGCCAATGTAAACAAGGCAGACCACCATTCTGTCACAGATGAATACAGGGATTTTGTGTTCCTGCTAAATTATTTAGTGATTCCATCCCCCACACAGTTAGTAAGCACCCCCTAGGGACATACTTTACCCTTTGATCGCCTCTGGTGTTAGCCCATTCCCTGCCAGTGATATTACAGGATCAGTGCATATTTTTCGCACTGTAGTAATGTCACTGGTCTTCTCAAAAGTGTCAGTTAGGTGTCCAATCTGTCCGCTGCAATGTCGCAGTCCAGCTAAAAATCGATGATCACTGCCATTACTAGTAAAAAAAAATAAAATAACTAAAAATGCCATAAATCTTTCCCCTAGTTAGTAGGTGTAGATGCGATAACTTTTGGGCAAATCAATTAATATATACTTATTGGGATGTTTTTTGTATGAAAAAGATGGGGCAGAATACATATTGGCCTAAAATTATAAAAAAAATCAGCTGTGTTTTATAGTAGAAAGTAAAAACTATTGGTTTTTTTCAGAATTGTTGCTCTTTTTTTGTTTATAGTGCAAAAAATAAAAACCGCAGAGGTGATCAAATGCCACCAAAAGAAAACTCTATTTGTCCAAAAGGACATCAATTTTATTTCGGTACAGCATCGCACGACAATTGAAAAGTAACCCAGTGCCATATCGTAAAAAATGGCCTGGTCATTGAGGGGGTAAAATCTTCTGGTCCAGAAGTGGTTAAATAGGTAATTTAAAAAAATACATAAATAAAACATCCAAGGGGGCTTGAGTGGATTGAAACTGGACTTTCTACTTGGTCAAAAGATGCCCACTAACAGACAGTGATTGGTAATTTATAGAATAGAACATAGACATGCCCCCTTGTATGTTATAAACAATGTGTATGGCAAGCATCCCCAAGGTACACACAGCCAACCTGATTGTCGCTGATTAATCCCCCAAAATCAGCAAAATTCACTGTTGAAATATTTATGGGTAATATAAGTGCCTTTAAGGAACTGAAGACAGCACAAAATAACCTTTCTGGAACAAACACAGGTTTTAAAGGTTTAAATGGTTGAGCATATCACTACAGACACCAACAGTGGTGATTGGATAATTTCCAAAAATGTTTACTTTTTAGCCAATATTGCTTCAAAATATCTGTATTACTTACTTTTTTTCCACATGTGCTATAAAAATATACTGAAGCTATGGGTCTAGTAAAAAATCTTCTTGTTTTTAATATGGCATAAGTACAAATTACTAAGTCGATGGCAGAGTTTAGTAGAGCAGAAAGTTGCAAGCTATACACAAAGCATTAAGCCTATATAGTGTTTGGGCAGCTAATTAAATTCTGTGTTTATTACCAGCATACAGTAATGCAAACAGACAAATGTAGGCCATTATGCAGAATATGAACAAAATAGAATCAAGAGCAGAGGAGCATTTTTTAAGCAAATTGTAACCTTAGGAAAGAATGGCTAACTTTTGTGCAAAGACACACACATACAAAAATAAGCATACGACATACTTTTTTGTTGGACTCATTATATTGTGTCATTTTCTTCCCTTTCAGCAGACATTCACATTTATGAAACATTAGTTCTGTTATTTTGTGGCTTTAAAAATGTATTACTTGTTGCAAGCAATGGACACATAACCAATGAAACATTTACAAGTTATATCTACAGAACCAGCAAGCCTATTTATATATAGATCTCTGCTTACTAGTATAGTTTTCATTTGGATCCAAACATGTCACAGCAGACAATTTCATAGCTACCAAACTTTGGTCCATCCATTTATTTTCTTTGACATGATCTCATTTCAGACTTGTTGTAAAACAGCTGAAAAAAGAACAGTTATTATTGAATTATACTGTTTTGATAATAATTTAGATCCTTAACCAATTTTCTAATTGTACATGAAAATCTCAAATATTTTGCTCAATTTTATGGAAAAAAAAGTCTTAAGAAAAAGGAAAAGCTGAAACATGGTGTTTGCATAAATAATAAATTCTCATATCATGGAAGATCTGTTTTTACACAAATGAAAAAATGCATAATTAAGGTATCATTGCCTTAAAGTTGACTTCCACCAGTAAATCACAAATTTACACATTTTCTGGGCAAAAATCTTGAAGTAAATTTTTGGTGGTCGGTTCCCTCCCCCTTTTTTTGTCTCTTCCTCTCTTTATTTCTTACATTCTTTCCTTCTAATTCTCTTTTTATTACCCATTTAGAAGTCCTTATGCCACCTTTTCATTGGTTTGCAGTCCTCTTGCCACGTCACAACACCTACTTACGAATTGATCTATTTATAACTGATAAATGGCTACTACAAAAGGTATCAGCCTCAACAATTCCCCCTATTATTTGGTCAGATCATGCCCCTATTAGCATCACCATATCAAGTAATCTATCCCATCCTCACGCATAAATCTGGCGAATTAACAATTCCCTCTTACAGGATCCTGTTAATGTCGCTTCCATTTCACAACAGGTGGAGACATTTTTTTTCCCTCAATTCTGATTTAGTGGCTGACCCAGCGACAGTGTGGAATACTCATAAAGCTGTAATTAGAAGTGTTTTTATTTAGCTAGGCTCCCGTGCAAAGAAAAAAGGATGCAGCGACTAGACAAACTTACTTCAGCCATATCAGCTTCAGAATCTCTCAATAAAACGAATCCCTCCCCCTTCCTCGAATCTAAAATTTTCTTGTTGAGGCATGAACTTTACTACTACTAGATTCCTTCGAGAAAGCCCAACGGAAAGGTAAAGCTAGGCTATACTCCACTGGTAAAAAAAGCTGGTAAAGCCATGGCCATGCAAATTAAAGGGCAACATCTTAAATCCAAAATACATCACTTATTTCATCCACTCAGCAATGAAAAAATTATTCAGCCTCAAAAATAGCTTAGCCTATACTATAGCAATTTCTATAATATCCGAGATAGCCAAGACACCCACAAATCCTCTCAAGAGAAATTCCAGGATTTTTTTTAACCAAATCAAACTACCTTCCTTAACCCAGAAGCAATTCTCTGCTAATGTCCTCTTCACTATTCCTGAAATATTGCGAGTAATTCATAACCTTCCTAACTCCAACTCTCCTGGCCCAGACGAGTTCACTGCAGAATACTATAAAAAATGTGAACATATCCTAGCACCTCTCCTGTATAAAGTCTTCAACAACACTGCCTCTTCTTCCTCTTTCCCCTCTGAAATGTTAAGTGCACTTGTGGCAACTGTTCCGAAACGTAAAGAACCAACATCCCCAAAAAACTTCCGACCAATCTCCTTGCTGAACATTGATTTAAAAATCTATGCAAAACCAGTAGCAAACAGATTGATTGATATTCTCCCTTCCTTAATATACCCTGACCAATCAGGCTTCACTAAAGGTCATCAAATTTCTGACACCACAAGGGGAATGATAATGTAATCATCATGCTGAATCGCCCAGAGCGCATTCTCTGCTCCTCTCTTTGGATGCAGAGAAGGCATTCGATAGAGCTACCTTTCCACGGTCCTTGCCAAATTTAGGTTCCAAGGTCAATTATTTAATGCTATCATGGCTCTGTACTGGACAACCATCAGCATGGGTTTACACAAAGGATCTCCTCTCATCCTCATTCCAAATCCCAAATGGAACTAGACAAGGGTGCCCTGTCTCCCACTTAATCTTCAACCTACTAATGGAGCCCCTAGCAGAACATATTAGAACCAACTCAAAAATCTCTTTTATACCTATTGCCTCCCAGGAACATAAAATCAACTTTTTCGCTGACAATGTAATCTTAATGATTACTGATCCATCAAGCTCCTTACCAGAAGTCCAAAAAACACTATTCTGGTTCAGCAAGGTCTCTTACTATAAAGTCAATAACATGAAGTCTTTCATCCTCAACTTGAGAATAGATGCAACAACTAGCAACCTCCTTCAAAACCCATTCCCATACACCTGGCCCGAAGAAAGTATATCCAACTTAGGAATACACCTGACTAAATCATCTAAATCCCTATTCCGAACAAATTTCATACCCTTTCACACCAACCTACAGCATGATCTTGACAACTTAGCAAAATTTGAATTCTCATGAATAGGTAGATAGTGCCATTCAAAATGTTACATCTTCCCCAAATTCTCTACCTCTTCAGGACATTACCTATTCTAATCCCAGCTAACTACTTTAAATCCTTGCAGTCTATACTATCGTGATTTATTTGGCAAGGGAAGAAGCCTCAATGCCCTCATACAAAACTTATAAAACATCATTCAGTAGGTGGCACAGGTTATATAGACTATTATTTAGCTGCCCTTCTTACCCAAATCAAAGAATGATTTCTTCCCTCTCCCACCACAATCTGGGGAAACATAGAAACATCCTATACACCGGGATGCTCTCTATATACCTGGCTCTCTAGGAGCTAGAACTCCCACGCGCATATCACCCACTATGAAAGCCTTGATCAAAGCCTGGAAGTCCCAAACCCAACAGGCCCACTCCTACCCTCAAACTACCAACCTTAAAATCCCCATCTCGGCACTACAATACACTATCGACTCTACAGTATATCCTATACACCCTGGCAATTGAAAGGCAATAAATATATAAACAACCTATTTGAAAATAACATCTTCAAATCCTTTTCAACCCTTCAAAAAGATTTCCTCCTCCCTAACTCAGACCTTTATTTATTTATGTACAAAACAATGCATTTCAGCAATTTTCTCATGGCCGTGTAAGAAACCCACACCAGCCTGGCTATTTCTCACTGCCACAACTCCCCAACACAAAGGAATCTAGCTATTCTACACCATACTCCAACAAAAAGGCACCTTCACCAAATCAGCCCCACTACTTAGATGGGAAAAATTCCTAAAATGCACATATACTGATATACTGACAGTGGATCTCGGCCTCTAGGTCCATTTACAAGGCTACCAGCTGCTCCACTCTTTCAGGAATTCTTTATCAAACTGACACTCAGGTGGTATCTGACACCCGAAAGGATTGAAAAATTTGGTCAACCCACAAGTGACCTTTGCTGAAGAAACTGCGGTCAAAAGGGAGACCTTAGCCATACCTTTTGGAGTTGTCTCAAACTGTTAACATTCTAGACATCTACCTTCAGAATCATACCTGAAATATCTTAATCGACCATCCCTCTCTCTCCCAGCCCAGCACTCTTATCATTAGAAATAGAAACACTCCCACCGGCTTCACAAATTATTACCACCCCCATCCTTTTAGCAGCCAAACTCAGTATCACTAGAAGATGGAAAATCACAGACCCTCCTACACTTCAGGAAGTGATAGATTTAACCCATCTTCATTTCTACACATGAACAAATTATAGCACTCCACTCAGATAGAGTAGAACGCTTCACTCGTATATGGCATCCATGGACTACATGGATAACGCATAATCTATGAAATCCTGTTAGTTCTTCCTCTGCTCTGCACCACCCTACCCATTCCTACCGCAAACACGAATGGATCATGGCCATCATCTGCCTGATGCCAGCCCTCTTCCATTCGATAACATCACTCAAAGTCATCATTCCTTATCTGTACCCCTGTAAGGTAATACAACTTCTACCTGTAATGTATCTAGGTTATCTGATAAGGTCAACCTGATTTTGCTCATTCCTTTCCTTGTTTGAATTCTAAACATTGAGATCCTTGTAACGTTCATTTGGAACTTTCTGTACAACTGTTTATTTTCTTATTCCTGTTACAATTAAATTCAAATAAAAAATTAATTGAAGAAAAAAATATATAATGTAGAATTAGAAAATTAGAAGTTAGATAGGTAGAGAGAAATAGTGGTGAAGCATATGAATAAAAAACGTTATCTTGAAAGTTAAGTAAAATAAAAAAGAAACTGAGTTTGGGCTCCTTAAAAAAGGTACAACATTCACAAATGTAGCTATTCACTTTGCCTACATGCCTAACATACCTTTTCTGAAGTGACACTCCTGCAAGTTTTTTCAAAGATAATTACCATGTTACAGGAGATTGGCACAATTCAGAAAAGTTACGTTAGGGTTTTTGTACAATTTAAAATGAATTAATGGCTCCAATAACAATGTCTACTACATTAATTACTTATCTGCACTAATGTGAATTTTAGCACACAGCAACACTATCCATAAAATATGTATTATTCTGCAGATGGTAAAAATATTAAAACTCTCTGCCAGCTTCTGTGCATGTGCCAGGGATCCATACATCTGCCAACACAGCACATCAACCCACTCTCAAGACTATTCCTGACCACGATCCTCCCCCATCACCCAATCCCCAAACTCACCATCTCTCCTATACACCCTCATTTAATTTGCCATTTCACTAACGCACACTTGTTGCCATTGCACTGAAGAACAACTCAGCTCTTGTCATAACTGTAGCAATTCACACATCTGTGCTTACTACCACTATACCAGTTTGTTCTTCTGTATTCATTTCTTTTAGCAAATGGGAACACTGTTGCTAGTAAAGTAGAGAATCTTCAAAATTAATAAATTAGTACAGCATTTGTATTAACACTAAAGCAAATATATTAATGCATACGTTTGCGTTATAGCTCATACTCCACATTATAATAATATTCAGGGTGTAACATGAAGCATGAACAAATATACAATACCCAAAACTTAAGTGAACCCTCCTTGATTCATGGAGTGATCACAGGTTTATCTTCCTCCAGAATATTGCTAGGGAAGGGAATAATATAGAAGTAAAAATTAATTAAAGAAAATGTTCCTATTAAATAGAGAAAACTTAATGAACTCTGAACTCTAACTGATGACATGACCATATAGAATAATTCAGAGACTAAATATGTTGCAGATAGAATGAATAATATCCTATGTCTACTAGGCACATATATACAGTATCTCTATGTAAACTGAAATGTCATACCACTGCTAAAAGTCCAAATATGACTTTATTTCAGTAAAAGTCAGAGGCAATCCAAATAGTAGTCCGAAAACACCCCCCTAATCAGGGCTTGAGATTGAAAATAATGTGAAGGGACTAGAAGTGAACTGGACCTTTAACAGGACAAACAGAAATCTTGTCAGCATCTGCATAGGCAGTAAAACCAACTGCTGACAAGACTTGTGCTTGTGGTGTTTGTGGCCCATATATTTTACACTTTAGTTTCACTACTCTACAAGCCAAAGAGACCATGCAGATCCTCAGTGGTGTAGAAGCCACCTGCTTGAGATCCAGATTATTAAAGTATTGAGAACATCAATACTTTATCTAGAAATATCAATAAGATCAGTATATAGGTCCAGCACTCACTTTCCACACCTACAGTATATCTTCAAGACACATTTTTTTAATTTCTCAACAATACATTTAGACATGCAGTATGTTTTTTCTGAAAACTATAAGATGACCCAACATTAATTTTTAGGTGACTTACCACATTTCTTATCAGGTTTGAACAAGTTTTAACACCAAACTCTGTTTTTGATGGAGTACCACACTTGGCCACTATTGTAGTTCTATTTTTCTATGCATTATGCCTGAGTGTGATGGATGACATGTAAATAGTATATAGGGAATACAATTGCCATGTTCATCTATGTGAAGTTTGATTTCAGTCTTCATATTTTGCTCTTCATTGGAACATCAATCACCTGAAATTCTTCATGTACAATACTTTTTCTTTGGCTGCTACTGGGGTATAATTATTGAAAAATAGCATCTGGCCAGGAGCTCAGAAGCTGTAGGGATACCTTTCTTGATCTCTTAAAATTGAACACTGAGCTCATGTGAATGACCATGGCAATTCATCTTCAGTTAAGTTCTATGTCATCTATTAATCGATGTCACAATCAATGTGAGAGTTGATCAGTCATTATGGTCCCCTGCTAGCATATAGATGACCAATGGTACTTCTACATAATGGAGAAAACACAGCATGTATCCTGCAAATGGCTAAAAATCTTTATTTCTGACTTATACTATTAAAGAAATATTTGAACATGACATTACTTTTTCACCCTCTAATGCTCTGCTGAACTTTTATAGAAAGTATTGCTTTTCCCTATGCATAGAAAGATACCCATACAAATGAGAGAAAAGGTCATTCTACTTTTTGGAATTTTGAAGTTGAAGTAACTGTTAAATAACTGTCAATGTAATGGGTATCATGTCAGCACCCCCTCTTAACAAAATGTGGATTGGATTTTAAAACTCCCAATATGACATATTCTCAGTGCAGGAATGGGTTTCGCACCATGGGCCATTTCTCATTGTTACTTGTATTAGAATTTTTATGAATGTAAGTGTGATTCTGAGATAAAGAAACATGGAAAGATAATATGGGCCATATTTTATGATGGCAAAGATCCAGTGTTGCTAGTAGAATTAGGAATTATTTAAATCTTCCTTTTCAGCTAAAAAGCACATTTAATGATTTTTTATAAGTTCTTGTTAAGTTTTAAGGTAAAGATTCATGGTCACAAAAGAAAAAAAATCTTGGTGAGGGGTACACAATACTAAATGCCATCTATATCTATAAATAGTATCAATTTGTTATATGATGCATCTGCCTTCCATAGACAAAAGCATGACTAAAATAAGCACTTATTGAAGCTTAGGCAGATGGCGCAATGCTCATTCATTGATAGTTCACCTTAAAGCGGTTGTAAACCCGAAAATGAAAAAAAAAAAACCTGCAAGACAAAGCCATAATGAGCTAGTATGCATCGCATACTAGCTCATTATGCATTACTTACCTTAGAACGAAGCCCCAACACGGACCCCCGGACATCGCTGCGGGCGCCGCCATGATCCCTCGGCGTCTCTTCCGCGTTCGGCGGCTCCGGCGCTGTGATTGGCCGGAGCCGCGATGACGTCACTCCCGCGCGAGCTGCCGGTGTTCTAAAATTTTCTCGGACCCATGAAAAAATCGGACCTCGTCACTTCCGGTGACCCTATATCATGAAACAGCTGATGGGAGTCTCAAGTGCACATTATCTTGGTTTGGTAAAATTATAACACATAGCGGGCAGTTGACTGAGAGAAGGCGGGGCTGAGGTGGGACGGAAGACACCGCCGTGTCATCTGCAGAGCTGAATAGAGGAGGCAGGACGGAGGTGCGGCCGTGTAATAACTGCAGGACTTAAGCGACTCCTTCTGTTTTATTATCTTTAGTAATTATCGTATTATTTATCCTTAGGATTTCATAACATTTAGTATTTCTATAATACAAAATAAGAAATACTAAATGTCAGCTCTGCAGATGACGTGGCGTGTCTTCCGTCCCACCTCAGCCCCGCCTTCTCTCAGTCAGCTGTCCGCTCTCTGTTATAATTTTGCCAAACCTCGAAAAATGTCTTCTGCGTATGCGCACGGACGACTCCGCATGCGCACGGACGACTCCCATCAGCTATTTTGTGATGCTCTGTCCCCGGAAGTGACGAGGTCCGATTTTTTCACGGGTCCGACAAAATTTTACAACACCGGCTAGGAAAACTGAAGGTCCCCCCGGATCTTCAGAGCGCATGACCCGGCCGCATCTTTTATTTACAGTGTTCTGTGATTGTGAAAACTACCCACACCCTTTGCAGCTGTCGGGTTGTAGTTCTCAGCCTTCCTGTCAGAGTGTAACTGCCTGCCCATATCGGAGGTAAGGATAGGCAGCTACACAGACAGTCTGCAGGATCATGGCATTTTTTTGTTAGGAGCCTGTAAAGCATTGAACCCACAATCAGCATTTTGTGGGTGCAATGCTTTACAAGCTCCTAACAAAAATAAATAAATAAATACATATTTTTTACCTGCAAAAAAAAGGGGAACTTATCCTTTAAACACCCAGAAACTAAACCATTTACATTTTTTAAACTTTGTATGGCAGTTACATAAACAAGTGTTTACTACTTATACTTAGTTTCAAACATTTCAATTTTAAATATTTAATATCCTGCTAAATAAGGGCACTTATCATACCACTAAAGTGCACACAAACTACTACATAAAGGTGTTTAGCAGAAGACTGCAGAATACTCTCAAGCATCAACCCAGGGGAGTGGACTACTTTATTAGCAAACCTGGAAAAAAAGCCTAACTGTGGACACCAGCATTTTCATTCAGTTTACGGATTTGGATTTTTAAGTACATTTTTACCTTTGCAGTATTGTAAGAAAAATCTCCAATATGTTAAAAAAAAAAACAAATCTCCCTTTAGTTTCTGCCAGCTTGTGGGTAACTGCAGCATCAGAAAACACTCAGAGTCCAGTTGCAGAGAAACAGGTATATATTGTACCTGAAGCTCAGTGATGTCCCTGATGACGTCATATGCAATGAAACGTGTAGGGCGGAGCCATGCAAACGCACTACCATGCATGCGCAGTCCTGCCTCAGCCATTTTGGCTTCTAAATGAAGTTTTTGGCGTTTAAATGCTTGTTGTACCAGCTGATAGGTGAGTGCACTATATACCCTAATGTTGGTGGACTGAGTCTAAAATACAGTGGAGTCTGTGTGAACTGCAGAAGAGGCTTGATCATTATCCCTGTGGCGGTGATATATTGGAGTTCTCTTGGGAGAATCATTTCCAATTTGTGATGTTGATTTTACTGTTTGAAAAAAAATGTACATGGACCACTCTTATTAGGGGTCACATACATTCAGGAAAGCATAGCATAAGAGTGGATGGTGTCATCTTGGCTACCTTGAGGATTTCTATTTCCATCACGGCTTGTGGAACTGTAAACCTTGACTCTTTGTTTAAGTTTTCTCTGTCTTTGGACTTTTGGCTATTTTCTTTATTTTGGTTGCGTATTTACTTTAATAATATATTTGCACTGTAATATTGATCACGTGTTTGTAACATTTGCTATTTAACTTTTAGTAATAATTTGTTCATTTTAGTGCTGCACTGTTTGGATTTGCAGTAATATACAACAAGACCAACAAGTTCCCCCCATAACAGCTGAAAGAAAAGAAAATGCATACAATTAAAAATGATAAAAAAAAAGTTCAGGAAAGGGGGGTGGATGAACGAGTGCCCCCCTCCTTAACCATACCAGGCCACATGCCCTCAACATAGGGGGTGGGTGCTTTGCCCTCCCACCCCAAAGCACCTTGTCCCCATGTTAATGGAGACAAGGGCCTCATCCTCACAACCCTGAGTGTTTATGTTAGGGTCTGCAAGCAGGGGGCCTATCAAAATCTGGAAGCCCCATTTAAAAAGGGGCCCCCCAGATCCCAGCCCCCCATGTGAATAAGCATGGAGTACCCCTACCCATTTACTACAAAACTGTCAAAAAGTAATAAAAGACAGTTTTTGACAATTCCTTTATTCAAATATAAGAAAAAAAGTGTTCCCCGATGTACAGTATCTCACAAAAGTGAGTACACCCCTCACATTTTTGTAAATATTTTATTACAGCTTTTCATGTGACAACACTGAAGAAATGTCACTTTAGTTACAATACAAAGTAGTGAGTGTACAGCTTGTATAACAGTGTAAATTTGCTGTCCCCTCAAAATAACTCAACACAAAGCCATTTATGTCTAAACCGTGGGCAACAGAAGTGAGTACACCCCTAAGTGAAAATGTCCAAATTGGGCCCAATTAGTAATTTTTCCTCCCTGTTGTCATGTAACTTGTTAGTGTTACAAGGTCTTGGGTGTGAATGGGGAGCAGGTGTGTCAAATTTGTTGTTATCGCTCTCTCACTCTCCCATACTGGTCACTGAAAGTTCAACATGGCACCTCATGGCAAAGAACTCTCTAAGAAACTGAAAAAAAAGAATTGTTGCTCTACATAAAGATAGCCTAGGCTATAAGAAGATTGCCAAGATCCTGAAACTGAGCTGCAGCATGGTGGCCAAGACCATACAGTTCCATTCAGAACAGGGCTTGCCATGGTCGACCAAAGAAGTTGAGTCCACAAGCTCAGCGTCATATCCAGAGGTTGTCTTTGGGAAATAGATGTATGAGTGCTGCCAGCATTCCTGCAGAGGTTGAAGGGTGGGGGATCAGCCTATCAGTGCTCAGACCATACGCTGCACACTGCATCAAATTGGTCTGCATGGCTGTCGTCCCAGAAGGAAAGGAAAGATGATGCACAAGAAAGCCCGCAAACAGTTTGCTGAAGACAAGCAGACTAAGGGCATGGATTACTGGAACAATGTCCTGTGGTCTGATGAGACAAAGATAAACTTATTTGGTTCAGATGGTGTCAAACGTGTGTCGGGCAACTAGGTGAGGAGTACAAAGACAAGTGTGTCTTGCCTACAGTCAAGTATGGTGGTGGGAGTGTCATGGTCTGGGGTTGCATAAGTGCTGCCAGCACGGGGGAGCTACAGTTCATTGAGGGATCCATGAATGCCAACAAGTACTGTGACATACTGAAGCAGAGCATAATCCTCTGCCTTTGGAAAATGGGCCGCAGGGCAGTATTCCAACATAATAACGACCCCAAACACACCTCCCAGATGACCACTGCCTTGCTAAAGAATCTGAGGGTAAAGGTGATGAATTGACCAAGCATATCTCCAGACCTAAACCCTATTGAGCATCTGTGGGGCATCCTCAAATGGAAAGTGGAGGAGCGCAAGGTCTCTAACATCCACCAGCTCTGTGATGTCATCATGGAGGAGTCGAAGAGGACTCCAGTGGCAACCTGTGAAGCTCTGGTGAACTCTTTGCCCAAGAGGGATAAGGCAGTGCTGAAAAAATAATGGTGGCCACACAAAATATTGACACTTTGGGTCCAATTAGGACATTTTCAATTAGGGGTGTACTCACTTTTGTTGCCAGTGGTTTAGACATTAATGGCTTTGTGTTGAGTTATTTTGAGGGGATAGCAAATTTACACTGTTATACAAGCTGTACACTCACTACTTTACATTGTAGCAAAGTGTCATTTCTTCAGTGCTGTCACATGAAAAGATATAATAAAATATTTACAAAAATGTGAGGGGTGTACTCACTTTGTTAAGATACTGTAAATCAATCATCAATCATGCCGGCCGCCGCACCACCGAACAAAAAAAAAAAAGCTTTGCTCGCAAAGACAGCTGACCGCCGAATGCCTCCTCTGCCATTTGGACAGTTCTTATACAGGTAAGGGTGGGGCCACCTGGTGACATCACCTGTTGGCACCACCCCCCTTTGTGATGTCACTGACCCAGCATGCACCAATTTTGGCTTTATTACCCTTAAAATCCATACCAGACCCAAAGGACCTAGTATGGACTGCGGGGACCCAACGCCTTTTTTTTTCAAATGTTTTATTGCCGGCAATGGTATTGTATTGCCAGCAATTTAAATGTCATTTCATTCATTTTTTTTCTTTAGAAATTTAATGTTTGCTGCAGCATGCTACAGCTTCCTGGCAGGGCTCCTTGGCTTGCGAATCCATCCATTTCTATACACCATCTGATATCCATCCTATTTTGGCTGTGTTGGGAGAGATTATATGTACATCCTTTGGATCCTCCTGAGACAAACTCTTTTTTACAACTATTGTAAGTCATTATAGCACACAAATTGTTTAAGCAACACAACTGTGTACAATGTATAGAATGAGTAACGTATATTAGCTGTATATTATGTATATATTTTCTCATTCTGTCTAGTAATTCGAACCGCATACCTCTGAGCTCTGAAGATGCCGACTTGGCGAAACACATTGGGATAACCCATCCTACCCAATTGTGATGTCCTCATATGTAAAAATACATGTGTTAAATTAAATACAAATATATCTTATTATATATACATAGGGAAGGACCTCTATCTTCAGGGGTGCTTTGGTTGGAATATAATTTGTGAAAGTATTTCATGTTTCTAAGGGGGTGTATATATCCCCAATATTATCTTTTAATACCATATTTTGTAATAAAGAATCATTTTTAACTTATATATGTGTACTGACACTTATTCTGTGGGAAGCTCTCAACACCTTTAAAGTCCTACCTTTTCTCTTTCCTTTTTGTATACATGTTTAATAAGCGCTAACACTGGTCTCTGGCCCTGTCCTTCTCTATGCTTTGCCATTCACAAAAGGCAAGACCTTAGGCTGCACATTTTGTGAATGACCATGTGAAGATGGGGGTGGAGACATAAAACCAGCGTTGGTTTCTATAATATATGTAGCAATGATGTTGGGGGTTAGCAGAAATACAACAGGAATTGTACTAGAAACTGAACAAAAAGGAAAATGTTAAATACACTTTCTGAAATGTTTGTAGTCATATTAGTGCACTTGCAACAAAAACAATTGAGTGCTGTCCATGATACCTTTTTTTCACTAACATACAAATTTTCAGAACAATATTTTTCTTCTTCAAGGTCAAAGCAATACTCAAAGTCCAAGAGTACTCCCCGGACCTTGAAAAAGTAAGAAGCAGGTACACCCCGAAAACTTGTCCTACAAATTTGGATGTTAGTGCAAATAATACAAACATCACAAGCAGTACTCAAATACAGTTTCCTAATTAAAATATTATGCAAATATGCATAGAAGTGAATGACCCCTAAATGTGCCCTGAGTTTTTGCTTTATTCTAGAGATAGAAGGTCACCAGTATAAATAAAATATAGGCATTGTGACTTGTGTCTGTAGTATCGCAGGTGAAATAATATCACAGGTTAAACCATTTCTGATTAATGAAGCTCCATTCCTACCTAGAAGAGTGGAAAACAAGGCTGTAATGTTATCTGTCCCATTGGACCAGAGTATAGAAACAATGATATATGACTACCAGCTTTCTTGCTACAGATGGAATCCTCTTATACGAAATGATGTACCACTTTACTGTTTAATGTTTAATGTTACCAGAATCGAATTCAATTCCAAACAACTTTTACCAAGGTGATAGAAACCATCTAATATTCAAATGTTTTACAGCTACAGGAACATTTTTCAGTCTATACTCTAAAGTACATAGAACAATCAGTGCAAATCTTTGTAGGTATTTGTATGTGTCAATATGCCAGGAACATGTAAATGTTTGTATCCTGAGAGCAACCAATTCTCCTCTACAGAATAGCAGCATTTGTCTTAACAGTAAAGAGAAAAAAAATCCAGAACTTGTGATAGTATTATAAGCCAAGGTTTTCAAGATTTATACCACGGATTATTCTCTTCAACAGACAAAAGTCACCCACTCAGTCTACATGAAATCAACAATGCTACATCAACCCAAAAGGTAGTAGAAGCCTCTTAAAGTGTTTCTAAAGTCTCAAGGTTTTTACCTTCTGTAGGTAAAAGGAAAAAAACCCTCTCGCAATCCAGCTCTGTGCATGACAACTATTGCTCTCCTGGCTTTGTTCCTCCTCCCTGGGCAGATTGATAGCAGTGGGTGCCATTGACTTCCACTCCTGTCAATGAACTCCAGTGACGAGGGAAGGGGGTGGAGGGAGTCCCGTTGTCTGTGTCAATGGACTCAGCAGCGAGGCTCAGGAAACGGCACGAGTGTCCCCATGGAAATCAGTTTCCTATTGGGGGCACCAGCAAGAGGAGGAGCCAAGAGCACCAATGGGGGACCCTAAAAAGGGAGGATCGGGACCACCCTGTGCACAGTACAGGTATGACATGTTTTTTATTTAAAAAAAAAAAAATTCTTTACACGCACTTTATGGTATACGTAAGCAGTACCATAGGACTTAACACCCAAAACATTATACCTGTTTTTTTTATTTTCCCCCAGCACACAAGGATTTGTGCTGATTTATTTAAATGATTCTTGTTTTAGTCATTCATATAGGAAAATAAATATCATTTTGGCATTGTAAGCCCCATAGTTAACAAGTTGATGTGGAAATTATTCTGGTAGGTAAAAGACCATCAGCTGAAAGAGCTAACCTGGTTAAGAATAAAAGTTTGGGTTTTACTCTTCGTTTATATTGTACATGCTAAATGGACACTCTTAATACGTTGTTACATTGCAGAAAAACAGATTGTGTTCCCAGTAACTTTAAAAAAGCTCAAAAGTGCTGTAAGGCAAAATTTGTATTTTTCTGCAAACATGTGTAAAAAACAAAAAACTAACATTGTAGTTAAACTAGAGCTTTGCAATTCATGTTAGATTTTTCACATCTGCATGACGCATAGATGTTATCATGAAAAACTGTAGTTCCGACTTTAAATAAGGTTCATACATCCCACTTGTTTTATTAAATTATATTTGAAGCTAAATATGTTATGACAGCCTGACAGATGTTCATGAATTTCCTGTGGTTTTAAATATTTCAGTTTTCATCAGCTTCCTTCACTTGTCTTTTCCTGAGATATGATTTTCTTAAAAGCAAGATAGATTTTTTTGTATTTTTTTTATTAACGCACATTTTTAAAATATTATATAATACATAAAAATGAAATTAAAGTGAAGCCTTCTCCCACTGAATTTTGGCTCCCCATTCTATGGCGCACGGGGCCATCCACAATACCTAAAGTTCCTAAACTCTCTGTTTCAGCTCCATCTCTTCAATAAAAATTATGCCATAAGAAGTCTTTCTTAACCGCCTCAAAAAAATAAATAAATAAAAGGAAAAAAATAAATAAAAGAAATTATGATCCTGTGGTAATATAATAAGCAGTGTAGTAATCTGATAAAAGCCAGGGCAACCAAACTGATAAGAGGCATGGAGGAGCTCAGCTATGAGAAAAGATTAGAGGAACTGAATTTATTCTCTCTTGAGAAGAGGAGATTAGGGGGGATATGATCAACATGTATAAATACATAAGGGGTCCATATAGTGAACTTGGTGTTGAGTTATTCACTTTGAGGTCCACACAGAGGACAAGGCGGCACTCTTTACGGCTAGAGGAAAAGAGATTTCGTCTCCAAATATGGAAAGGTTGCTTTACCGTAACAGCTGTGAAAATGTGGAATAGACTCCCTCCAGAGGTGGTTCTGGCTAGATCAGTAGATTGCTTTAAAAAAGGCCTCGATTCTTTCCTAGGTGTACATAATATAAATGGGTACTAATATTTATAGGTAAAGTTCCAGGAAATATCTGATTGCCTCTCTGGGGATCAGGAAGGAATTTTTTCCCCTGCTGTAGCAAATTGGATTGCTGGGGTTTTTCGCCTTCCTCTGAATCAACCACAGTTAAAGGATTGTGTATATGGGATTGTATAGTTGAGTTTTCTTTACTGTTTTTTGTTTTTTATTGGTTGAACCAGATAGACTTGTGTCTTTTTTCAACCTGACTAACTATGTATCTATTTAAAGCTACTCACCAACCTGATGATTCAGAATTGCTTAAAATGTTTGAGTTGGACACATCCAGAGAAATTAGACAAAAATAGACCCTTGCTTTGGTCACCATTTAAACCATTCCCTGATGCTGATTCTGCCTACAGTCCAAACTGTACTGAGCCCATTCGGATATTTCTGCTGTATTTTCAGTGTGTTAACAAATGCATGTATCGGTAATTTAAATGAACAGACAGACCAAGGCACAGCAAAGTCAGACCTGCATTAAAATGCACATACTGTATATACCTAGCCTTCATAATGAGTAGTGATTGGCAGTCAGCTTCTAACCCTTTCTTTCCCAACACATTGAAAGATGAACTCCAGGACTGGAGAAAATTCCTTTGCTGTGACCCCATCATACGCGGCAAAAGTTAAAGCGGAGTTACAGCCCCAAAAGCAACTTTGGCCCATCCGCTTGCTGTAAATAACCTGACAAAGAATTGGATAATCCAATTTCTTTTATTTACTTACCTTGTTTTTTAAGAAAATATACTTACCTTCCTTCCATTTCCTCCCTCTTTGGCCGCGGCCCGCGCCGTTACTTCCTGCTCTGCAATGCATCCTGGGAGCTCTTACTCATCACACCCAGGAGGCAATGGGCAGTGACGGGGCGGCCGGCCACTTCTCTCATTGTGTTATTTCCAAACGTGACGCAATGATAGGCGGCATCCAGCGCATGCGGCGCCATCTTTAAAAAGGGTATACAGGCTATTGTTGCCAGTATACCCTTTTGTGTGTTCGAAAGAGGGAGGCAGAATGATCGTTGTTTGGAAAACATCCGGCTTGACTTTACTGCAATTCTGGTATGTGTGATTGGGGGCAGCAGCAGCAGCTTCAATGGCACCTTGATATTGGGGGGCAGCAGCTTCAATGGCACTGTGATTTTGGGGACAGCAACAGCTTCAAAGGCACTGTGATTTTGGGGGCAGCAGCTTCAATGGCACTGTGATACTGGTGGCACCAGTAGCAATGGCACTGTGATATTGGGGGCACCAGCAGCAATAACAATGTGATATTGGGGGCACCAGCAGCTTCAGTGGCACTGTGATATTGGGGGCAGCAGCTTAAATGGCACTGTAATATTGGGGGCACCAGCAGCAATGGCAATGTGATATTGGGGGCACCAGCAGCTTCAGTGGCACTGTGATATTGGGGGCAGCAGCTTAAATGGCACTGTGATATTGAGGGCACCAGCAGCAATGGAACTGTGATATTTGGGGCACCAGCAACTTCAATGACACTGTGATATTGGGGGCACCAGCAGCTTCAATGGCACTGTGATATTGGGGGCACCATCAGCTTTAATGGCACTGTGATATTGGGGGAAGCAGCAGCAATCGCACTGTGATATTGGGGGCACCAGCAGCAGTAATGACACTGTGGTAATGGGGGCATCAGCAGCAGCAATTGCACTGTGATATTGGGGGCACCAGCAGCAGTAATGGCACTATGATATTGGGGGCACCAGCAGCAGTAATGGCACTGTGATATTGGGGGCTGCAGCTTCAATGGCACTTTGATATTGGCGGCAACAGCAGCAATGGCACTGTGATATTGGGGGCACCAGCAGCTTCAATGGCACTGTGATATTCGGGGCACTATCAGCTTTAATGGCACTGTGATATTGGGGGCACCAGCAGCAATTGCACTGTGATATTGGGGGCACCAGCAGCAGTAATGGCACTGTGATAATGGGGGCATCAGCAGCAGCAATTGCACTGTGATATTGGGGGCACCAGCAGTAGTAATGGCACTGTGATATTGGGGGCAGCAGCTTCAATGGCACTGTGATATTGGGGGCACCAGCAGCAATGGCACTCTGATATTGGGGGCAGCCGCTTCAATGGCACTGTGATATTGAGGGCAGCAGCTTCAATGGCACTGTGATATTGGGGGCAGCAGCAGCAATTGCACTGTGATATTGGGGGCAGCATAAGCAATGGCAGTAATTTTGATGGCAGCAGCACTGTGATGGGGGCATGTGACATCAAACTGCTTCTGCCCTCAATCACACTGCCATCAAAGTGCGGCACCGTCACAGTATGACATCCATCCATCCAACCCAGTGCCACTATCACAGTGCTGCTGCCCCAATATCACAGTGCAATTGCTGCTGCTGGTGCCCCCAATATCACAGTGCCATTACTGCTGCTGGTGCCCCCAATTTCACAGTGCAATTGCTGCTGCTGGTGCCCCCAATATTACAGTGCCATTACTGCTGCTGGTGCCCCCAACATCGCAGTGCAATTGCTGCTGCTGGTGCCCTTATATCACAGTGCCATTACTGCTGCTGGTGCCCCCAATATCACAGTGCCATTGAAGCTGTTGCCCCCAATATCACAGTGCCATTACTGCTGCTGGTGCCCCCAATATCACAGTGCAATTTCTGCTGCTGCTGCCCCCAATATCACAGTGCCATTGAAGCTGTTGTTGCCCCCAATATCACAGTGTCATTACTGCTGCTGGTGCCCCCAATATCACAGTGCAATTGCTGCTGGTACCCCCAATATCACAGTGCCATTACTGCTGCTGGTGCCCCCAATATCACAGTGCCATTACTGCTGATGGTGCCCCCAATATCACAGTGCCATTACTACTGTTGCTGGTGCCCCTAATATCACAATGCCATTGAAGATACTGCCCCCAATATCACAGTGCCATTGAAGCTGCTGCCCCCAATATCACAGTGCCATTACTGCTGCTGGTGCCCCCCAATATCACAGTGCCATTACTGCTTCTCTTGCCCCCAATATCACAGTGCAATTGCTGCTGCTGGTGCCTCCAATATCACAGTGCCATTACTGCTGGTGCCCCCAATATCACAATACAATTGCTGCTGCCCCCAATATCACAGTGCCATTTAAGCTGCTATGGGGGGTGCTCACAATATCACAGTGCCATTGCTGCTGGTGCCCCCAATATCTTAGTGCAATTGCTGCTGCTGCCCCCAATATAACAGTGCAATTGAAGCTGCTGGTGCCCCCTAATATCACAGTGCCATTGAAGCTGCTGGTGTCCCCAATATCACAGTGCCATTGTTGCTGGTGCCCCCAATATCACAGTGCAATTGCTGCTGCTGCCCCCAATATAACAGTGCAATTGAAGCTGCTGGTGCCCCCAATATCACAGTGCCATTGAAGCTGCTGGTGTCCCCAATATCACAGTGCCATTGCTGCTGGTGCCCCCAATATCACAGTGCCATTGAAGCTGCTGCCCCCAATATCACAGTGCCATTGAAGCTGCTGCCCCCAATATCACAGTGAAATTGCTGTTGGTGCCCCCAGTATCAGAGTGAAATTGCTGTTGGTGCCCCCAATATCACAGTGCCATTGAAGCTGCTGCCCCCAATATCATTGCGCCATTGCTGCTGCTGCCCCCAATCACAAATACCAGATTTGCAGTAAAGTCAAGCTGGATGAACGATCAGTCTGCTTCTCTCTCTCTCGGTCTGTTCTGGTCTGCTCCTCTGCTCCACGTACATTGTTCCTCCGGGAGGCGGTAAATGTCTTTATAGGGGTGGCAACCTCCGCCGACGCTGCCGTCCCTATGGAAACCATTACTATGCCAATCGCATAGTACTGCGCATGTGCGATATTTTGCGGTGCATTCTGGGTAGGCAGAATGAACTGCAAGCAGGAAGAAGGCAAGACATTATTACACTGCGGCTTTAGATGACCACAGCAAAGATGGCCGCGCTCAGACACACAGATTTTATAAGTAAGAATTTCACACAAATCATACCCTATAAAACTAATAACTGTGGGAATAGAGGTTATTTAAAGGGCGATGGATCACTATTTATGGAGTATTTTTCTCTAAAAAACGTTTCTGAGGCCGGAACTCCGCTTTAAAGTGATCGTAAAGGTTAGTTTTTTTTTTTTTTTAATTAACAAACATCTTATACTTACCTGCTCTGTGCAAGGGTTTTGCACAGAGAAGCCCCGATTCTCCTTTTCTGGGGTGCCCCGGCTGTGCTCCTGGCTCCTCCTCTTCGTTGGGTGCCCCCACAGAGAGCCGCTATAGACACAGACAGCAGGAATCTGCTCACCCCCAGCTCCCGTGTCACTGGATTTGATTGAAAGCAGCAGGAGCCAATCAATCTATCCAATGAGGACCCGAGACAGCAGGTGGAGCTGCTGGGCTCATTGCTGGAACAATCGGGCTCAGGTAAGGAAAATGGGGGGTCTGATGGGGGCAGCTGAAGCACAGAAGAGTTTTCACCTTAATGCATAGAATACTTTTTAAGGATGGGGTAGTGGGACAAGCTGTACACTTACCTCTTACTTTGCTTTAGGAGATTTCTGTGCTCACATATTCTCCCCTATGCTCATGGTTGTGGGTATGCCCTTGCCATTCTCACATACAATGCAGGGCAAAGGCCCTGTATTTTATATGATATTATCAGAGTGTGAGCAGCAGCCAGAATGCCTTAGAGAGTAGGCTTTGGTAGGCCGATCACATGACATATAGGAAGCCTGCCAGAGTAAGGAATAATATAAGTATTATAGCTTATTCCTCCACCCCAAACCTAAAAGAGCCCAGTTAGGAAAGTATATTTGCCTCTGGTCGCTATCAGCTTAAAGCCCCACTCAGGGCACTAGAAAATCTCACTTCTGGTCTGCACTGCCTGTGACACCACTACATATTGGGTCAAGCAATTTAGGAAGGCATAAACATGACAGTACAATGTGGGAGATTTTTTTTCTGTCTGCACTGAGCACATATTTTTTTAAAGGAAAACCGTAATGGTTCAAGGTCAGTTGTATTTAATAATTCATTCGATTTACAATATGTAAACAGATGATGAGGGTGCCTCAATGACACAGGTTTTTTGGAGCATAACAGGTTTAACAAAGGCAAAGCTCAGCAGTAGTTTTAAAATTTTCTTTGCTTATATAGGCCTGGTGCACACTATGAGTTTTTTCCATACAACCCAGCTCCGATCCCATGTTAGTACCGCGATCTGTTGTGTTCTGGTGGGAAGGGGGGCGCCCCACCCCTCGCCAGAACACCACCATGACCTGCGCTCTAAGCTATTGGCTAAGAGCGCTGATTGGGAGCCATTCAGCTGCTGGTTTTCCAGCATGCTCACCCAGTACTCCAATCCCAGCTGTACTGCCACCACACTTGGTCCGCACTGCAGGCGGCCGGGCTCTCCTGTTTTTGCTACTGTACCAATTTCCAGCTGAGACCTTTCTGCATACATGTACAGTAAGTGCAATTCTTTTTAACTAATAAATGTATTGAGGATAATTCACTATTGGCCATTTTATTTATTTCCATGCCACATATTGCAAGTCTGGCTTCACCTGTGAGTGGTTTAGTGCCAGTGTTCGGGGCTGTAGGAAGCATCTGGTGTATTTACCGAGGCTCAGCTCATCCCATCCTGGGATACATATCTGCACTGATCCATTTTGTATCTGGTAAGCAGCCATCCATCTGTGTGATCACTGTGGGTTTGCATGCAACACCTGAGTTTGTCAGCTGTGTTGTTTCACTGCTCACCATTCAACTGCAGCCGGATTCATTATGAACTTTTCCTCACATTATTTATTTACCTTTGAATTTTGAGCACTTTGCTTCAGTTACTCGTTATATGTTGATTCTGTATTGAGCTACATCCACTTTTGGTCTTTGAGCACATTGCTTTTGTCACTTTTGTCACTCATTACATGTTGATACTGTATTGATTGAGTTGCATCCACTTCTGAATGTGAGCACTCTGTGTTTGTCACTCATCATATGTTGATTTGTATTGATTGAGGTGCATTCACTTTTAGAACATATCCATGTTCAATATTTGTTTGTTCATTTTTCATTAGTAATTTTCCATTAGTGCACCTTTACATTTCCTACATGCTTTCCCAGTAGAAGCTGGCCAAATGGCTGGCTTCTGTCAGACCAGCTGCCATACACATGGGCTAAATGTTGGCCAGTTTTTATTGAAATAGCCAAAGTCTCCCGGCATTTGGCCTGTGTGTATTTAAGGAACTGTACACAGTGGGTTGGGTAGGATAAGTCATCTTTCTGACTCATGCAGCTGTGTAATCAATATAGATTTTCTATCAATTTAGTTAAAGTAGAACTTAAAGCGGAGTTCCGGGCACAAAATCGATATTTTTTGTGCCCGTCCGCTAGTTCCCCTTCACCTGAAAAGTAATTGGATAGTTAGGTTTTTTTTTTTTTATTTACTCACCTTGTAATTGAAGATCGAATATACTCACCTAGTCTTCACTTCCTCCCTCTGTGCCGCGGCTCCGCCGTCACTTCCGGGCTTGCACTGATTCCTGGGAGCTGAACGTCATCGCTCCCAGGAATCAATGCGACGGCACCTGCCCCGCTCGTCACTTCCGGGCGACGCCGCATTCCCCTGCTAAACAGCTTCTGGGCATGCCCAGAAGCTGTGGAGGAATGCGGCGCCGCACCGGAAGTGACGAGAGGGGGCGGTGCAGGCGCATTCTGGGAGAAGAAGACGCGGAAGAAGATGCCGAAGAGGACCGCACCGGCTTCAGCTGCCCACAAGAGAGATGGAAACGCTGTGGAAGAAATTTTATAAGTGAGTATTTCTTCTTGCAGGTAAGTGCGAACTGGGACAGATCAGAGGCTAGCCATTGTGGAATGTACTAGCCCTGACTGTCCCGGGGGTATGTTTGTTAAAAAATGATTTCTGTGCCCGGAACTCCGCTTTAAGAATTCTCCCCACTGGGAAGCTTCTCCTCACTTGTATTATTATATGGCACCCCCACACTATAAAATGATAGAGAAAAGAAATAAAAAAAAAAAAGAATCTTGAAAAAATAACACATCATTTTTGCTCAAAAATTTTCAGAAAAATATTTAAAGCATTTAGGTAAAAGGTATTGTGAGGCTTCACATATACAATAAATCAGCAAGTTTGGAGTTTAAGTACTATTCTTTTTTGGCTAACTGACAAACCATCTATTTTACAGTATATTGGATCTATGTAGGAGGAGAGTATTGTAGTGTGTTAGCCATTTATTAGTGCAGAAAGTTTGGAGTTGGGGGTGAGATATCATTTATTGAATAATTTAAAATATTAAAGATGCAAACTTTCAGAATGCCTTAGATCTCTTCTTCAGGCTTTATACATTTTTGGAAATGGTTCAGAAATCCACCTATTTATACTTAGAGCTACAAGAAAGAACAATGACATTTTGATATTTTAACCAGTTCCCGACCGCCCCACACAGATTTACTGCGACAGGGTGGCTTGGCTGCACATAATCACGTAGTACTACGTGAGTATGTGCACGCAGTCTCAGCGGCGCAAGCATTCTGCTGAGACCATGCTCCTGCTGTGATTGGACACAGCGGGAGTAGAGCAGCGGGAGGAGCGGCGGCGATCGCTGCAGGCCTCCCAGGATCAACAGAGAAACCTCTGTGCCTGTCACAGAGCCCTACCCCCCCCCCCACAGTCAGTAAGCATTATAAGGTATAAAGCATACATTAACCCCTTTGATTACCCCCTAATATTAACCCCATTCCCTGTCAGTGTCATTTACACAGTAACAGTGCATAATATTTATTAATGTCACTGGTCCCCAAAAAAGTGTCAAAAATGTCAGTTAGGGGTCCATTCTGTCCGCCACAATGTTGCAGTTCCGCTAAAAATCGCAGATCACCACCATTACTAATAAAAATTAAATAAATAAATAAAAAGTCCAAAAATCTATCCAGTAGTTTGTAAACGCTATAACTTTTGCGCAAACCAATTAAAATATGCTTTTTGGGATTTTTTTTTACCAAAAATATGTAGTCGAATACAAATTAGCCTAAACTGATAAAAAAATCAGATTTTTAAATTTTTTTTATTGGGAATGTTTTATAGCAGAAAGTAAAAAATATTATGTTTTTTTTTCAAAATTGTCACTCTTTTTTGGTTTATAGCACAAAATCTAAAAACCGCAGAGGTGATCAAATACCACCAAAAGAAAGCTCTATTTGTGGGTAAAAAAAAAGGACATCAATTGTATTTGGGTACAGCGTTGCACGACCGCGCAGTGTTTAGTTAAAATAACGCAGTGCCGAATCGCAAAAAAATGGCTTGGTCATTAAGGGGGTAAAACCTTCTGGAGCTGAAGTGGTTAAAAAATTCAACAGTTTTACAGAGTTGGGTAAAAAAATTCTGTCCCCTGGGTTAGGCTATAGAGAAGAGAATCAGTTTAGAAGTGTTATTGTAATTAACTTCCAATTAAAAATTAGAAGTCCAGACACAATCCTCACCTCATCATTAATGAAATGCAACTAATTTTCTTGAAACACTTAATAGTAATGCTTACTAAAAATAGTTAGGATATGTCTATAGTTATCAAATTGTTATAGGGCTAATAGGGTGCTCCTGCATAGTACCCCTAAAATGTAACAAGTACCTAAACACACACATTTTTGACAAGTAATTTGTTGAAAAAGTCCCATGATGCAAATCCATTGTCATTTACATCATCCAGCAATGCAGATACACATCAGTCATAAAGAATGATGACCACCGACTCGTTAAAACAAAAAAACGTTTTGACTATCCTGCATTTATGCCAACAACCTGAGCTGTCATTTGGAATGTAAGCAAAAGGGTGGGTACATTGGCTGACACAATCTGCTAAATATGGTTATGCCCTTTGCCATTGCCCTTTGTTTATACAGTTGTGTTCAGAATTATTCAACCCCAATGCTGTAAAGGGTTTTAGGGAATTTAGTGTACATTTGTAATTGTATTCAGAAATAAATCCTACAAGGACTTCTTAACCTTCCTAGCGGTATTCCCGAGTGTGACTCGGGGTAAGATTTTAGTGCCAAAAGCGGTAACCCCGAGTCACACTCGGGGTAGCGCTAGGCAGATCGCTGGATCCTGGTAGAGGTTTTACTTACCTTTTCTCCGGGATCCAGCGAAGACTGGGAGCGGTATGCGGCGGCGGAGCTCTCTCCCGATCGTCTGCGAGCCCCGGCTTCCGTCTCCGGCGACGTGACGTCCGCCGGGGGGTGGAACTGGCGGCAAATTCGAATGTAAAATACACCAAACACACTGATACCATTCAAAATAAAATAAAATCACATTATATTGCCCCCCAGTGCCCTTTCCTGCAGTTTTACTGTACTTTTTATGTAAATATATGTATATATATATATATATACATATATATATATATATATACAGTATATATATATATATATATATATACGTATATATATACACATATACATATATATATATATATATATATATATATATATACACACACACATATATATATATATATATATATATATATATATATATATATATACACGTAATTCTTGTGAATGAGCAGCCCAAACCAACTGTATACATTATGTATAAATATATATATATATATATATATATATATATATATATATATATATATATATATATACGTATATATATATATATGTATATATATATATATATATATATATATATATATATAATATATGTATACATAATATATGTATACATACATACATATATATATATATATATATAATATATATAATAAATGTATACAGTTGGTTTGGACTGCTCATTCACAAGAATTACATGCAAAACAATGGTACCGCTTTCAGCACCTAAAATCCAAAAGAATCATACCGCCAGGGAGGTTAAAGAGCCATATGCAACTAAAATGACATCAATTGGTTTTGTAATACAGTAGTAAATGTTTCTTTTGTGAATTCTTCATTGACACAATTATTCAACCCCTTAAAGACTACCACTCTGAAGAACAGAGGTTCATTGAAGTGTTTTCAATCAGGTATTGAAAACACCTGTGGATGTCAGGGAGCAGCAATAAAGCCTAATAAGCACCAATTAGGCAGCTTTAAAATGACTGTGATACTCAGCTCCTTCTAGACATTTACTGGTGTGGTTACAAACATGGTGAAGTCAAGAGAATGGTCCAGGAAGACAAGAGAAGAGGTGATTACTCTTCACAGGAAGGGCAATGGCTATAAGAAGATTGCAAAGATGTTCAACATACCAAGAGACACCATAGGAAGCATCATTCGCAAATTCAAAGCAAAAGGCACTGTTGAAACGCTACCTGGTCGTGGCAGAAAGAAGATGCTGACTTCGACTGCTGTGCACTACCTGAAGCGTAGAGTGGAGAAAAGTCCCAGTGTGACTGTTGAGGAACTGAGAAAAGATTTGTCAGATGTGGGTACTGAAGTTTCTGCTCAGACAATACGGCGCACACTGCGCAATGAAGGCCTCCATGCCAGAACTCCCAGGCGCACCCCCTTGCTGTCTCCAAAGAATAAGAAGAGTCGACTGCAGTGTGCCAAAAGTCATGTGGACAAACCACAGAAGTTTTGGAATAGTGTTCTGTGGACTGATGAAACAAAATTAGAACTGTTTGGGCCCATGGATCAACGCTATGTTTGAAGGAGGAAGAACAAGGCCTATGAAGAAAAGAACACCTTGCCTACTGTGATGCATGGCGGAGGGTCAATCATGCTTTGGGGCTGTTTTGCTTCTGCAGGTACAGGGAAGCTTCAGCGTGTGCAAGGTACCATGAATTCTCTTCAGTACCAGGAGATATTGGATGAAAATGTGATGCAGTCCGTCACAAACCTGAGGCTTGGGAGACGTTGGACCTTTCAACAGGACAATGATCCCAAGCATACCTCCAAGTCCACTAGAGCATGGTTGCAGATTAAAGGCTGGAACATTTTGGAGTGGCCATCACAGTCACCAGACTTAAATCCGATTGAGAACCTCTGGTGGGACTTAAAGAAAGCAGTTGCAGTGCACAAGCCTAAGAATGTGACTGAACTGGAGGCTTTTGCCCATGACGAATGGGCGAAGATACCCGTAGATCGCTGCAAGACACTTGTGTCAAGCTATGCTTCACGTTTAAAAGCTGTTATAACTGTAAAAGGATGTTGTACTAAGTACTAAGATTAAATGTCACTTGGGGGTTGAATAAAACTGATAATGACGTGAGCACAGAAAAGACATTTGTGGTTATTTCATTATAAATGTTATGTTATATTTGTTTGACCTACACGTGCCTCTTTGATTTAATTGTAAGCAGGATGCCTGAATGATCAAAATCAATGTCAAACTGGCCAAAACAATCAATTTCAGTGGGGGTTGAATAATTGTGAACACAACTGTATGTCCTGGGATTTCCGGCAAGGGAAAGGGCTGGGTGAGATAACTGGTTGCTAAGGATGTGGTGGGTGTTGGTACCTGCTGCTTCCTTAAAGTGGTATTAAAACCATCTTAATATGACTTTTTTCCCCATTATTTCCCCTGGTGATCCTGCCAGTCACACACTTTCTGTCTTAGGGTGTGTGCATTATTGATGAAGTAGTAAAGATGACAGCTTTGGACAGCAGCATTGTCAGTCTGGGGAGAGTGTACTGTTAAACTAGCAGATTTAGACAGGGTTGACTAACAACCTAAAACTTAACTCCAGCTAACACTTTATAAGCAGTTGCAGCAAACTGTTTTTTTTTTCCATTTGTAAAAAGAAACGTACATAAATTAATAAAGTATTAAAAAATTTGCCTCAACACTGTAACTGCTGCTTTGTGTAGACAGGTCTGGTAATGTTTAAAAATATCAAAACTACTGGCTGGTAGTGATGGGCCGATCACTCCCCGGTTCGTTTCGCACAAGAATACCGCAAACAGGGGAAATGTTTGTTAAAACTTTCGAACTCCATTGAAGTCTATGGGACTCGAACATGAAAAATCAAAAGTCTTCATTTTGAAGGCTTAAATGCAAGTTATTGTTATTGCCCAAAAAAAGTGTATGGGGGTCTGGGTACTGCCCTGGGAGACATGTACCAATGCAAAAATATTTATTTTTTAAGGTGAAACAATAAAAATAAAACATTTCTTTAAATATTGTGCCTGGGGGGTCCTCTTGATGTTCCTGTAAGGTGGCGCATTCATGCAATGTATGTAGCCTGCTGCAGCAATACTGACATTTCTAAAGGAAAAAATTTAATTTAAACTTGCTTGCAGCTGTAATGTATTGTCGGCTCCCGGCAATGCAGATTAAAAAAAACATGAAAAAAACATTGTAGGGTTCCCCCAGTCCCATCGGGTCTGGTATGGATTTGGATCTGGTACGCCAATTTAAAAAAAAAAAAAAAGTGCAGGCGCAAGACGCGGGAACAAGTTCTGCTGTTCAAAATTCCATACAAAATTCAAATCGCATGTACTTGTTACACAGGTGCAGAAAAATTGAGCCTTGGGTGTTGGTGGTGCCTAAGCAACACAACCCCTCGCAGTTACTCTTGCTGGGCGCAGGAAGGGGGCCTGCTTGTAATATGATACAAAATTCAAGTTTCATGTACTTGTCATACAGGTGCAGAAAATTTGGGCCATGGGTGTTGGTGGTGTCTGAACACTGCAATCCCTCTCAGTTACTCTTGCTGGGGGCAGGAAGGGGCCCTGCTGTTCAAAATTCAATACAAAATTGAAAATTGCATGTACTTGTCATACAGGTGCAGACAAATTGGGCCTTGGGTGTTGGTGGTGAATGAACACTGCAAACCCTCGCAATTACTCTTGCTGGGTGCAGGGACAGGCCCTGCTTTGAAAAATATGATACAAAATTCAAGTTGCATGTACTTGTCATACAGGTGCAGAAAAATTGGGCCTTGGGTGTTGGTGGTGCCTGTAAACTGCAACCCCTCGCAGTTACTCTTGCTGGGTACAGAAACAGGCCCTGCTGTTAAAAATGTGATACAAAATTCATATTGCATGTACTTGTCATAAAGTGCCAATCTGGTAATAGACCTCCTCAGGTGCCTCTGTTTGCTAATTCTGCCTAGTCTGTCTACTTCACCCCCTCCTCTTCTTCTTCCTCTATGTCCTCTTCTGCTGAATTGTCCTCAGGAACCAGCAGTGCTCCTTAAGCATTCAAGGGGCTACGCAAGCAGTCAGGCTAAAAGATGCCATGCAGTGCTTCAGTTGGTCTGTCTAGGGGACAGGAGCCACACCGGGGCAGAGATTATGTCAGCTCTGCAGGGGCAGGCTGAGAGGTGATTCACGCCATGGCAGCTTGTGCCAGGAATGGTTGTATGCGACAATGGCACCAACCTTCTCTCCGCCCTCCGACAGGGACACTTGAGACATGTTCCATGCTTGGCACATGTCCTGAATCTGGTGGTGCAGTGTTTCTTAAACCGGTCTTCGGGCTTCCAAGATCTCCTGAGGCAGGCCAGAAAAGTCTGTGGCCATTTCTATTGGTCATACCATGCCAATGCTCGGTTATCTGACATTCAACGAGAATTCAACTTGCCCACCAACCACCTCATTTGTGACATGACCACCAGGTGGAACTCAACATTGGCAATGCTGCAGCGGCTGCACACACAGCAGAGGGCCATCAATGAGTACCTGTGTGATTATGGCACAAGGACAGACTCAGGGGAGTTTGGCTTCTTTTGGCCACACCAGTGGCTGCTGATAAAGGATTCATGCACTGCCCTGTCACCGCTTGAGGAGGCCACAAGGATGGTGAGCAACGATGATGCATGCATCAGTGAAACTACCCCTCTAGTCTTCCTACTGGAGCACATGCTTCATGGAATCATGGACAGGGCACTTGAGGCAGAACAGCGGGAGGAAGAGGAGGACTTCCTTTCCTCACATGGCCTCCTTTATGCAGATATAATTCATGTGGGGCCACAAAACACACAGGAGCAAGAGGAGGAGAATTGTGGCAGCATGGGTGTGTAGGGGATAACATACAGCAGTCTTCAAGGGATGGTTGTCATTCCCCAGAAATCCCAGAAGTTGTACGTGGCTGGGGAGGGGTTGCTCCTGACAATGTCATCCTTAGTGACCCAGAGGACTCAGAAGCTCATGCCTCCTCAAACTTACGCTGCATGGGCTCCCTGATTCTGCAAAGCCTAGCCTGCAAAAGGACCAGAGGATTTGTGTAGGTGCTGAAAAATTGGGCCTAAAAACATTGTCGGAAGCTAGCATAATCAAGATTCAGGAACAGGATAGGCAGCATATGCAGTCTTCAAGGGATGGCAGACCCCTAGCAAATTAAATCAGTTACATCAGCATCAGGGGCTTGCATAAGGGGGTGTTTGTTGAAAAAATTGAACAGTGTACCAACATCCCTATCAAACTATTCAAGAAAGGACAGGTCTGTGCAGGATCCGGGTGAGGGGTCCAACACCAAAAACCGTACTTTCAATTGTAAAGAGGGGAGAAGGAAGAAAAAGAAGGAAGAAAACGAAGGGAAGAAGAAGGAGAAGGGCAAGATGGAAGGGGAGAAAAAAGGGGAGGGGCAGGGAGGGGGGGGGAAGAAAAGAAGAACAAGGAAAAAGGGAAGGAGGACAAGAAAAAAACACACAATAGGGGAATGAAGGTGGAAATCAGGATGGGTAGGGAAGGGGAGCTAGGAAAAAAAGGGAGAAAGAAAAAAGGTGAAGAAAAAGAAATGAGGGCTGGTGGGATTTTTGAGGTACTGTATTTAAAGATGAATAAACATCATATATAAAAATGTATAAATTTATTCTTTAGATTAAAAACATGACAGAAATAAGACAACACATAAACATGAAATGAAAAAACATGTATAAAGCAGTATATCAGGAATATACAGATGTATTTCTAGTAGGCAATGACAATATATAAACCGGTGATTTACACCAAAAGCACCGGGTAATAACCCGACATGTTTCGCGGTATTCAGGTGTCCGCTTCTTCAGGGGTATATTGATTTTACGGTAGATAAATTTGCCTTAGAAATCCTGTGTAAAAAGGAGGTGATACATTAGAACAAGCAACATTATTGTATAAGGAAGTTTGAGAACATTCACCGAAAGTGTCTCAGATCTCCATCACCTTATGACATGCAAGAGTGGTCACCCAGTGAACGCCTCCCCCACGGATGTGGAGGGGGTGAAAAAGAGGGCAGCATACCATATGTAAATATCACACATTGGTGAATACCTGAATATAACGTACTGGCTGCTCAAAAGTTGCCTAGAGGCTGTTGGTTGGTCTGTAAAGCATTTTTTCTCTGAGAGATATAAAGGGGTGGCATTAGATTGTTATATAAAGCAAAGAGATCATCTGCAAAACGCTAATAGATGCCGCACTCAAATAAATCTTACCAATACTGGGCAACAAACACTGATAGTATGTGTGCGCTGGGGTAGGCTACAAGTATAGCATCCTCTCCAACCCAGAGAGGTGTCTCAACACCCTGCAATTCGAGGGGCACCAGCGCTGGTACATCTGTCAGCTAGACAGCAGGACAGGTGGCGTACTGAGAGGTGATTCCCCCTATTTTTCCTTCCCCGATGGCTCACTAGGGAGCGTCTAGATGAGATGGAAAGAGGTGAGTATAAGCAAGGGGATGAGTTTAAGTAGTGCAGCATTTCAAAGATCTCTTCCCCAAGTGGGGCTCTGTAGTAAGCTTACCCAGCGCACAGATGTCTGGAATTTTCGGAGATTTTGAGAGTTTCCCACACCCCCATTGGTTTTGGAGGGTGAATATGTCATCAGTGTTTGATTTAACCATATTTTGTTAATAAAACTCTTTTTGCTTCTCTCCCCAGGATTGCCACCAACAGGTCATTATCCTATACCAGCAAGCAGATTTTTTGATGTTATTTATTTTTGTAATATACTACACAGACTTCTCTGTGCTGTTCAAATTTGGTTGTTGTTTATGCTCCAAGTGATGCATGTTATCTACGGGGCTACACAACATACCATGATTACAATATAAATCAAGTATTGTTATGGGTGTTTAAAAAAGGATGTAATTGTTTATTTACAGGTTTATTGTTCATGGGTTGTAGTACCCACACGGTATATAAAAGCTTTTTGTATTTACATCTAGGGAGGTTCGCTGTACAGTCACCGGTCTCATATTTCTCCATCCTGACGGCGGGGGGTGTCATTGCCCGGCATTCCCCACGGATGTGTGGTCCCTGGACTGACTGACACGCTGGGAATGTTCCCATCCGTGTCTGGTCATGTGGTTGCATACAGCCGCGATTGTGGCTGACAATTGTGCAACACGGCGCATGCCCACTATCTGGGATGTTCCGTTAGGGACCTGACCCTGCGAGCCTACGTCACTTCCGCCCGGAAGTGCGTATGCACGCCGGGTTGAGTGGGTGTTTTAAGAGTGGCGAGACGGTGTTACCTCCGCAGTTGCCGGGGTTGACGCCGTCTAACACTACACACGGTAAGCACTACAGAGCCCCACTTGGGGAAGAGATCTTTGAAATGCTGCACTACTTAAACTCATCCCCTTGCTTATACTCACCTCTTTCCATCTCATCTAGACGCTCCCTAGTGAGCCATCGGGAAAGGAAAAATAGGGGGAATCACCTCTCAGTACGCCACCTGTCCTGCTGTCTAGCTGACAGATGTACCAGCGCTGGTGCCCCTCGAATTGCAGGGTGTTGAGACACCACTCTGGGTTGGAGAGGATGCTATACTTGTAGCCTACCCCAGCGCACACATACTATCAGTGTTTGTTGCCCAGTATTGGTAAGATTTATTTGAGTGCGGCATCTATTAGCGTTTTGCAGATGATCTCTTTGCTTTATATAACAATCTAATGCCACCCCTTTATATCTCTCAGAGAAAAAATGCTTTACAGACCAACCAACAGCCTCTAGGCAACTTTTGAGCAGCCAGTACGTTATATTCAGGTATTCACCAATGTGTGATATTTACATATGGTATGCTGCCCTCTTTTCCACCCCCTCCACATCCGTGGGGGAGGCGTTCACTGGGTGACCACTCTTGCATGTCATAAGGTGATGGAGATCTGAGACACTTTCGGTGAATGTTCTCAAACTTCCTTATACAATAATGTTGCTTGTTCTAATGTATCACCTCCTTTTTACACAGGATTTCTAAGGCAAATTTATCTACCGTAAAATCAATATACCCCTGAAGAAGCGGACACCTGAATACCGCGAAACATGTCGGGTTATTACCCGGTGCTTTTGGTGTAAATCACCGGTTTATATATTGTCATTGCCTACTAGAAATACATCTGTATATTCCTGATATACTGCTTTATACATGTTTTTTCATTTCATGTTTATGTGTTGTCTTATTTCTGTCATGTTTTTAATCTAAAGAATATAAAGAATAAATTTATACATTTTTATATATGATGTTTATTCATCTTTAAATACAGTACCTCAAAAATCCCACCAGCCCTCATTTCTTTTTCTTCACCTTTTTTCTTTCTCCCTTTTTTTTCCTAGCTCCCCTTCCCTACCCATCCTGATCTTTCCACCTTCATTCCCCTATTGTGTGTTTTTTTCTTGTCCTCCTTCCCTTCTTCCTTTTTCTTCTTTTCTTCCCCCCCCTCCCTGCCCCTCCCCTTTTTTCTCCCCTTCCATCTTGCCCTTCTCCTTCTTCTTCCCTTCGTTTTCTTCCTTCTTTTTCTTCCTTCTCCCCTCTTTACAATTGAAAGTACGGTTTTTGGTGTTGGACCCCTCACCCGGATCCTGCACAGACCTGTCCTTTCTTGAATAGCATCAGGGGCTTGATAGCTGCTGTTTATCAAGGATTGATTCATTTTGATAAATGTCAGCTGGTCAACAGAGTCTGTGGACAGGCACACTCTTTTATCCATCACAAAACCTCCAGCAGCACTAAATGTCTGTTTGGAAAGCATGCTGGAAGCAGGACAGGCCAGTTGCTCAATGGCATATTGAGCAAGTTCTGCCCAGTGGTCCATTCTCAAGACCCAGTAACCCAGTGGATGTTCAGTTGGAAAGGTCTCCAAATCTGCTCTTGCCCCTAGATAATCATGCACCATATGATGGAGATGCTGCCGTTGTTGCTTAAACCTAACAGCTCTGGGTGATAAGGACTAAATAATTGTTTAAAGGCATTGGTCAGTCGGCCTCCTTCTCCACCTCTCCTCCTTTGAATGATGCCTCAGAAACACGTCCAGAGAAAGTTAACCTCTCAGTGTCTGGAAAGGTGTTACACAATTTTTTCTTCAAGGCATCCTCAAGATGTTTCATCCTCTGCTACCTCTGTGAAGAAAGAATGAGCTCTGCAACTTTACCCTTGTAATGTGGATCAAGAAGGGTTGCCAACCAGTAATATTTACTCTCCTTGATATCATGGATCCTCTGGTCCTTTCGCAAGTTTTGCAGAACCAGGGAGTAGGGTTGAGTAAACACGGACTGTATTGTTTGGGATCGTACCGGACTTTTGGGTGTTCGGTACCCCGACAGGGACCCAAAAATTTCACTGTATGTTCGGGATACAGTCCGTTGTTTCGGTTGTTTTGGCGCGGTTTTAATGGCACGGTTTCAACAGCTGCAGTGCAGCCAATCAACAAGCGTTTAACTAGTGTGCTCTTAGAAGCCATCACAGCCATGCCTACTAATGACATGGCTGTGATTGGCCAGTGCAGCATGTGATCCAGCCTCTTTATAAGCTGGAGTCACATAGCGCCGCACGTCACTCTGCTCTAACTACTCTAGGGAGATGTTCCTGATGCTGCTGAGGGAGAGATAGGTGATTATTGTAGGGGCAGGCTGGAGATTGCTTAGACAATGTGGGCTATGTGGGACTTTAAGTGAGACACCGGCAGGTATGTCCAGCGTCTCCATCCCTATATCGGAAAAAACAAATTGAAAAGGATTAAAAGAGGTGCATGGAAGCCAGCCAGCCCCCAATCTGATGTACTCACCCTCCAGTCTGCCACCAACCAAGTAGACCTGTCTCGATATAAATAAACAACAGGGGTTTAGTTGACACGTATTTGCAAACGCATGTGTAAGCTGCAGAGCCACGACATGGCACCCTGTTTTATCTGCAGTCCCTAACTCTTTTAAATTTGAGTGTCCCCACTCAGGGAGCACATGGCTGCTAATGGGTGGATAGGAGGCAGGTGGGAGGGAGCAGCCCAAACTTCCCCCAACCCACCTCCATCCACGACTGGTATAGTATCTCAATGCTCTAATAGCAATGTTCTTAAGATGGTACAAACTGAAAACGACCAGCTGAGAAACATACACCTCCAATCCCTTGGCGGATGCAGTGTAAAACACAGATTGGGACTTTATATGTGGCAATTTGCATGTATAGCTCAGTGCCTCCATCCCTAATTTCATAAAATATTTGGGACTTTACATGAGACAAGCAGGTCATGCTATGGTCTCCATCCCTGTATATGAAAAAAACTTTAAATGAAGCACCAGCCTGTAGGCGAGGTGCCTCCATCCCTGGTTACATAGACAATGTGGGCTATGTGGGACTTTAAGTGAGACACCGGCAGGTATGCCCAGCGTCTCCATCCCTATATCGGAAAAAACAAATTGAAAAGGATTAAAAGAGGTGCATGGAAGCCAGCCAGCCCCCAGTCTGATGTACTCACCCTCCAGTCTTCCACCAACCAAGTAGACCTGTCTCGATATAAATAAAGAACAGGGGTTTAACACTTTTGGTGCCTCCATCCCTGGTTACATAGACAATGTGGGCTATGTGGGACTCCCTGAGTGGAGACACTCAAATTTAAAAGTGTTAGGGACTGCAGATAAAACAGGGTGCCGTGTCGTGGCTCTGCAGCTTACACATGCGTTTGCAAATGCGTGTCAACTAAACCCCTGTTCTTTATTTATATCGAGACAGGTCTACTTGGTTGGTGGCAGACTGGAGGGTGAGTACATCAGACTGGGGGCTGGCTGGCTTCCATGCACCTCTTTTAATCCTTTTCAATTTGTTTTTTCCGATATAGGGATGGAGACGCTGGGCATACCTGCCGGTGTCTCACTTAAAGTCCCACATAGCCCACATTGTCTATGTAACCAGGGATGGAGGCACCTCGCCTACAGGCTGGTGCTTCATTTAAAGTCCCACCGTGCGATTTTCGTGCGTTTTTGGTGGATGCAGTCTAATTTGATCCTAGTTTTTTCATATACAGGGATGGAGACCATAGCATGACCTGCTTGTCTCATGTAAAGTCCCAAATATTTTATGAAATTAGGGATGGAGGCACTGAGCTATACAGTCAAATTGCCTCATATAAAGTCCCAATCTGTGTTTTACACTGCATCCGCCAAGGGATTGGAGGTGTATGCTTCTCAGCTGGTTGTTTTCAGTTTGTACCATCTTAAGAACATTGCTATTAGAGCATTGAGATACTATACCAGTCGTGGATGGAGGTGGGTTGGGGGAAGCCATGTGCACTCAAATTTAAAAGTGTTAGGGACTGCAGATAAAACAGGGTGCCGTGTCGTGGCTCTGCAGCTTACACATGCATTTGCAAATGCGTGTCAACTAAACCCCTGTTCTTTATTTATATCGAGACAGGTCTACTTGGTTGGTGGCAGACTGGAGGGTGAGTACATCAGACTGGGGGCTGGCTGGCGTCCATGCACCTCTTTTAATCCTTTTCAATTAGTTTTTTTGGCTGGAGATTGCTTTCAGGGAAAGAATAGGAAGAATCTTCTTTAATCAGACAGCGATGTACATCGATTTTATTGTGTGGGGTGCAGTGCACAATCTTTTTGCCCTGACCTGAGCCCAGTGAGGAGGAGGGAGGAGAAAAAAAAAACTTTTATCAGTCTGTAAGGTGTGAGGCATGCAGCAGCCATGTAATGCAAGCTCAGTGCATATGTGTCTGCTTAATCTGGATTTAAAAAAAAAAACTTTTTTCCTTCATATTTTACTATGACTTACAGCATTTAGACACTGCTGTTCTAATCTGCTATTCAACAAGCACCAATTTAAGGGGACAATTATTTTTCAGTTTTTCATTCATACTTTACTGTGACACTGTCATACAGCCTTTAGACACTGCTGTTCTAATCTGCTTTTCAAAAAGCACCAAGTTAAGGGGACAATTATTTTTCAGTTTTTCATTCATACTTTACTGTGACACTGACATACAGCGTTTAGACACTGCTGTTCTAATCTGCTCTTCAAAAATCACCAAATAAAGGGAAAAATAAAAAAATTTCATTCATACGTTACTGTGAGATACACCCGTTGGATACTGTTGTTCTATTCCGCTTTTCAATAAAAACCCATTTAGGGTAAAAAAATTAAATTGCAGCCTAGTCTGCATATGTTACTGTGAGTTACACCCATTGGATACCTTTGTTGTATTCCGCTTTTCAATAAAAACCCATTTAGGGGAAAAAAATTAAATTGCAGCCTAGTCTGTATATGTTACGGTGAGATACACCCGTTGGATACTGTTGTTGTATTCCGCTTTTCAATAAAAACCCATTTAGGGAGCAAAAAATAAATTGCGGCCTAGTCTGCATATGTTACTGTAAGTTACATCCATTGGATACTGTTGTTGTATTCCGCTTTTCAATAAAAACTAGAGTTGAGCGAACACCTGGATGTCTGGGTTCGGCGGGTTAGGCCGAACTTGAAAAAAAAGTCCGGTTTCGTGAACCCGAACTTAACCTGAACTTTACCCCGATCCCGAACCCCATTGAAGTCAAAGGTGACCCAAACTTTGGAGCACTAAAATGGCTCTTAAAAAAACATGGAAAGGGCTAGAAGGGCTGCAAATGGCAGCAACATATTCTTAAGAGCATGGCAAGTGCTCTGCAAACAAATGTGGATAGGGAAATAACTTAAAATAACATAAAAAACATAAAAATAAAAAATAATCATCTTATTCTAGGAGGACGAGGTCCATATGGAGTAGGAGGTTGAGGTGGTGGTGGATATGGCGGTGTAGGTGGAAGCGGCGGTGGAGGAGGACGAGGTAGCCAACACTGGTTTTTGTTTTTAATTTTACATTTCTTTTTAAATTAGGGTACACCCCAAAACAGTGAGAAAGATCAAAAATACAACAATGGCTGGGTAAGGCCGGTATACATGTCTATTCTGCACAAGGTACAGACAAGTCCTGTGGGATCCATGCCTGGTTCATTTTAATGAATGTGAGCTTGTCCACATTGGCTCTGGACAGGCGGCTGCGCTTGTCTGTGATAACGCCTCCAGCTGTGCTAAATACACGTTCAGGTAATACACTGGCTGCAGGGCAGGCCAGCACCTCCAAGGCGTAAAGGGCAAGCTCAGGCCATGTGCCCAATTTGGAGACCCAGAAGTTGAAGGGGGCAAACCCGTCATTCAGTACGTGTACAGTACGTAAGGAACGGTAAGGAACTGTATATGATATATGGTAAGGAACGGTGATGGTGGCGGGGGGGGGCTTTTTTCCCCCTTCTGGGTTGAGTCTGGCCTTGGAAAAGGTACGTGTCCCTGGTTGTGGGCCGGGTTCTTTCAAAGCTGTCTAAGTTCTGAGGCCTCTGGTAGGGACGGGGCTGCACTGGTCTTGCCAGGGACCGGGATTCTGAAAAGCCTGTGGTGTATGTGCCCCTGGAGTGGCAGTCTAGGGGTGCCATAATTCCCGGTGGATGGCAACACTATGAGTATGGCACCAAGGACACTGCACTTCCTACACACATTTTTCACACCTGCCTCTAGGGCCGGGCCTTTTGGTCAGGAGTCAGGACCAGAGGAATTTTTTATTCCTGACCGAAGGGCCTGCCATAGTATTGCAACGTGGCACTAACCTTGCACTTCTTCTTCTTCACTATCCCTTTCCCCCACTTTTATGTGTTGTGTGTCTCACGTTTTGTGTTTTTTTATTGTGGTGGTACACTTTATTTTGCACAGCGTGATTAGTAGGGAGTAGTAGGATGTAGGTCCTTGGGCCTGTCCCTGAAAGTCTTGATAAAGGAAAAGAAATTGGCAGAACTCCAGGTTGAGTCAAAATCCAGATTTATTGACTAGACATCCAAATATGACAATCATGACAAGGTAGACGCGTTTCACACACTGACTGTGGGCTTAATCATTACCATCCCATTACCTGAAAGTCTTGGGAGGGGGTGGATATGGCCTTCTGGCTTAGTTCGCCCTCTCTCATGGGGTCTCTCTTCGGGAGAGCCCCACCTAGTACTTGGGGTGGTCTGTTTCAGCAGACCTCCTAAAGAACGGGGCTGCCTGGTTTCAGCCAGGTTAGCCAGTGTAAGTACCCCAGTCCCTGTCAGGAGCCTTGCGCCCCAGGGGATCAGGGTCAGGGACCATGTGTACACCCTGTGCACTTTTTGTGTTTCACTTTTTTGGTGCGCACTTTTTTATGCACCCACCGGGTTATAGTTCACACACCACGGGCTTGCCGAGAAAGCTTTTCCACATTTCATACATGCTAACCCTGCCTTCTGAGGTGCTGGTGGTGCCCTGGCTGCATTGGCGACCTCCTCCTCCTCTGCCTTCACCTTTTACTTCCACTGTGCCCCCGCTGTCAGGTGGGAATGCCACCAGCATCGCTTCTCGACCTTTTGGCTAAGATCAAGTGTAGTATCTGTTGTTATCAGTTATCTGGGTGCCACCCTGCTGTGAACATGGTTCCTCTTCCTCATCCTCCACCTCGTCATCCTCCAGAACTGTGCCCTTGCTGGACAATTGTGTACCTGGCGTTTGTGGGTGCAGGAGCCCACCCTCGGAGCCACTTGTGAATGACTGCCCTGAAAGCCTTGGAAATGATCACTGCTCCGGATGCGTAGGGCAGTAGTGGATGAGGATGAGGAAGCGGAGTAGGAGGAGTTAGCAACAGGAGTAAAACTGAAGCACCCTGAAATCCTCGGTGGTGGAAGGAGATGCGCCAAACAAATTTAAAGTGTCTATCTCACAGTAACATAATTAGCAAATGCTGCAAAATTATTAATTTTCCCCTAAATTGGTGTTTATTGAATAGCAGAATAGAACAACAGTATCCAAAGGGTGTATCTCACAGGTACAGATACAGACTAGGCCGCAATTTAATATCTTTCTTTCCCCTAAATGGGTGTTTGTTTATTGAATAGCAGAATAGAACAACAATATCCAAAGGGTGTATCTCACACGTACAGATACAGACTAGACCTCAATTTAATATCTTTCTTTCCCCTATATGGGTGTTTTTTAAATAGCAGAATAGCACAACAGTATCCAAAGGGTGTATCTCACATGTACAGATACAGACTGGGCCGCAATTTAATATCTTTCTTTCCCCTAAATGGGCAATTTTTTTTTCTCTAAATGGGTTTTTATTGAAAAGCGAAATAGAACAGTATCCAACGGGTGTATCTCTCAGTAAAATATGCAGACTAGGCCGCAATTTAATTTTTTTTTCCCTAAATGAGTGTTTATTGAATAGCAGAATAGAACAACAGTATCCAAAGGGTGTATCTCACAGTAAAGTTTGAATGAAAATGTTTTATTTTTCCCCTTAAATTGTCGATTTTTGAATGACAGATTAGAACAGCAGTGTCTAAACACTGTATGTCACTGTAAAATATGAGGGTAAAAGTTTTTTTTTTTTAAATCCATATTAAGCAGACACATATGCACTGAGCTTGCATTACATGGTTGCTACATGCCGCATGCCTAACAGGTTGGATACTGTTGTTGTTCTATGCCGCTATTGAGTAAAAAAAAAAACATTTGAATGAAAACCTGAAAAAAAAATTTTTCCCCTTAAATTGTTGATTTTTGAATAGCAGATTAGAACAGCAGTGTCTAAACACTGTGTGTCACTGTAAAATATATATTTTTTTAAATCCATATTAAGCAGACACATATGCACTGAGCTTGAATTAAATGGCTGCTACATGCTGCACGCCGCCCACCTAACAGACTGATAAAAGTTTTTCTTTTCTCCCTCCTCCTCACTGGGCTCAGGTCAGGGCAAAAAGATTGTGCACTGCACCCCCACACAATAAAATCGATGTAGATCGCTGTCTGATTAAAGAAGATTATTCCTATTCTTCCCTTGAAAGCAATCTCCAGCCTGCCCCTACAATAATCTCCTATCTCTCCCTTAGCAGCATCAGGAACCTCTCCCTACAGTAGTTAGAGCAGAGTGACGTGCGGCGCTATGTGACTCCAGCTTATATAGAGGCTTGGTCACATTCTTCACTGGCCAATCACAGCCATGCCATAAGTAGGCATGGCTGTGATGGCTTTTAAGGGCACACTAGTTAAACGCTTGTTGATTGGCTGCCCTGCAGCTGTTGAAACCGCGCCATTAAAACTGCGCCAAAACATTAAAACCGCGCCAAAACATGAAATAAAATTACCAAACAACGGACTGTATCCCGAATATACAGTAAAATGTTTGGGTCCGGGTACCGAACACCCAAAAGTCCGGTACGATCCCGAACAATACAGTCTGTGTTTGCTCAAACCTAATGAAAACCCATTTAGGGGAAAAAAATTGCGGCCTAGTCTGCATATGTTACTGTGAGATACACCCATTGGATACTGTTGTTGTATTACGTTTTTTAATAAAAACCCATTTAGGGGAAAAAAATTAAATTGCAGCCTAGTCTGCATATGTTACTGTGAGATACACGCGTTGGATACTGTTGTTGTATTCCACTTTTCCATAAAAACCCATTTAGGGTAAAAAAATAAAATTGCAGCCTAATCTGCATATGTTACTGTGAGATACACCCATTGGATACTGCTGCTCTATTCCGCTTTTTCAATAAACACCAATTTAGGGGAAGATCCTAAATTAGAGAAATATGAGGAGAAGGTCAAATAAGGGACGTGGCCTGGGTCGTGGTGCTGCTGGTGGAGCTCCTGTTGCAAGGAGAGGACGTGGTCGATCTGTGCCAGCTACACGCACAAGCGAAACACCTTCCTCAGGTGTTAGTAGGCAAAATAACCTGCAGCAGTATTTGGCAGGGCCTAATGAGCCTCTACAAATGTTAAAGCCAGAACAAGTACAGGCGATAGTATATTGGGTTGCTGACAGTGCCTCCAGTTCCTTCACAGTCTACTGCTGAAAGGTCAGAGTTGGCACCTGCAACCGATGTCCATCAATCTTTTACCTCACCCCCTTGCAAATCAGCCAAACAGTCTGAGCCCCAAGTCATGGAGCAGTCTCTTCTTCTTTTTGATGACTCTGTTAGCATGGTGTCCCAGGGCCATCCACCTAGCCCTGCCCCAGAATTGGACGAGATTGAGTGCACCGATGCCCAACCACTTATGTCTCAAGATGAGTACATGTGAGGACCGTCGCATCATATCTCGGATGATGATGAATTACAGGTGCCAACTGCTGTGGAATTCCGAATTGTGGAGACCGACAAGGCGGGCAGGGGTGAAGACTGGGTGGAAGATGATGTGGAGGACGATGAGGTCCTCGACCCCAAATGGAATTAACGTCATGCAGGTGACCTGAGTAGTTTGGAGGAAGAGGCGGTGGTCGCACAGAGCCACCAGCACAGCAGAAGAGGGAGCAAGGAGAAAAAGCGGAGTGGCCATGCCCTAGACAACAATGCCTGCTACTGCCCAACGCAGCAAGGGACCGAGCACACCAAAGCCAGCTCAAAGGAGTTCCCTAGCGTGGCAGTTCTTCAGACAATGTGCTGATGACAGGACACGAGTGGTTTGCACGCTGTGCATTTAGAGCCTGAAGCGAGGCATAACCCTTCTCAACCTGAGCACAACCTGCATGACCAGGCATCTAAGTGCAAAGCACGAGCTGCAGTGTAGTAGACACCTCAAAAACCAAGAAAGGTCTCTGGCTCCTCCTGCTTCCTCTTCTGCTGCAGTCTCGGCCTCTTCATCCACCTCTGTAGTGACAGTGGCACCTGCCACCCCGCAAACAGAGGATCTGCAAGCAACACCACCACCTGGGTCACCAACAACCATCTCCACAATGTCCCGTGGAAGCGTTCAGCTGGGGGTAAACAGAGGACACAGACGATACACCTCCCACAGAGGACAGCTTTTTGTTGCCTCTGGGCAGCCTGGCACACATGAGCGATTACATACTGCAGTGTCTCCACAACGACCACCGAGTTTCCCACATTGTAACTTGTGCTGATTACTGGGTGGCCACGCTGCTGGATCCCCGTTACAAGGACAACGTACCGTCCTTAATTCCCTCACTGGAGCGTGATCGGAGGATGCGCGAGTACAAGCACACGCTGGTAGATGCGCTGCTGGTTGCATTCCCACATGACAGCGGGGGCACAGTGGAAGCACAAGGTCAAGGCAGAGGAGGAGGAAGAGGTCGCCAATGCAGCCAGGGCACCACCAGCACCTCAGAAGGCAGGGTTAGCATGGCCGAAATTTGGAAAAGCTTTGTCAGCACCACCAGCTGATATGGAACGTTTTAGCAGGAGGCAGCATTTCACCAACATGGTGGAGCAGTATGTGTGCACACGCCTAGACGTACTGAATGATGGGCCTGCCCCCTTCAACTTCTGGGTCTCCAAATTGGGCACATGGCTTGAGCTTGCCCTTTACGCCTTGGAGGTGCTGGCCTGCCCTGCAGCCAGTGTATTATCTGAACGTGTATTTAGCACGGCTGGGGGGGTTATCACAGACAAGCGCAGCCGCCTGTCCAGAGCCAATGTGGACAAGCTCATGTTCATTAAAATGAACCAGGCATGGATCCCACAGGACTTGTCCATACCTTGTTCAAAATAGACATGTATACCGGCCTTACCCAGCCATTATTGTATTTTTGATCTTTCTCACTCTTTTGTGGTGTACCCTAATTTAAAAAGAAATTTAAAATTAAAAACAAAAACCAGTGTTGGCTACCTCGTCCTCCTCCACCGCCGCTTCCACCTACACCGCCACATCCACCGCCACCTCAACCTCCTACTCCATATGGACCTTGTCCTCCTAGATCAAGATGATTATTTTTTATTTTTATGTTTTTTATGTTATTTTAAGTTATTTCTCTATCCACATTTGTTTGCAGAGCACTTGCCATGCTCTTAAGAATAGTTTGCTGCCACTTGCAGCCCTTCTAGCCCTTTCCATGTTTTTTTTTAGAGCCATTTTATTGCTCCAAAGTTTGGGTCACCATTGACTTCAATGGGGTTTGGGATCGTGGTAAAGTTCGGGTTAAGTTCGGATCATGAACCCAGACTTTTTTTTCCAAGTTCGGACATCCAGGTGTTCGCTCAACTCTACCAGGGAGTCCATGCAGTGTAAGTTTGAGGAGTCATGTGATTCTGAGTCTTCTGGGTAACTAAGGATGACATTGTCAAGATAAACCTCTCCCCAGCCACGTATAACTCCTGGTGTTTCTGGGGAATGACAACCATCCCTTGAAGACTGCTGTATGTTAGCCTCAACATTCAAGCTGCCACAATCCTCCTTCTCTTTCTCCTGTGTGTTTTGTGTCCCTGCAACAATGTTACCTGCATAAAGGGGGCATTGTGAAGAAAGGAAGTCCTCTTCTTCCTTCCTCTGTTCTGCCTCAAATGTCCTGTCCATGATTCCACAAAGCATGTGCTCCAGCAGGAAGACTAGAGGGACAGTGTCACTGATGCATGCATTGTCACGGCTCTCCATCATTGTGGCCTCCTCAAATGGTGACAGGACAGTGCATGCATCCTTTATCAGCAGCCACTGGCTTGGCGAAAAGAAGCCAAGCTCCCCTGAGCCTGCCCTTGTGCCATACTCACACAGGTACTCATCGATGGCCCTCTGGCTCTGCTGCATGTGCAGCTGCTGCAGAATTGCCAATGTTGAGTTCCACCTGGTGGGCATGTAAAAAATGAGGCGATTGGTGGGCAGGCTGAATTCCCATTGAATGTCAGGTAGCCAAGCACTGGTATTGTGTGACTGCCGGAAATGGCCACAGACTTTTCTGGCCCATTCCACAGGCTCCTTTTCTACAGTTACTCCTTTCATAGCCTCATCATCATGCACAGGGGCGTCATCTGAATTTTTTGATCATAGTGTCAGTTACATGATGCTGGAAGATGTGCAGCAATTTGAATGCTTCGATGTTGATTCCAAGGTTCGAAGAAGGGAATAACGTGAGCCTAGAGAGAGGGGGTGACAATGAGGGACAAGAAACCAGCAGTCATGTTGCCATAGCTGCAGCATACTGCCAGGTTTACACTAGTGACAAGGAGGGAGGGAATGATGAGGTCACTGACTGTACTTGGATGCCTGAGAGAATAGAGAAAGAAAGTGAGGAGGAGGAGGAAGAACAACTACAATGAGGCAGGATGTGCTCCAGGTGCCGCCTTAAGGGCAACCACCCTATTGCATCACACCACAGAGCTCCACAGGTGCAGGGCGCTGCTAACTCCGCACTAACTTTTAAAAGCTCATTCGTGTTGGCTTTTTTCAACACATGTGCAGTCAGTTGGCAACAGCACCTGAAAGGCCAACATCATAAAAGAAAGCATACTTCCCCTTGCTCCTCACTTGAGATCTCTACCCCTACTATACCTCATGTCTTCTCAAAAACCTGCACTGAGAGGGATGATGGTATAGCAATGAGTGCCACAGATACTTGCACCCAGTATAGTATGAGCCTATGTAACAGAGGACGAGGAGGATGAGGACGGCTTAGTTATCCACTCCACCAACTCTTCTGTATGTTGTGGCTCAATAACACGCACCGGAAAAAAAGGACACGCTTGCCCCGCCTGCACAGGATGCACCAGGTCTGTGGCCACCATTTTTCACTGTGGGCACAGAAGCTGCTTGCCCTCTTTTAGTGGCCTGTGATCGTCTGCCTCTCCTTGCTGGCCTTTTGGACATGATGTGGATTTTGGGGGGGTTTTATAACTGTTTATTATAGAATGTGGGATGGAAATATGTTGTTTGGGTGCAATAATTTTGTGCTTGGTACTCTTCAAACTGTTTTATTATTGTGCTTTATTTTTTGGGGGGATATTTATAACTTTTTAGTATAGAGTGTGCAAAGAGAATATGGTGCTTGGGTGCAATACTTTTAATTATCTTAATTAAAAAAAAAAAAACCCTGCTGAGGCAGAAGGAATAGTGCCTGAGTTGCACAAGGGGGTACAGCAATTGTGCCCTTAATATTATTAGTGCTGGTGCGCCAAAAACAAAAACAACCACCTCTGGAGAAGAAGGAATAGCGTCTGAGATGCACAAGAAGGAACAGCAATTGTGCCCTTAATATTATTGGTGCTGGTGCGCCAACAACAAAAACACCCACATTCAGAGCAGAAGGAATAGCATCTGAGATGCACAAGGGGGTACAGCAACTGTGCCCTTAATATTATTAGTGCTGGTGTTCCAAAAACAAAAACACACACATCTGGAGCAGAAGGAATAGTGTCTGAGATACACAAGGGGGTATAGCAATTTTGCCCTTAATATTATTAGTGCTGGTGCGCCAACAACAAAAACGCCCACGTCTGGAGCAGAGGGAATAGCGCCTAACATGTACAAGGGAGTACAGCAATTGTGCATTTAATATTATTAGTGCTGGTGTGCCAACAACAAAAACACCCACGTCTGGAGCAGAAGGAATAACACCTGAGATGCACAAGGGGGTACAGCAATTGTGCCCTTAATATTAGTGGATTGTGCGTTTTATATTAATAATATTATATTATTAATAGATCAGCCAGTGTAATATATATATATTTATCAGCTATTGCAGGAGATAGTGCAGTATATATATTTATCAGTTATTGCAGGATATATATCAGATAGTTCAGTATACCCACTGTACCAGCGTAGGGTTCGACAATGGGTCCAAGGATTTCATCCCAATTCCTAATGGCAGTTAGGGAGTCATTGTCCAGCCGTCCCTCCATGCATATGCCTCCACAGACCATCACTGACCCACCACCAAACCAGTCGTGCTGAATGATGTTACAGGCAGCATAACGTTCTCCGCGGCTTCAACGAAACCTTTTATGTCTGTCACATGTGCTCAGGGAGAACCTGCTCTCATCTGTGAAAAGCACAGTGTGCCAGTGGCAGCCCTGCCAACTCTGGTGTTCAATGTCAAATGCCAATCGAGCTCTACAGTGTCAGGCAGTGAGTGCAGGGCCCACTAGAGGACGTCGGGCCCTCAGACAACCCTCATGAAGTCTGTTTCTGATTTTTTGGTCAGAGACATTCACACCAGTGCCTGCTGGAAGTAATTTTGTAGGACTTTGGCAGTGCTCATCTTGTTACTCCATGCACAAAGGGGAAATACCCGTCTTGCTGATGGGTTAAGGACCTTCTATGGCCCTGTCCAGCTCTCCTAGAGTAACTGCCTGTCTCCTGGAATCTCCTCCATGCTCCTGAGAATGTGCTGGCATCCTGGGGGAGTTGGACTGCCTGTGCATCCTCTATAGGGTCCAGGTATCACCTCATGCTATCAGTAGTGACACTTACCCTAGCCAAATGCAAAACTAGTGAAAAACAGTCAGAAAAAATTGAATAGGAAAAAAAAAATTCAGTGACATTATAGTTGCCCATCTAGTGCACCTGTTGTTAATTTAATTAACACCAAAGCAGCTGAAACTGATTAACAGCCCCCTCCGCTACTTAACTGACCCGATCAATATCTCAGGAGTTTGATTGACTTGGTGCCATACTCTGATTAAAAAGTGTTCCTTTAATTTTTAGTGTAGTAGCAGAAGACAAACTGTTACTATATATCACCTTCAGCTCTCGCTGAAGAGGCTACAAGTTTGCTGTTCAGACAAGCGCAGTAAGTAAGCAGTTTGGTCCTTGAGGTTCAACTGAACCAAAAGCTCATACTCATGTGTGTCACTTATTTGTGAGTCCAAAAAAATAGCTGAATTTCAATTAGGCTCCATTCGCTCCTAAACAATGCATTTTTGTAATATTTTTGTGTCTCCGGGAATACACACTGCACACAATTCTGCAAGGATTCCCAGAACGTGAATTGGGCCTGAAACACAAATTTTCTGAAAGAAAATAAAATATATTGCAGCTTACCAGATCAAAGATGTGGTGGCTTCATGAGAGAGAGAGAGAGAGAGAGAGAGAGAGAGAGAGAGAGAGAGAGAGAGAAAAGGGTCACTGAGCAACGATACCAGCGGGTGAGAATCCAGTAATGTTGTTCTTGGGCACAAGAAGAAATCAACAGTTTGTATGGCAATGCTAGTACTTTGTCCCATTCCATTTCATCCGCCGATATATATTCTAGTCCCACTCCCACTTGTAAATAAATGGAGGTGGGTTCCGATTAGATTCCCATATCAAAAATGTATATATCTAAGCATAATATAACTTTATACTTTGGGAATTTTATTATCTATAAAGTTCACATTTCTATACAAACAATTACATTCATAATTTTTATTCATATAGAATGGCTGCCTCTGTGTTTGATATTTTGGCTCCCCCTACTGGACTGCTTAATTTATTTTTCTCCTGTTAGTAATATACTAAATGAGGCAAGAGATAATTTTAGGTGCCCTTTCTTTTGAATTTATAAACAATGTTTATTTATGTTTGTATGATTTTATTCTGGCTCCTATGTCTCCTCTGCTGTGGCGTGTCCCCTTTGAGTCACGGCGAAGCTTGTCCATCCTAGGGATGCTTACTTGGTGTGACTCTGGCATTGAAGAGAATGGTCTATGTGTGGGTGGGTCCTTTATCTACCCATATCATGTATATTCTCTAACCAACAATGTTGTGTATCCTACTAGTATACATTTATATTTTGGCAGTATCCTTTATGCCTACTTTCTGAAGAAGCCAAGCGGTGAAACATGTAGAAGAACATGCATAAAGGACCTTGATAACACCATCAATTTCAGAGGATGAAGAGTGTTTTGTGTGTAATTTGTTATGGATTTTAATATGGATTTGTAATAAACATTATCAATTTTAACGGTTATGTCAGGATCATTGATGTAGGATCTTGAAAATCGTCTTCTAAATACTTTGTTTACAGACAGAAATGTTGGGAAAGAAAATAGTTTTTTTCTGCACAAAAACATCCTATACACAATACGGGTGTAACATGCAACATGTTACTTAAGGTGAACTTCCCCTAGCAGGTTATTTAAAGGATTTATGCATTTTTATTATTTCAATTTAAGTGTTAATAAAAAAAAAGCTGCTCCCCACAGAATGGTATTAAAAGTATTTTTCTTTGCATTAGTATGTATTCACCTTGGCAGTTTCCAGCTCCCAGTGCCCTTTGTTTGTCAATTATTTGTCAATTATTAGTATTAAAAATGGAAGAAATGTATTTTTAAAATTTGCCTCCCATTGACTTTAATGAGGTTTGCATTAAAGTTAGCAATTTGTGCTTTTTTGGACATGTTCACTGAATGCACCATAGAATTGACTCCAGAGAGATTCACCAATCACTAATCAGGATGTGACCCAGTTAGGATTCATGATATCAAACCCAGATATATCCAACTATACCCAGAGATTACATTGGGATTGTTCAAATGATTGTAGAAAGCAATAAAGAATGTGGGCAATGTCAAACGAGCATTTTGCACGTTGTGACATTTATAATTGAAGATTGTAGTACACTTTCCTTAAGCTGAAATGATAAAAGCTATGTCAGCATAGAAAAATCCTGCTGTGATCTTCAATCAAGAAAGCTGCAGGGTGCCAACAAGTTAATCTCCCTTTACCCCTAAGGCATCCATAGACATTACATGAAAGGCTAAAGTTGCCATACGGACGATCTGTTGACTGACAGCATGTGTATGGTGCATGAAAAGCCGTGACAGATCCTAATAAATGATAATGAATTGCTTTAAGAAAACTAGATTGTCTCTGTTTAATTTTTTTCCAAAAATCTATCTTGAATGAATATGTGAGATATGCATGAAAAGGAAGATCTCCAAAGTAATTTTCACTTAATTTAAATCTACAGCTTTCCCTAAAATATTACCTGGTGATCCTACCGTGAAAGTCCTTGTTCAGGCACGTCTTGTAATCGGGTGACCACGCTTTGCCCCCTTTCTCCCGTTTACTGTTCTGTGTTGCCACAAATGCAATGTATAAAAGACTATAAGCAGCTATGCTAATGGGCCATACACACTATACAATTGTTTTTAGATTTTTTTAGTTAGATTTACCAAAACCATATAATATGAGGTCAAATCTAAACACTTTCAATTTGTATCCAATCAGACAGGCCCTTGTACTCCATAGTTGAAGGTAAATCTTTTTTTTTTTAATAATTTTTATTGTATTTTCAAGATAATAACAAACAACGGAGAACCGTAAAGATAATGTAGTACAATATATATAAAGGGTAATGTAATGCAATACAATACGGGGGTAGTCCGTCATCCAAGATACAAGGGGCAGGGAACAAGGAACATAGTGCCATATCATAGTGTCATTTCGTAACAGAAATAGTCACATAAATGCATGGGTAGTATAAGAAAATACAAGCAAGGCAATATTGACATACTGTATTTCAGGGAGGATGGGGAGCCCAGAGATATTGCAAGAGTCCCCCACGTGTAGGCTGCCCTATTGGGTCTCCAGCTCACGCGCAAGAGCCTCCCGCCAGCATGCAATGTACAAATTATGCAGAGGTCCAGAAGTCCCAACGGTAGTCAAACCTTTTTAGAGACATATCATTTATAGCTAAAGACCACTCAAATCTGTGATTAGTTTGCAGTAATGAAATTACTTCCTGCGTGGTTGGGGGGATAGTGGTTTTCCACTTTCGCAAGATCAAAAGATGTGTTGCGATAAGTGTATGTGTAATCCAGGCATGGAAACGGTATGGGTGGTTTTCAATGCCCAAGTGGAGAAGAGCCAGTGCTGGATTTGGGGGTATAATACAACCGGTTTGGGATGCTATGTATATGAAAACAGTGTTCCACAGACTCTTGAGGGAGGGACACTCCCATAGAATATGTAGAAGCGTCCCTGTACAATCTCTCCAGAAGAGGGGGGAATAGGCATGTGAGAAGCCAGCTAGGCGGTAAGGAGTATAGTACCACCTGTTAGTGATCTTCATAGATATTTCCCAGTGGGTAGCACAATGAGTATGTTTATGCACTATCCTCAGGGCCTGTTGCCACTGTGTGATGGAGAAGGTTGTGCCGAGTAAGGATGATCGAACTTTTGAAAAGTTCGGTTCGACCAGAACACCCGAATTTCCCAAAAGTTCGGTTCAGATTTCAGACCCCATTGAAATCAATGGGACCCGAACTTCGGTAGTCAAAAAACACCATTTTTAAGCCCTAAAACTCAATAAATGCCCCTAAAAAGTGCCTAGGGTTCTGGGTCATGCCCCATTAACTATTAATCACACAAAAAAAGTTCTTAAAAATTGTCATTTTTGATAAAAAAAGCCAATTATTGAAAAAATTTTTAAAAAAGAGAGATTTTTTGATTTTTACATTGGATTTAGTATCTGGGGGGTCTAAAAGGTGTGCATGTGAAGTTTCAGCTCTGTAGCATGTCCAGAACCATGAAAAAAAAAAGATAATTTTTCAGTAGAACAGGGATGTGGGTCGGGACCCTCCTTTAACTTTAACACCTATATGATATTTTTTTCTGGTTCTGGACATACTACAGAGCTGAAACTTCACAGGTACACCTTTTAGACCCCCCCAGACACAAAATCACACAAAAAAAGTTCTTAAAAATTGTCATTTTTTGATAAAAAGGCCAATTATTGAAAAATTAAAAAAAAAAAAGAGATTTTTTGATTTCTACTTTGGATTTAGTATCTGGGGGGTCTAAAAGGTGTGCATGTGAAGTTTCAGCTCTGTAGCATGTCCAGAACCATGAAAAAAAAAGATAATTTTTCAGTAGAACAGGGATGTGGGTCGGGACCCTCCTTTAACTTTAACACCTATATGATCTTTTTTTCTGGTTCTGGACATGCTACAGAGCTAAAATTTCACAGGTACACCTTTTAGACCCCCCCAGACACAAAATCACACAAAAAAAGTTCTTAAAAATTGTCATTTTTGATAAAAAAGCCAATTATTGGAAAATTAAAAAACAAAAGAGAGATTTTTTTATTTTTAATTTGGATTTAGTATCTGGGGGGTCTAAAAGGTGTGCATGTGAAGTTTCAGCTCTGTAGCATGTCCAGAACCATGAAAAAAAAGATAGTTTGTATTAGAAAACTTTCTGACAGGGGGTTTGCTTTGCTGCTGTAACACCTTGCCGGTTTAATAGAAGGCATTTTTTTGAGTTCTTTGCAGTCAGGAAAAACATCTGAACTTGTGTATAGTGGTACTGTGCACAAGTTCAGATGTTTTGCCTGCCTCCAAAACCCCACAAAAAATGCCAGCAAAAACACACCTGGGCATTTTTTTTTGACGCTAGCGTTTTATTGGCATTTTTTTGGGTTCTTTTAAGGCAGGCAAAACATCTGAACTTGTGTATAGTGGTATATATACACACATACATATATTTATATACACACCTAGACATATATAGGTGTGATAGTAGCAGAAATATATTACTGTAAATGATTTCATTAGCGCAAGCATATATTTCTGCTACTATCACACCTATATATGTCTAGGTGTGTATATAAATATATGTATGTGTGTATATATACCACTATACACAAGTTCAGATGTTTTGCCCGACTCAAAAGAACCCAAAAAAATGCCAAAAAAACGCTAGCGTCAAAAAAAATGCCCAGGTGTGTTTTTGCTGGCATTTTTTGGGGGGTTTTGGAGGCAGGCAAAACATCTGAACTTGTGCACAGTACCACTATACACAAGTTAAGATGTTTTTCCTGACTGCAAAGAACTCAAAAAAATGCCTGCTTTGAAACCGGCAAGGTGTGGAGAGAGCTGAAAGTTTTCTAATACATACAATATATACACATATATGTCTGAATATATACCCCTAGACATATATAGGTCTGATAGTAGAAGAAATATATTACTGTAAATGATTTCATTAGCGCAAGCATTTATTTCTGCTACTATCACACCTATATATGTCTAGGGGTATATATTCAGACATATATGTGTATATATACCCCCTATACACATGTTCAGATGTCATGTCTGACATCAAACATGTCCTCAAAAAAGCACTGGCAGTGGCAGCCCCTGCAGCATAAAAAATGCTTGGCTGGTGAGAAGCCATATGCCTGTGCCGAAGCTATTCAGAGAAATGATCATTTCTCTATAGCGGTCACCCTGCTATGGAAGGGTTTTGTCACCCTGCCATAGCAGTCACTGCCAGTTAACCCTACACTACACTACGGTCCCCTTACACTTAACACTTTCCCTACAGAAACTCAATTTTTGAAGCTAACTTAAGTGTAAAGGAGCACTCTAACTACACTAGATATCCCTTTCCTCACACTAAAAATAGCTAAATGACACTTTTAAAGTAAAATGAACAGAACTGCTTCCACTCTCCTCCATGTCCAGTATAACAATGCTAGGAATATGGCGGGGGCGATCTTATATACTGGGGGGCGTATTCACTAATGATTGGTCTAGGGACCCCCTAGTCACTCCAATCACATTCCTAGCATTCTCCTGCCCCCTCAATTGGCTTTTGCTAATGGTTCTGGTCCAATCACGGGCTTTTAAAGCCCATTTCCTAAAGCATTGCATTTTGGGCGGTTCTGGTTGCCGAATTCCGAACTTTTTGGGCAAAAAGTTCTAAATTCGGCCGAACCTCGAACACCTAATGTTCGGGCCGAACCGATGGTTGACCCGAACCGTTCGATCATCCCTAGTGCCGAGGTCCATTTCCCATTTGAACATAGGGGGGGGGTTCAAGAAGGAGGTATTATCTAAGAGGATATCATAGTAGTATGATAGACCTTTGGATTTTGTAGAGCAGGTGGTGCATATGTCCCATATTCGTTTATCAACCAAGAGTTCCTTCAGTGGGTTTTGAGAAAGGAAGTGGCGGATACGTAGGATAGGAAAATGTAGAGAAGCAGGGAGATTGAATGTTTGTGTCAGAGTGGTACTGGGTAACACTTTGTCATCTCTGAGGCTTGCATAGGGAGCGTGAACAGCTTTAAGTCCCAGTGAAGCCACCTGTCACTAAGAAGGAGTAGACATAGATCTTTGGTAGGTGCTATGACAGACTCTAGATCCACCCAAAGAGGAGGAGAAGAGCCTTGAAGCCATAGTTTAGTTTGGGATAGGTTTATTGCCCAGTAGTAAGAGTGAATGTCAGGTAACCCTGCCCCCCCCCCCCCCCAGTTGTTTGCATTTATAAAGAATGGAGGTTGCACACCTTGCTCGCTTGCCATCCCAGAGGAATTTGTGAAGTTGTTTAGTTAAAAAAGAGAGGCTGGTATATGGGAAGGGAATAGGCAGGTTTCTGAAAAGGTAGAGGATTTGGGGAAGGACGATCATTTTTTAGGCTTCCACACCATGCTAATTACGTTTTCTGGATATGTTTCAGTGCAGCATCAGTTTTTTTTAAGGATCTGGGTTAGGTTGGTGGTAAGTAATGTGTTTGGCGTGGGAGTGACGTCTATGCCGAGGTAGTGGATGCTGTCTGAGGTCCAGGGAATGGGGATGTTGTTCTGTAGGTGAGAACTCGCGGTTCCATTCACCCCTAGGTCTAGAATTGAAGATTTTGTCGCATTAAATCTGTAATATGAAACTTTACTAAAGTTTTGAAGAGCGCTATAAGCAGCCGGCAGGGAGCGTGAGGGGTCTGTCAGCATTAGGATGATGGCATCCGTTTATTTTGTGGTGAGTACCTGAGACAGAGAATCCTGATATAGCAGGGTTGGTTTGCATAGATTCTGCTAGGGGCTCGATAATCAGGTTGAATAAAGATGGGGATAGTGGGCAACCCTGCCTAGTACCATTGGCTATAAGGAATGATTTCGAGAGGACACCAGAGGTATTAACTTGTGCCGAGGGGTTGGAGTATAGTGCGGAAATGGTCAACAGGATGGATCCAGAGAAGCCGAATTTCTTCAGGGTGGAGTACATGTACCCCCAATGGACCCTGTCAAAGGCTTTTTCCGCATCTATAGTCAATAGGACTGATAGAATTTTATTAAAGGTGGCATAATATGCCAGTAATATCTATAACCAGTCTAGTAGCATCAGAAGTGTGGCGACCCGGAATAAACCCCATTTGGTCCAGTTTGATGAGATCGGGCAGCACACCTTGAATGCGCTTGGCTATAATTTTAGCGAAGATTTTGGCGCTCGAGTTGAGGAGGGATATCGGGCGAAAGTTGGCAGAAGTTGTGGGGTCTTTGCCCGGCTTGGGGAGGGTGGAAATATATGCTCTAAGCATGTCCTGTGGAAGGGAGCCACTAGAAGTAGCTTTTGCGAATACTGCAGCCAAGTGTGGGGCTAGGGTATGCGAGAACTGCTGTACTCATTGATGAGCCCGTCCGGGCCAGGGGATTTGCCTTTGGGCAGAGTTTTTATGCTGTCCTCTATTTCTTTCGTGGTGATGGGGAGATTTAAAGAGTGGAGTTGGGCGTCTGTAAGGGTAGGTAATTTAATGGAATTCAGGAATTGATTGATGGTGTGGTCTGTGGGTTGGTGTTCATCAGGGCAGTCTGTCAGATTATATAAAGAGGCATAGAAGTCAGAAAAAGTGTCAGCTATAGCCTGGGGGTGGGATATCTTATGTGAAGATGATGTAGCTAACAGAAAGGGTATACGTGTTCTAGCCTGTTTCTGTTTGACCCTAGAGGCCAGATGTCTACCTGCCTTATTCGCTTGTGTGTAGTGGGCTTGCTAAGGTAGTTAAGAAGTTTGTCAGATTGTTCCAAAAACAACAGACGAACATCATGTCTTAGACGTGATAATGTGGACGAGTGCACATCTGAGGGGGACTGCTTATTCCTAGTTTCCAAGGCATGTATTTGGGATATTAGGTCGTTCATTTTAGTTTGACGCTGCTTTTTTGCCCTGGCTTGCTGTTGGATACACACTGCCCTTATAAAGCCTTTGTGCGCACCCAACAACACCCAGGGATCTGAAACAGAGTGTGTATTAATGTCAAAGAATTTTCAGAGGTTCTTGCTAATATGGGCATGTGAATCTGTGTTTTGCAGAATCCAGCTGTCACATCTCCAGATAAAGGTCGTCCGAACCGGTGTCCCCTCCTCAATAGTCAGTTCAACTGCTGCATGGGCGGACCACGTTATATCTCTGACCATCGAGGAGGAGGACTTCTCTAAAAGACACAGATCAGTGACAAACAGGTCTATGCGGGAATAAGAGTGATGGCGGTTGGAAAAGAATGTGTAGTCCCTCTCGGATGCGTGTAAACATCTCCATACATCAAACAAGCGTTTTGAACGCAACAAATTACCTAGAGAAACTTGTCAGCCCCTGAGGGACATGAGGAGTTCAGCCCAGAGTTGACAACCAGATTAAAGTCCCCACACAACATCAAATGCCCATACTTAACCCGAGATACTTGTTTAAGTAACCTGCGTAAAAAACAAAAGCTGGTGCGTGTTCGGAGCATACAATCATTAATATCACAGATCATTAATATCACAGGTGAGGATAATGAAGCGGCCAGATGGATCCACTATGGGGGTTTTCAGGTGGAAAGTTAGGGTGTCTTTCAATGCCAGCATCACTCCGGCTTTCTTTTCTGGACCATTGGCTAGAAAGACATGGGGGAAGTTTCTGTGAAGGCATCGGGGGTGGTTGTTGGACTGGAAATGCGTCTCCTGCACCGCAACAATATCCGCCTTACTGTTGTGAACCTTCTTCCACAGAGAGTGTCGACTTAATAGTCAAACACTTTATGGTCATGGTTGCTGTTGGTTAAAGCGATCATACTGAGGCGCAGTGGTACTGTAGGCGAGGTGTCGGAAGTCATCATGAGACCGGTAGAGGAGAAGCACTCCAAGAATAGGAAGTTTGTCCTTGACATCAGGAGAGGCAGAAGAAGGATCAGGGGTTGGCGGATGTAAACAAGACAAGTAACCAGGAAAGTCAACTATAAGAAAAGGACTGTCACAGCAGTCTGAGAACAGTCAGAGCTGTCGTAAATAAACTTGAGGGCCAGGCCATGTGTGGATGAAAACATCCTTAGGCTGGGGACACTGACAAGTTGAGAAAACATGGTGAAGAAGTAAGCCCCAAATGTCATTTGGATTTGGCCGATCGTTTCCGGGAGAACACCTGCCAAGGTTCTTCTTGGTCTATGGGCTGAGGTTAAGTGGTTGATCCCGACGTAGATGGAGGAAGAATGTTCCACGAGCGGAGAGCTGTTAACCCCTCTTCCAAGATCCGGACTGTGACAGTAGAGCCAGCATTCGTGATGAGCAGAGTAACTGGGTACCTCCACTTATGGGAAATGTTGTTGTTCCGCAGAGCCTTGGTAACTGTAGCTAGGTTACGTCTGCTTTGGAGGGTATGCCTGGAGAGGTCAGGTAACAGTTGGATGCCGTGGTATTCAGCCGGCAGAGATGGGGTGTTGCGAATAGCCCGCATGAGCTGGTCCTTTATGTGGTAGAAGTGGACCCTCAACAGCACATCCCTGGGTAGGTCCCCTGCAATGAAGGATGGCTTAGGGAGCCTGTGAATCCTGTCTATCAGGAGGTCAGAAGCTGATGCAGTGGGCATAAGGGCTTGAAAAAGAGCTGTGACATAGGGTAGCAGTTGATCTGGGAGCACTGATTCTGGAATACCTCGTATCTTTACATTGTTCCTTCTGGAACGGTCCTCCAGGTCAGCAACTTTATTTTTCAGCCACTGAATTTCATCTCTCTGGGTATTAAAGGCATCCACCATGTCATTGAAAGAAGATGCGTGGGTGGATACTGCATGTTCCACGCTGTCCACCCTGGAGCCCAAGGACTGTACCTCAGATTTAAACTGGTGCATACAGGACATCATGTCCGTGTGCATAGAGGTTTTCAGCGTAAGGAGCATGTCTTTTAGGACAGATACAGATACAGGATGGTCTCCTGATGGAAAGGCAGCAAAGGGGTCAGAAGCAGGCTGGGATACAGTCATTGCAGAAGAGGGAGACTGAGTAGCATTCATACCTGCATGCTGTTGAGGCCTAGGTGGAGAGACCGTTCTAGACCTGTTCTTAGCCGGGCTCCTGGAAGAGGGCGACAGAGGGGGTGAGGGTGGTAATGTAGAGCCCGAGGAGGTCCAGCTTTCCGGATTTGCCACCATTCTCACAGGATGAGAGGGAGATGGCAGAGGATGCTGCAGGCCTGGTATGTTGTTGCCTGTGTGATGTCGTGGTCCGCCGCCGCCATTTTTCTGTAGCCCAGGACCTTGCTGGATGAAGAACCCCACCAGCTTGTTGAGCTGACCGGGGTCTTTCTTGCGGCAGGTCATCTCTTCCTCTGGACCTGGGGATCTAGCTGAAGCAGGTGTGAGGGTCCGTGGACGAGTAGGGGGCCATGGATGTGGTCAGAGTCCCTGATGGCTAGCAGAGCGGAGCTAACAAGCCGCCATTCACTCCACTGGAAGCCACGCCCCTTCAGTTGAAGATAAATCTAAAGGAAATCTAACAACAAAAGTTGTATAGTGTGTATCCAGCTTTAGCAGTGCAGGCATGCCTCGCTGATGTCATCAGCAGTAAGCTTAAACCTAAACAATAATGTGCACTGAATGTAAAAAAAAAAGAAAAGTAATTTCAAAGAGCCTTAGCCCCCGTTCACACTAAGGCGACCTCGGAGGTCGCGGTGCGAAGTAGCGTCGTGGTAGTGTGAATGGGGGCTAAAGGAGATTAGCAGCATTGAGATGTTCATATAAATATTTACATATATAATGTATGTGCATCTACAATGCAGATTTGACTTCCCATGTGTCATAATAGCATAACTATGCAATTTTTTTTAGAAAATGTTTTTCCGTCTGTAGAAGAGGAAAGATGGAATGGATGGAGATAGTTGACATGATCATTAACCCCTTCATAATGACGGTAAAAGAAATATTAACACCTGAACACAGTTTTGCAACTTTTACATGTGTTAGTTAAACTGTTCATACCATCACAGCTGATTTTTACCTTGTTTTTTTTTTTTTTTTCTTCAGAAAAAAAAGGGCTTTTATTTGGTCATGAATGATAATGGATATCTCCTGTTTTTTAAATATTATTATTATTATTATAAAAGGAAAACTGGCACAAAATAATGAAAAAAAAAATGTAGTTGTATATTTCTTGCTTCTACCATAAACTACCACCGAATAATAGCCCAAAATAAATGTTCCTGCTCCTGATGATTGTTGCGATACCACATATGTGTATGTTATTTGTTGTTTGTACCTGTTATGGGACCAAAAACAATTTTCTTTTTTATCCTACCTAAAACACATAGACACCATCACTGACATTGATACTAAAATAAAAAAGGTTGTTTTTATCTTACTTAAATACACTGACCCGGCCCTTTGACCCCTAACATCTAGCGCTGACCATGATTTTTGACCATACCCTGGACCCTAACCCCCGACACTGACCTAGATCAAACCCAGATTAAGCAAATTTTTCTTTATGTTTTATTAATTTACTCATACATACACTGTTTGTTTAAATGTTTCTCCTCTAGCAAGGAAAAAAAATGCAATGTTTCTTTTTCTACTTTCAAAAGGAGAAAAAAGGGTGGGTTGAACAGTGACTGATAACTGTGATAGCCAATCAGAGTCTATCACAGCAATTGGATGATCAGGAACCAGGCCTCCTGGTTCCCAATCACTAGTACGAGACCCAGAGTTCTCGGTGAGAGCCCGGTCTCTGTTCTGGGAGAACGCTGTGCAGCATGCTCTCAGTACAAGCATTAAATGTTTGTTTTTTAGGTTTAGTTACAGCATGCTTTAAGTTGCTTAAAGTGGTTTTAAAACCTAAACTTTTTTACCCTAATGCCTTTTTCAGACAGAACAGAATCCATCCAAGCAGATCTAACAGCTCAGTGGAATATCTCCTTGCTGATCTCCGCTAAGCATAGGGATGATAGGTCCATGTATACTTTCCTATCTGTTTACTAATGCCAACAGCATAAGGAATAAAATACTCAACGTTGATTGGGAGAGTGAAGTTCCACTTTAATGCATTCACTGCATTATGGTAAAAAATGTTTAGGTAACAGTAGCGCCCCCCCCCACCCCCTTTTACTTACCTGAGGATATCAGCTGACCATAGGAAGCGACTTCCTATGGGTGCCCACTGAGGGACCAGGAGCGCCAGCAGGGAATTGGGGACAATTTGCACAAATCAGTTGAACAGAACTGATAATATATTATGTTTTTTATTTTTATTTTTTTAAATGACTTTGCAATCACTTTAATGCTTGTAGTGGTTGTCACAGATGGGGGTTTGCTGAAGGTACAGAAATAAGTGAGGCAGAACGATGTGCAAGACAATGTTACTAAAAGATACAGGCTAGCTAAACCAAGCAATATTACTTCTAGATTTTCTAGAAGTAGTCTGTAACATTAGGATATATTCATTTCTCTATTCTCTATTCATTAGAGATGTGCATGATGGAAAATGTGTTTTGTTTTGCTTTGGATTAATTTGTCGTTAATTTTGTTTTGTGATATTGCTTATGTTAGAATGATTAATTTTTTGAATTTGTTTCATATATTATGATTTGTTTCTTATATTCTGATTTGTATCCTATATTCATTGGTCTGAGCCAATTTGTATTTCTGGAAGTTATTTCAGAAGATTGGCTATAATCGTTTTAATGTTTTAATTTGTTATTTCGGGACATTACTTATGCACTTAGAGGAATCCCTGCTAGTCTAACCCACAAAGAAAAATAGAATGAGTTGATATCAACTGGAGTCACATGCATTTGAAAGAACAAATGGAACTAAATTAATTTTGGATTCTTTGATTATGTTAAGATTTGAAGATTCTCATGAATCCACCTCCATCCAATCCAAACACAATAAGTAGGAATCATCTTTTCCTGGACCTCCTCATGTCAGCCTACTATGGGTCAGCTCTGACCTCTTTGACCCCTCTAGGACAACCTCTAACTAGCCTTTAAAGTGCGGCTGTCTCCCCTAGGAAACTGTTCTTTTTTCGTCCTCGCTCCGGACACCTTTAAAAAAAATAAAATAAAATGACCTTTCCTTGTGGCCTTCCCAGGTTAAGCCTCTCCTGGGCAAGAAGACCCCCTCTTGTGGGCTGTAAATCTCCCTCTATGGTAGGTTCCCCTTGTTGCTTGGGGTAAGTTACATTGCAGTATAAATTGCTGCATTTCATACTGGTACCATTACTTGACAATTAAAAACTGCAACAGATCCTGTATTCCAGTGGAGGTTTTTTCCTCATTATTGTTACAGTATGAATGATGATAATGAAGCCGGCTGGCAATTTTTTTGCTGTATTTTTTCCCTCTAAACAGGCTTGCTGGCTCTTGTAGTCCACTAGAGATGGTGGTTTTGGTCTCCAGGTGCGGCTGGCTTCCTTTTTCTTCTGTGGCCAATACACTGTGTGTGAGCTGGGTCTCTGCCGCTCTCACTGTAAATACATGCACATCCTTGTCTACTTTGCCTGTGTTGAAGCTTGGGGTATTTTTGTCTAAAGCTGCCACCAGCCTCAAAGCACTGAAGATTGTTTGAAAAGGAATTTGTTTTTTTTTTTTCTTTATCTTTTTAAAAAAAAAAAAAGAGAGCGATGCACGTGGCCAGGACGGAATACATTTTCGTCAGTTGGTCACTCCGAATAGACCTGATCGAGTGGGGTCAGTTAGACAGGATCTCCCTCACATTGTGTGTAGCCACAATCAAGTGCTGTCAGGCTGCGTGGTCAGGAATCAGGATGGAGAATATGTAAAAAATGTCTTTCAAGGCTTATTCCATGGTGTAGCGGGGATGAATGCGAAATACTGTATGCACCCTGCAGCCTTGGGTTCAATTCCCCAGTAGATCACATACTGAAATATTGACACGGCTGTGAATGCTGTCACATGGTGAATGCTTGACATCATCTTATCACTAATTTGGAGATTGTGTCAGCAATACCTTAAAGGGGTAGTCCAAGGATATTCCTCTCATTATGCTTAGCCACAATGAGGTGCTGGGAGGCTGCGTTGCCAGGAGGGAGAATGTGTCTATGCCTTAATGGGGTAGTCAGAGGTTCTCCTGTCCACTATTTATAGCCTCAAAGTTACTGTGAACACTGGATGTAGTTACCATACCCAAGTGTTGGCATATAGCGTGTGCTGCTTTACAATACTGTTTCTACCTGCTGCAGAGAGCCTCCCATGACAAGGTTACTTCTGTTGGCAGGCGATAGACAACAGCATACGCTGGTGCTTTATGTGCAGTCTGTGGCTATCCTATTAGTCCTTATTGCTTAGGGTGGATGAAGTTCTCCATGAGTGGAGGAGAAAGGGATCCAGGGCTCTGGTTGGGAAGCTCGTGTTAAGCTTTCTCAGTTTCAGGTAAATGCTTGTTTGCCTGGCTAAAGACAGTGTCTCTTGGAGATAGCCCAGGACTACAGCATCAGAGTTGCCTTAGTGGAGATAGCCTATGGCCACACCACCCTGTATGTGCTTGATCTCAGAAGCTAAGCAGGATCAGAACTGATTAGTAGATGGATGGAGGACCACCTGGGAATACCAGGTTCTGTACCACAGCACATATACCTCTTAACCAACAGAGGGCAGTAATACTGATAATTGTGCACTTAGCTTCTCTAGGTTTCTGGGTCAAGCCACCCCAGTGCTGTGGGGGACAATTCAACTCTCTAAGTCCATAGGGGCCCTTACATGTTCTGCATCTTGGGGCTCTGCAAAACTCTAACAGCCATAGGCATGCCTCCTCAAGGCAGAGGCAATAGGGGGTTTGTGGTTTTGGATCAGCTGCAGGGCCGCAGTTGGCTACTCTAGTTTGCCTTGCTCTGGGACGGTGGGGGCGAGCCTTGGTTCCCTGGATGCTTTGGGGCTGCATTTCCCATGATGCTCATGTACTCTGCTGGGTAGTTTGGCATCGCAGGGGGTGTGGTTCTGGGATGCCGGGGTTCACCGTTGCTGCTCTAATGCTACGGTCAACTGCAGGTTTTAAAAAGAATGCAGTGTACAATATTTGCATTGCCTCCCATACCCTGGCAGACCTTTTTGAGTATCAATGATAGCTAAATGTTCTCATCCCTGCAGCAGTTTCCTGTTCCTTACCATAGCTCCCATGCTCCACCAATCTGTCAACAGTTTAAGGGAGTTATTTGTGGCTCAGGTCAGTCTTTCAATACAGATGCAGAGGTGGAGCACGAATATTCATTCCCTCTCTTGGGTCGCAAATATCAGATGGGCTTTGAATTAAGCTTAGTGCTAAGCACGTGGATGTGTTTATGAAGGTTCCTGTCTTCATGACAGAATACTGGAAAACCATTATTCTGTTGTTGAGGAAGGGACACTGGTTCCCTTTTCTGGACTTAGCAGACGCTAGTCTACATATTCCTATAGTCTTGGTTCGCCAGCACTTCTCAGGTTTTCTAGCAGACGATGACTTGGCCTAGGTCATGGTATGTTTTTTGGTTAGCATTCTCCCCAGAACCCTCTTGAGGGTACTATCAATCTTTACGGCATTTATTTCCTCAGGTGATATCCTGCTGATAGCTAAGTAGGGGTGCTGCTGCTAGGTAACGTTCTAGCCTGCAGGACCCTCTAGAGCTTGGAGTATCTTGTCAATTTTTAGTAGATATAAAGTCCTGGATCCCTGTTCATTGCAAGCAAAGGTCATGTCCATCCTTCTGGGTCCTGGTATGCTTTTTGGTCATGGCACCCACCCCAGAACCCTTTTGGAGGTACTATTTATCCTTAGGGCATTTGTTTCCTCAGTGATATCCTGCTTATAGCTACGTAGAAGTGCTGCTGCTATATTATGCTTTAACCTGCAGGCCCCTTAAGAGCTTTCATCTTGTCAATTTTTAGTAGAATCAAATTCAGTCAACTTAATCCTGGATCACTGTTCAGTGCTAGTTAAGGTCATGCCCATCCTTCTGGGGCCTGGGATTCTGAGCATTTTATGCAGGAGGAACTATAACTATATTTAACTACACACATTTTTTTCTTTGCACTTTGTACAAATTCTATGGCCAGGCTATGGGTTTTTACCATGTATCCTTTTCTCCATATACTAGCCTTGAAAAGGGGGAGGTAATTTCCCCAAAATATGTTTGCTCTATTTACTTTTATCTTCAATAAACAACTATAAAATTCATCAAGTGAGACTTTTGGACATCGGGTGCTCCTCTCCAATCACCCAAGTGTTCACCGCAGTAACGCCTCCATTGTCATTATCAGAAAGGTAGCAGCCCTAGACCACAACGCCATCACAAAATAAAAATAGAATGGATCTTAACCAATTGGGATCATTCATTATGTTGTTACTTCATTTCGGAAGCTTCAAACATTAACAAAAGGCTCAAACGAAATTCAATTAGTAAAAAAAAGAATGACGCATGTCTACAAGGCATATGTTGTTTTTTTTTTTTTGTTCAAATTATAGTGCTGGCAGCTAGTTAAACTAGCATTAGATATGGGGAGTGCAAAAGGTTCTCGTTCATTAAAAATGTTAGGTTTTTCATACTTCTATTTTGTGACAGAAAGTGACAGAAAGATGTAGTTAGGCTTTAACCACTTTACGACCGCCCGCCACAGATGTAATTACTGTACATGTACGGCGCTCGCTCTCGGGAGCCTATGGGGCGAGCGCGTGCCACAAGCGGCACGCTCCCACCCCCGTTTATCAGCCGAAGCCGATGCCTGTGTCAGGCGGCTCCGATTGCTTCCTGACACCCGCGATCGTTCCCCACTGAGAGAGAAGGACGGTTGGCTGTTGTAAACACAGCCGACCCTTCTCCTCCCTGGGATAATCATAAAGATCATGTGATCCTGCTATATAGGATCACATGTCTCTATGGTCATTTCAGAAGCCATGCCCCCCCCCCCCACAGCTAGAATCACTCCCCTAGGCTCACATGTAACCCCTTGATCACCCACAGGGTTAACCCCTTCCCTGCCAATGGCATTATTACAGTAACAGTGCATATTTTTAGCACTGATTACTGTAGTAATGTCACTGGTACCCCCAAAAGTGTCAAAAATGTCAGTTAGGGGTCCGATCTGTCCGCCGCAATGTCGCAGTCCGCAAAAAAAAGCAGATCGCCGCCATTACTAGTAAAAAAAAAAAAAACAATAAAAATGACATAAATCTTTCCCGTAGTTAGTAGACATGATAACTTTTGCGCAAACCAATCAAAATACGCTCATTGCAATTTGTTTTACCAAAAATATGTAGCAGAATACAAATTAGCCTAAAATGTTAAAAAATTTAGATTTTTACATTTTTTTGGAGGGGGGGGATGTCATATAGCAGAATGTGAAAAATATTGTTTTTTTTTTTTTCAAAATTGTCGCAATTTTTTTGTTTATAGAGCAAAAAATAAAAATCCCACAGGTGATCAAATGCCACCAAAAGAAAGCTATATTTGTGAGAAAAAAAAGGACGTAAATTTTGTTTGAGTGCAGCGTCGCATGACAGCGCAATTGTCGGTTAAAATAATGCAGTGCCAAATTGCAAAATAGGACCTGGTTAGGAAGGGGGCAAATCCTTCCGGTCTTAAAGTGGTTAAAGGTTTCATTTAGAAATGAGGTTTAAATCTACTAAATGTTTATTTTTATGAAATAAAATGAGGGCATTGTTAAATGTATGTACATCCCTACTCAAATCACATGCATTGATACAATTTATAAAGCAATAATTAGCCTTTAATACTCTCAGTCCACTTCTCTGCGTGATTCAGATGCAACATATTGTAATCAGTATTAATATGATCTCTTGCATCTGCTTAGTAAAACAGTGGTTTATACTTACAGCTGAGGGACTCTGCTGTTTGCAGTTATCACCTTAACAATGGGTTCCACTGGGTTGTGGTGAGAACAGCTGTCCATTTTCCACGTAGTTGGGAATCACACATTTAAAAATAAATGATAGACAGATTCTTGGAGAGCATCATCATACACAAAAGGCAAGTCTAACATGGAAGACATCCGCAGAATGAATGTGCGTTTGAATTCAGAATAGAGAAAGAGCTGACACATTTCCGCCTTAAAGACCACAGTAGGTTCACCTTTAAAAAAATATAAAAAAATGCACATTTTTTTGCAGGTAAAAAAAAAATGTGCATTTATTTATTTATTTATTTTCTCGTAATCAGTAGGGATGATCGAACGGTTCGGGTCGACCATCGGTTCGGCCCGAACATTGGGTGTTCGAGGTTCGGCCGAATTTAGAACTTTTTGCCCAAAAAGTTCGGAATTCGGCAACCAGAACCGACTGAAATGCAATGCTTCAGGAAATGGGCTTTAAAAGCCCGTGATTGGACCAGAACCATTAGCAAAAGCCAATTGAGGGGGCAGGAGAATGCTAGGAATGTGATTGGAGTGACTAGGGGGTCCCTAGACCAATCATTAGTGAATATGCCCCCCAGTATATAAGATCGCCCCCGCCATATTCCTAGCATTGTTATACTGGACATGGAAGAGAGTGGAAGCAGTTCTGTTCATTTTACTTTAAAAGTGTCATTTAGCTATTTATTAGTGTGAGGAAAGGGATATCTAGTGTAGTTAGAGTGCTCCTTTACACTTAAGTTAGCTTCAAAAATGTAGTTTCTGTAGGGAAAGTGTTAAGTGTAAGGGGACCGTAGTGTAGTGTAGGGTTAACTGTCAGTGACTGCTATGGCAGGGTGACAAAACCCTTCCATAGCAGGGTGACCGCTATAGAGAAATGATCATTTCTCTGAATTGCTTCGGGACAGGCATATGGCTTCTCACCAGCCAAGCATTTTTTATGCTGCAGGGGCTGCCACTGCCAGTGCTTTTTTGAGGACATGTTTGATGTCAGACATGACATCTGAACATGTGTATAGGGGGTATATATACACATATATGTCTGTATATATACCCCTAGACATATATAGGTGTGATAGTAGCAGAAATAAATGCTTGCGCTAATGAAATCATTTACAGTAATATATTTCTGCTACTATCACACCTATATATGGCTAGGTGTCTATATACATATAATTATGTGTGTATATATACCACTATACACAAGTTCAGATGTTTTGCCTGCCTCAAAAGAACCCAAAAAAATGCCAATAAAACGCTAGCGTCAAAAAAAAAATGCCCAGGTGTGTTTTTGCTGGCATTTTTGGGGGGTTTTGGAGGTAGGCAAAACATCTGAACTTGTGTATAGTGGTGTATATACACACATCCATATATTTATATACACACCTAGACATATATAGGTGTGATAGTAGCAGAAATATATTCTTGCGCTAATGAAATCATTTACAGTAATATATTTCTGCTACTATCACACCTATATATGGCTAGGTGTCTATATACATATAATTATGTGTGTATATATACCACTATACACAAGTTCAGATGTTTTGCCTGCCTCAAAAGAACCCAAAAAAATGCCAAAAAAACGCTAGCGTCAAAAAAAAAAAATGCCCAGGTGTGTTTTTGCTGGCATTTTTTGTGAGTTTTTGGAGGCAGGCAAAACATCAGAACTTGTGCACAGTACCACTATATACAAGTTCAGATGTGTTTCCTGACTGCAAAGAACCCAAAAAAATGCCTGCTTTGAAACCGGCAAGGTGTGAAAACCGAGGAGAGAAGCTAACCCCCTGAGCTGAAAGTTTTCTAATACATAAAATCCTTTTTTTTTCTGGTTCTGGACATGCTACAGAGCTGAAACTTCACAGGTACACCTTTTAGACCCCCCAGACACAAAATCACACAAAAAAGTTCTTAAAAATTGTCATTTTTGATAAAGAAGCCAATTATTGAAAAAATTAAAAAAAAAGAGATTTTTTGATTTTTACTTTGGATTTCAGATCTGGGGGGGGGGGTCTAAAAAGTGCACATGTGAAGTTTCAGCTCTGTAGCATGTCCAGAACCATAAAAAAAAAAGATTGTTTGTATTAGAAAACTTTCAGCTCAGGGGGTTGGCTTCGCTGCTGTAACACCTTGCCGGTTTAATAGAAGGCATTTTTTTTTGGGTTCTTTGCAGTCAGGAAAAACATCTGAACTTGTGTATAGTGGTACTGTGCACAAGTTCTGATGTTTTGCCTGCCTCCAAAAACCCCCAAAAAATGCCAGCAAAAACACACCTGGGCATTTTTTTTTGGACGCTAGCGTTTTTTTTGGCATTTTTTGGGGTTCTTTTGAGGCAGGCAAAACATCTGAACTTGTGTATAGTGGTGTATATACACACATACATATATTTATATACACACCTAGACATATATAGGTGTGATAGTAGCAGAAATAAATGCTTGCGCTAATGAAATCATTTACAGTAATATATTTCTGCTACTATCACACCTATATATGGCTAGGTGTCTATATACATATAATTATGTGTGTATATATACCACTATTCACAAGTTCAGATGTTTTGCCTGCCTCAAAAGAACCCAAAAAAATGCCAAAAAAACACTAGCGTCAAAAAAAAAAAAATGCCCAGGTGTGTTTTTGCTGGCATTTTTTGGGGGGTTTTGGAGGCAGGCAAAACATCTGAACTTGTGCACAGTACCACTATACACAAGTTCAGATGTTTTTCCTGACTGCAAAGAACCCAAAAAAATGCCTGCTTTGAAACCGGCAAGGTGTGAAAACCGAGGAGAGAAGCTAACCCCCTGAGCTGAAAGTTTTCTAATACATACAATCCTTTTTTTTTCTGGTTCTGGACATGCTACAGAGCTGAAACTTCACAGGTACACCTTTTAGACCCCCCAGACACAAAATCACAATTTTTCAATAATTGGCTTTTTTATCAAAAATGACAATTTTTAAGAACTTTTTTTGTGTGATTTTGTGTCTGGGGGGTCTAAAAGGTGTACCTGTGAAGTTTCAGCTCTGTAGCATGTCCAGAACCAGAAAAAAAGATCATATAGGTGTTAAAGGAGGGTCCCACATCCCTGTTCTACTGAAAAATTATCTTTTTTTTTTTCATGGTTCTGGACATGCTACAGAGCTGAAACTTCACATGTACACTTTTAGACCCCCCCCCCCCCCAGATACTAAATCCAAAGTCAAAATCAAAAAATCTCTCTTTTTTTTTTCAATAATTGGCTTTTTTATCAAAAATGACAATTTTTAAGAACTTTTTTTGTGTGATTAATAGTTAATGGGGCATGACCCAGAACCCTAAGCACTTTTTATGGGCATTTATTGGGTTTTAGGGCTTAAAAATTTTGTTTTTTGATTACCGAAGTTCGGGTCCCATTGATTTCAATGGGGTTCTGAAATCCGGGCCGAACTTTTGGGAAGTTCGGATGTTCTGGCCGAACCGAACTTTTCAAAAGTTCGATCATCCCTAGTAATCAGCAGATGTACATGAACATGTAGATATGTGTGTATTTTTATTTATCTACATCCTTGTATTTAATCATGGTTTGCAGATCGGCATTGCACTCGTGATCAGCAGATGTACATGCACATGCATTGCACTCATGATCAGCAGATGTACATGAACATACATTGCACTCATGATCAGTAGATGTACTCTCACATGTATCTACATGAATATGTAGATATGTGTGTATTTTTATTTATCTACATACTTGTATTTAATCATGGTTTTGTATTTGTAGATTGCAATCTCCTAATTTGCTTTCCCTTTGAAGAAGCCACACCGACTAAACATGTTGGGAACCTCTGTTCATCCACAAACAGCTCTTTCTTGATCATTTACATCAGAACCCTGGGGATTGATTACCTTGGACGGACTATTAGTTACTTGCTGCATTTATAAGTATTTTTGAAAACAACAGATGCATATTCCCAGAAGGTTTTCAATAAATGTAGGGTTTTCCTTGTGCTGTATATCTTTAAATAGATTTTAATGATGTAGGGTTCTTGATAACCCAGTCTGTTTTTTTTTTTTTGTTTTTTTAATAGGGCCAAGGGCCTTAAACCGTGTTGTGAATAAAGACTATGTTTTAATTCAGATAAAAGTTGTAATGTTTCTTTCAGAGTATCTGCACCTAAAAAGTCCTGACCTTGATGTACAATAAGCTGACCGTTGTAAGCACCTCTGTCAGTGTAAATGGTTTAGCTCAACCCAGCTTGGACTATTTAAAGAAATTATAATAACAGAAATAACAGAGTTACTGGCAGGATCAACAGATATAAAAATTATGTTACAGGGCAAATTCAGAAAAACTAGGACTGCTGTGCTAATATTACTGACGGACTGTACCATAAAGTATGCGTCATTTTTTAGTTTGGTCAAAGTTACATTTTAAAGTATGACTGTTGCCAGGCTATGTACATATTCTTAACACCTAGTAAAATGATTTTCTTTCTGTAGATTATTTTGTTGCTTCATGGAAGCAGTGATTCATCAGCTTCTTAGGCATCTAATCTGTGTTGTAAATAAGTAGGTGCAGAGGAAGAAGGGTGGGGAGGGAGACAAAGGGTAATTGGAGTGCTGAGAAAAAATTTAAGCAGTTTTTTTAGCTCTCTTGTGAGCTTTGAGAATGAATTGCTCCACAGTGGCTGCAGCTACAAAGACATTATTTTTAAATGATCAAATAGATGATTTCCAGAAAATGCCCCTTACCTTTTCTTTTTTATCTTCTTCTTTTGACACATTTATGAAACACATTTTTACTTTCTTCTATATCTGAACAAATGTCATTGAATTAAAAAAAAAAAGAATATGTTAATATCCGAATTTTCATAACCTGGCCACTTTTCTACGTTAAGATCATTAAATATGAGTGCGCATGCGCGCGGGCACGAGAGAGGACATGTCCTAGTCGCGCTCCGCACACCACCGGCCACAAATCAGCTACCATCAGTGGCGGGGGACAGTGTAAGCGCCCCAAAAGACATCCAGGGAGGCGGTGAGTCTGCCATGAGGCGGGGGACTACAGACTTGCCCAGAAAAAGGCAGTACAGGCAGGGTGGCAAGCGGGACGCTTAGAGGCCTACCTCTGCTGGCAAAACGCCCTCGCCTAAGATGGCGCAGGGCAAGCAGACTGCACAGAGCTGCCGGGACGCTAATTCCCCCTCTGGGGAGGACTTGGGAGACCCCTTCTCCTCTCAGACATTCGGGGGATCGGAGGGGAATCCGGGCGCCGCAACGGGATTCCAGGCCCCATCCCCCGCCACCTCCCACGGTAGGCCTGAACCATCATGCTCCCCAGGCTCCTCAATGGACCGGAATATGGCTGATATAGCAGACTCCTTATTCAGCCAACCTAGCCCCCCCGGGTGTGGATTTGGCGCCCCCCCCCCTGGCCCCCTACTCGGGGGATGCCGTTTTGCTGGCACGCTTCTCTACTATGCTGCAGCAGGAACTATCCAAGGCGTGCTCCATAATTACAACCGATATTAAAAAGGACCTGCAAAGTTTTGGGGCAAGGCTGGACATTATTTAGCACAAGGTGGACGGCTCTCTGACAAGGGTTAACCAGAATACTAAACTAGTGACTGAACTACATGACAGGCTGGATGAGGCCTACTCTAAAATAGAAGATCTTGAAAACAAATCGCGCCGTTACAATGTGCGCATCAGAGGGCTCCCCGAGACGCATCAGGACCCGGAGATGGCGGTTCATGACCTCATAAAGGACTTGATACCTGACATTTCCCCTCATCAACTTGAAGTGGATAGGGTTCATAGAGCCCTGACTGCACCATGGCAAGATGGTCTCCCTCGCGACATCATTTTGAAGCCACATTACTACAAAATGAAAGAGAAGATGATGTCTGCAGCTAGGAATCGCCAAGACCTCACCCTGTTTGGCTCCCCAATACAGCTCTTCACAGATCTGGCCCTTTCCACGGTGCAGAAGCGCTGGACCCTCAAGCCTTTACTGCAACAATTGATGAACCACCATATCAAGTATCGATGGTCCTTCCCTTTTCGGCTCTCGTTTCCCTATAATGGCAAGAACTATTCGTTCACTAACTTTCATGACGGGGAAGATTTGCTTCTGGAGCTGGGCATCTTATCCAGGGAACCATGCTCTTCGCCACAAGCTGCCCTGCCTGATCGTCCTCTGTCCCCGGTCTGGTCCCATCGGGGGAAACTCCATCCACTAAGAAGAGCAAACGCAGGACCTGAAGTGTGATTGAGAACTTTTTCCACCTACTTCCATTTAACATTTAATTGCCTATTTTATGTGTTTCATAATGTTTTTCCCGGCCCTGTCAATCCTGGCCGATGCCATGTTTGCGGCGGAGGTTGTGTAGGGGCGGGATGGGTGGTATTGATGACCACCCCCTGTTTATACTTATTTCACCTTGCCCTGATGGCTTGAACTCCACTGTCACAGATACTTTTGGTTTTATTTTTTTTTGCCATGTGGTCTCCCTGCTGGGGGGGGGGGGGGGGGGGGGCGCGGTCGCCCTGGTGGGCTCGTCCTCCCTCCCGCCCCCAGATGGGGGTGGGGGGCATGCCTCTGGTTTGTCCGGGCCCCCCTTTCTTTATTTTTTTTCTTTACTAGAGGGGTCTCGAGCCCTGGTTGTTTTTTATTATTACTGTTGCCTAATTCCTGGGTTCTATACAGAGGTGGTTTGCAGTCCAATCGACGGGGGGCCTGGCGTAAACCCTGCGCTCCTAGTTTTGGGTGCGGGGGCAGCTGGGTCTCTTGGCAGTTTGTTTATCTCAGGGACTTGGGCGGTCCTGGGGGGTGGGTCTCCCCTGACCCTCCGCCTTCTTAAGTTTCTCGGGTTGTGGCCCGGGGGGTTACCGTATGCCACTTCGGTGAATTTGCCCTTATCTTGTGATGGGGGCAACCTCACAGCACGTATCCCAGGTGTGGGAACTGGGGGAATACAAATCCCATGTACTTTATATTGTATCTACTTTAATTGCCTTTTCGGCATGGGGGGTAACTCCTCCTGCCTTCTTTTGTACTCTCTTTAACTCTTTCTTTTCTCTTTTCTGCTCTTGGACCCCAGCTCTGCGTTCTGGCCCCGCCATGATGCTCCCGGGCCCTATGGATGGCTGGATTTCAAATGTTAGCCTGCTGCGATTTGCTGTACTGCGACCAGGTGAGTGCAAACTACCAAACCACCATGTCACCTCTGGGCTCCTCTAAATTCTCCCTTATTTCCCATAATGTGCAGGATTTTAATTCTCCAGTAAAGCGCATCAAGGTTTTCCTGCATTCCAAACGTCAAAAAGCAGACATTTTGTTGTTGCAGGAAACACACTTTTCAAAAACTTCGGACCCTCGATACCTCTCGTCCTATTATCCTCAATTTTATCTATCCTCTGGTCGGGACAAGAAGAGGGGGGTAGCCATATGTTTTTCTCGCAGGGTTTTTTTCACTCCGGTTACGGTGGTCAGAGATAGAGAAGGAAGATACCTTATGGTGGTGGGGCTTGTTAACGACCAACTTGTCTCTTTTATTTCCTATTATACCCCTAACTCAGGCCAGCTGGCATTTTTCCATGACATGTTGCGAACTCTGCTTCCCAAGGCACAGGGCAGGGTGATTCTGGGGGGGCGATAGTAATCTTCCCTTGGAACACACCTATGATAAATCCGTCCCGGGCAGGCCCAGATATAGACATTTGCCGAAGAACGGGCATAAATTGGCCCGTCTTCTTCACGACTGGGATTTGTTGGACCTCTGGAGGGAACACAATCCGTCCCAGAGAGACTATACACACTTTTCTCATGTCCATGGCACCTACTCCCGAATAGACCATGTGTTTGCCAGTTCAGCTCTTGCCCCATATGTGTGCTCAGCACGGATCCTGGCAACCCCCTGGTCTGATCACTCGCCGGTGATGGTGCAATTCACGGCCCTGTGGTCTAAACCGGGTCTGTCCCCGTGGCGGCTCAACGCGACCCTTCTGAATGACCCTGGGGTCCTGGGAGAGGTTGAACGGGAGATAAAATAGTTTTTTCAGGAAAATTGTCCAGGGGATACATCTCCAACCATCACCTGGGCGGCACATAAGGCAACGGTCCTCTGTAAATTGATCCAGATTGCGGCTAGACTAAAGCGCAACCGGGAGAGCACCATTAAAGCGCAAGAACAAACACTGACCGCTTTACTCCATGAACAGAAGTCACATCCCCTAGTGGACATTAGACATAAGATAGATACTGCTAGACTGGCACAGAACCTGAGCCTCACGACCCAAGCTGAGAAATATCTTTGATGGTCCCGTCATAGATACTATACCATGGGAGACAAACCAACCACGCTTTTGGTGAGGAAATTGGCCCCCCGCCCCTTTACGTCTGCACTACCCAGGTTATGATTGCGGACTGGTGCACTGTCCCGCAATCCTGACCTGCTTACGTCTGAATTTACGAGGTTCTATACTAAGCTCTATCGGGCTCCAGCGAATTATGATCGGGGACTGGCCGACAATTTTTTTGCGGACCTGAATTTGCCGTTGTTGTCACAATCTCATATCGATCTGATGGACGGAGCGATCACGGAAGCGGAGGTGACACGGGCAATTAAGGGCTTGCATCCCTCCAAGGCCCCTGGGCCTGACGGTTTTTCGGGGACGCATTATCGTAAGTTTCAGGAAGTCTTATCCCCTCATCTTTGCGCCTTTTTTAATGCGCTTTGTGCCGGAGAGTCCCTTCCACCCCAGGAAAACATGGCATACATTCATGTCCTTCCAAAACCGTAGTACTTGTGAAAACTACCGCCCGATTTACTTGATCAACTCTGACCTGAAGTTATTAGCTAAGATTATGGCCAACAGACTTGGTTCTTTTCTGGCCGCTATGTACACCCTGACCAGGCTGGTTTTGTCCCGGGTCGCCAGACCTCGGATCAGACTAGGCGGGTCCTGGAAATCATCTCAGCTATTCAATAAGATTGGGACGGGGGGGGGGGGGGGGGGGTTCTCGCACGGGAATGCTTCTCTCGTTAGATATCCACAAGGCTTTTGACTTTCTGTCGTGGGACTATCTTTTTGATGTGTTGGCCCACTACGGCTTTGGTTCTCCCTTTCTTACTTTGTTACGGGCCCTGTATAGTACACCCAAGGCAGTGCTTAGGCTGAAGGGATATTCCTCGGGAACTATCCCGATTGGTAGGGGCACCCGTCAAGGTTGCCCCCTATCTCCTCTCCTTTTTGTTTTAGAGCTAGAACTGCAAGCGATCAAAATTCATGCTTCACCGGACATCAGGGGGATGGTCTGCGGGGGCATCGAACATAAGTGTGTCCTCTTTGCGGATGATCTTGTGGCTATAGTTTCTTCTCCTCTCACAACCTTACCCAACTTATTTGCGTTGTTGGATACTTTCTCACACATATCAGGGTTGCATGCTAACCAGGCAAAATCGCAAGCACTGAATATTTCCCTAGATGACAGGACAGTGTTTACGTTACAGCACTCATATAAATTTGTATGGCACTTTGAATCACTACCCTATTTGGGCATTAATTTGACTCCAACCCTGCACACGTTATACGCGAAAAATTATCCGCCCTTATTTGCCCGTCTGAAGGAGGACATGGACAGGTGGTCGCTACATCCCCCCTCATGGTTTAGTAGGTTGCATTCGGTTAGGATGATCGTCCTTCCGAGGGTGTTGTATCTGTTTAGAACTCTACCTGTTGCTCTGAAGAGGTCTGATGTGCTTAAGTTCCAGAGTCATATCCTTTTATTCATCTGGGGGAATAAGAGACCTAGGGTGAACAAGTGAACACTCTATATTCCTAAATCCAGGGGTTGGCTGGGGGTGCCGGACTTGATGAAATATTACTATGCTGCACAGCTGGCCCAGTTGGTAAAATTTCACACTCATCGGTCCCCTACGGCCTGGATGAGACTGGAGGCTAGCTCCGTCCCTGACCGGGAGACCTCTCATATAATGTGGTTGCCACCCAAAACTCGCCCTCCTGTTCTCTGCCCGGCCTTGTCCCACTCCCTGTCCATATGGGATCGGCTGTCCAAATCGCATGGATTTAGGTCTCTGCATACCCCCTTGGCCCCCATTCTCGATAACAGTTTGTTCTCCCCGGGTCTCTCCCCCAGATCTTTTCAATGGTGGACGAACAAGGGACTGATCCGTATAGCGGACTTGTGCGATCATAGGAGTATCCTTAAACAACAGCAGTTGATTGATAAACATGCCTTGCCTATATCTGAATATTTTCGGTACACTCAAATTGAACACTATTTGCGGTCACTGTCTCGCCTCTCTGACCTGACCACTATGACTTCTATGGAATTTCTGTGCTGCAAATATGACAAACTACAGGGTTATATCTCCATGATTTATAATGTGTTGTCTGATTCGCCTCTGAAACTTCCTTATATGGACCGTTGGGAAACTGATGTCCAGGACACCATTGATTTGGTGGACTGGCATATCATGGCCCAGGAGGCCTCCAGATCATTGATTAACACCTCAATCATAGAAGCTAACTATAAGGTACTACTACCCTGGTATATGGTGCCGGCTAGTATTGCATCTTTTGTGCCTGGTGCGTCTCCTCTTAGTTTTCGAGGTTGCAGTCAGGATGGTACTATGTTCCACATTTGGTGGCAATGCCCCAAGGTGAGACGTTTTTGGATTAGAGTGTATAATTTCATATACACCCTAACGCAAGTTAACCTGACCAAGTCCCCGCAGCAGGCCCTTTTGGGCCGGAAGGTGGACACGGCCACGAAGGCACAGAGAAGGCTTATAACTTTTATTTTTACCGCAGCAAAAATTACGATTGCTAGATCTTGGAGGTCTCCTGTCCTGCAGTTTGAGCAGCTTAGGCATAAATTGTCCTGGATCATGGTGAATGAACGGCTGTCGGCTCAACTAGATGACAAAATGCACAAGTTCGATAGAGTATGGGAACCGTGGCTCAGCTATCTAACTGGGAACGTTTGAGGGCCGTGCATGGGTCCGGGGGCGGGGTGCAGGGCGCGGGGTTGGGTCCATTCTTTCTTTCGTTCTATCGCTTTTTCTTCTTTCTCCCTTTACGCTTTCCTTTTTCTCTACCTCTCAATCTTTTTCCAAGGTTTACACACTGCTGCATACAAATTTGTTCTGGTTTCAACATGGCCTGGTCATAGCAGGCCGCAAGGTTGATTATTTGCGGTTGGCCTTAAGTGCTCGCATCCAGTGTTGTAGTGTACTGTGGATCATGGCTTCAGAATCACTATTCCTCTAGTAACGTAGGGTACCATGCATATACCATTTTTCTTGTTCAATGCAGTATGGGTCTTTGTTGTATTTCTTCTGCTTGCCCCTTTGGGGCTATTATAGCCGACTGATGTGATTATGATACCACTGAACAATGTTTTCTATTATTGTTTCCTATGTTTATACTTTGAAGATTTTCAATAAAAACCATTGAAAACAAGATCATTAAATATCTCTCCTATTGACACCAATAGCTTTATTCCTATTATACTTCTTCCTACCAAAGTCATGGCCAACCCAAGGTGACAAATGCAAGTAGCATTCTTTTATATTGATTGTGTGGTCACGTTATGAAATTACCCTGGTTTTTATAGGATGGTTATGATACCTCTAAGTAAAGATACTTTTAAAGAGACACTAAGCTTAACCTATGGTTAAAGAAACATATGGACTGTGAGATTTGTAGTGTGCATGCAGCAGTGCACATGTCTGCAACCAACATGCACTGCTCTTTCCAAATAAACTGAAGTGAGGGGAAAAAGAAGACATTTGGGAGCTTGTGAAGGACTCTACAAGGAGGCATAAACAGTAAGGAAAGATTTAATGAAAAATATATTGCAGGTCAATTAGTGGAAGTGTATGGATTATTTTTTTAGAATAAGGATATAATTTAGTGTCCCTTTAAAGTGGTTCTAAAGCCAATTGCATTACCTGCATTAAAGTACAAAACCTTCCACTAGCTGTTCCCCCCACCTCCCTCCCTAAATACTTACTTGAGTCCCGTATTTTATCATTATGCCCATTTGCAGAAGCACTGGTCTCTTTCCTTGCTCTCACCGGCACAGAGGAAGCAGCAGGAGCCATTGGCACACACAGTCTGGCTTGAGAGCGTGGCTTGCTGTGGGGATACATGGAGATGAGGAATTGAGGAGAGCACTAGCAAGGGACCCCAGAAACTAAGGTAAGGGGCCACTCTGTACAATACTATTCCACAAACCAGATAAGTATAGACTTCTTTTTAATTTTAGAAAAAAAATGTGAGCCTTTAGTATCACTTTAAGGTTCCAATAGTCATCCTATAAAATGATAACTGTGTTACTCCTGCGCCACCTGGTTAAATATATGCTATTTTTAGGGTGTATCTATCAGAGGCATAACTAGAACCTTCAGAGCCCAGGTGCAAGAAACCACTGGCAGGGGCCCTTTCCTCTGAGTCCAGGGTCCTCACTCTCCATCTCTGCAGCCTCAGATTCACGGAATGAATGGTTAGGAATAGCTCTGTCCATTCATTCACAAACTGAAGCATAGTAAACAGTTACTATGCTTCAGTTATGAATGGACACAGTGAGTGTGGTACCAATCACTAACTGTGTCCATTAAAAAAAAGGGGTCGGAGGGGGGGCACTGTGAAAGGAGGGGGTTTGTGTAACAAGAAGGGGTTAGTATGACAGGAGGGGGGCAGTGTGACGCATAAGTAGTATGATGGGGGGTATTGTGACAGTAGGGGGCAGTGTAAAAGGGGCAGTATGATGGGGGAAGTGTGATAGGAGGGGGCAGTATGATGGGGGTATTGTGATAGGAGCGAGGCAGTATAACAGGTGGGGGCAATGTGACAGGTGGGGAGGCAGTGTGACAGGAGAAGGCTATCTGAGAGGTATTACAGGAGGACGGAGTGTGATAAGAGGGGCCACTGTGAAAGAAGGGGCAGTGTGACAAGAAGGGGCAGTATGATGGGGGAGTGTGAAGGGGCAGTATGACAGGGGGGCAGTGTGATAAGAGGGAAGCAGTGTGATAAGAGGGGGGCAGTGTAATGAGGGAGCGCTGTGAAAGGAGGAGGCTGTTTAACAAGAGGGGGGCAGTATGATGGGGTAGTGTGACAGAAGGGGGGTAAATATGACAGAATTGGGCAGTGTGATGAGGGGGCAGAATGATGGAGGGGCAGTGTTACATGAGGGGGGCAGTATGACAGCATTGTGACAAGGGGAAGTGTGACGGGGACAGTGAGACAGATGGGAGGGCAGTGTGATGGGGGACAATATGATGTGGGCAGTGTAATAAAAGGGGGGCTGTGTGACAGGTGGGGGACAGTGTGACAGGTGGGGGACAGTGTGACATGTGGGGGGCAGTGTGAGAGGTGGGGGAAGTGTGATAAGGGGGGGCAGTGTGACAGGTGGGGAAGTGTGACAAGAGGGGGCAGTGTGACAGGTGGGGGGCAGTGTGACAGGTGGGGGCAGTGTGACATGTGGGAGGGGGCAGTGTAATAAGAGGGGGCAGTGTGACAGGTGGGGCAGCGTGATAAGAGGGGGGCAGTCTGACAGGTGGGGGGCAGTGTGATAAGTGGGAGGCTGTCTGACATGTGGGTGGAGGCAGTGTGACAGATGGGGGGCAGTGAAACAGGTGTGGAGAAGTGTGAAAGGTAAAGGGGTCAGTGTAAAAAGAGGGAGGCAGTGTGTCAAGTGGGGGGGCAGTGTGACAGATAGGGCAGTGTGACAGGTGGGTGGGCGTTGTGACAGGTGGGGGGCAGTGTGACAGGTGGGGGGAGTGTGACAGATGGGAGGCAGTATGACAGATTGGGGCAGTGTGACAGATGGGAGGGCAGTGTGACAGGTGGAGGAGCAGTGTGATAACAGGGGGGCAGTCTGACAGGGGAGGGAGCAGTGTGACAGGTGGGGGGGTGTTGTGATAAGAGGGGGGGCAGCGTGACAGGTGGGGGAGCAGTGTCTCAGGTGGGGGGCATTGTGACAGGTGGGGTGGGCAGTGTGACAGGTGGAGTTGCAGCCTGATAAAAGGGGGGCTGTCTAACAGGTGGGGGAGCAGTGTGACAGATGGGGGCAGTGTGATAAGAGGGAGGCAGTGTGACAGGTGGGAGGGGCATTATGACTAGTGGGGGGCAGTAATACACAAAGCATGCTCAAGTGTTGGGCTTACCTTACAGGAGAGCAGCCTAGAAACAGCAGCCCTTGTACATACTGCTTCCCTGTGATGTCCACAGGATGATGTCCTCTTCCCAACAACCCTGGGCTGTGGTTGTCTGGGTCTGCGGGTAGGAGTTTATCGGAATCTGGATTTATATCGAGAGACACTTTTTTTTTTTTAATAAAGGACTTGTCAAAAACTGTGTTCTGTGGTTTTTACTTTTTACACTTTTTTGGTGAATGGGTAGGGATACTATGTACCCGATACCCATTCACATAGGGGGGGGTGGGATCTGGGGGTCCCCTTGTTAAAGGGGGCTTCCAGATTCTGATAAGCCCCCCATCTGCAGACCCCCAACAACCACAGCCCAGGGTTGTCAGGAAGAGGCTCTTGTCCCCACCAACTAGGGGACAAGGTGCTTTGGGGGGCACCCAAAAGCATCCTTCCCATGCTGAGGGCAAGCGGCCTGGTATGGTTCAGAAAGTGGGGCACTCGCTCGTCCGCCCCCCCCCCTTTCCTAGCCTGCCATGCTGCATGGTCATGTAAGGGTTTGCTTTGGATCTTGGGGGGGACCCAACACCGTTTTTTTTTATAAATTTTGGCTTGGAGTTCCCCTTAAAATCTGTACCAAACCCAAAGGGCCTGGTATGGATTTTAGGGGGGACCCTACGCATTTTTTTTATTTTTTGGCTTGGAGTTTCTCTTAAAATCTATACCAAACCCAAGGGGCCTGGTAGAGATTTTGGTGGGGACCCCATGCCGGTTTTTTTTTTTTTTCTAGGGTTTCCCTTAACCACCTTAATACAGGGGTCTTTCACCCCTTCCTGCCCAGACCAATTTTAAGCTTTCAGTGCTCATTGGCGTCTATATGAAATATTGGTCAGCTTGACGTGCCACTGCTCCCTGTCTTTAACACTGGCATCTATGGGAAATATTGGTCAGCTTGACATAGCACTGTTCTCGAACTTTAAGTGACAGGGACACAAAACTTGGGGAACACCGAGAGGGGACCCAGGACTTCAACATATCTATACATTTTAAAAGTGGAGTAGGCCTTGCACTACACTGACTGCACTAAACTGATTAAACACTATCCACTACCTACCTGCATAATCTCTATTGTAACACACTATACACGGCTGCTGTGTAAGCAGCAGTCTTATACAGTGTGGAGCATGGACTTAGCCCCTGAGCCATGATTAGCTAAAGGCAGCCTGCCTTTGGCCAATCATGGCTCTGACAGGACATTGTGCTGTGATTGGCAAAACCATACAGGTCCGGTGCATGCTTTGGCCAATCATCAGCAATCAATGCACTGCAACAGCACAGTGCATTTTGGGGTGCTCATCTGTGGGCGAACTTCCCACCAAGCACCCCATTTGTTCATGTGTTCTCCGAACACATGAACAGCTGATGTTCGAGTCGTACTTGCGTTCGACTCAAACACAGAGCCCATATCTGTTGAGCACATAAGTTGGAGCAGCGTGGCATCCACATTGTAACTTATCTAAATAATCATCCTATACTAGAAATCATGGAAAAAAGTTACGTTTGTAGGAAAATGGACAGTTTTCAAAAACAAAATACAATATTTTAATGTTTTACCTGGGAAATCATCAGTCTGCATCTAAGTGCAGAGGTAAGTGTGATGCTTTAAGTTATACCTGCACGCTAATTGGCTGGTTATCAATACAGTTTATGATGTGGGACTAAAAAAAGCTTTACAATCAGGCCTCATAGCAGTTCCCACCTGAGCCGCATTGCACACATGCTTGTAGGCAGGCAGTTTATTCTTTATTCTGTAAGTGGAGCTGTTTTGCTAGGCCACTGTGCAGATAGAGTAGAGGCAGGGAGGAACATTGTTCCTCTGCAGACCCCCATAGGTGTTACCAGGGGAGAAATGGTTAAATTAGACACTGCAAAACTGAGTGACCTTTTGCAGCCATGTTAAGAATAGGTAGTGTTAATAAATATCAGTAGAGATGGCCTTGCGGTTCGCCCGGCGGTCGGTTCGTGAAGAATTTTGCTTGTTCGCTACCCGCCAATTTTGCGAACACATGGCGTTTTTCGCGGTGGCCATATTAGTTTACATTGGGGAGAACTTTGACCCATGACACAGCCGTCAAAAGGAACGGGACAGCCAATTAAAACATTTCAGCACATGGACATGCCCCCTACCCTATAAATAGACCGGAGCTGTCGACCATTTCACATTCTGCTTCTTGCCAGCGTAGGGAGAGGTCTGCTTTGTTCATGAGGGAGAGATTGCCAGACACAAATAGCTCTATGAAGATCATCAAAAGTCCTTTTCAGGGCTGGTATTTCGGTATAGGTCTACTACAGTATCTTTTCAGGTTAGGGGCAGGTATCCAGTCGGTGCTTTAGGGGCAGTTAGAGATCGGCAGCAGTCACACAAATCGCTCTGTTAATGTCCACAAAAGTCATTTAAAGGGCTGCAAATTTTTTGGTATTGCTGTGCAGTGCACTATATAGGGTGGGGGGGGGGGGTAATACACAGTATAATATACTTTGTAGAAAGCATATTATAGTGGATTAGTAGTATTATTGTGCACTGTGCAGCATTGTGACAGGTGTGGTGACTGAGCGTTACTGCAGCAATACTATGAACAGTGCCAAACTCCCTGGCCAATTTTTTGAAAAACTGGTGTGATAGACCAGTGGCCCCCCAATACCACATATTGAAGTGGGGTGTTATCTGAGTATACTTTTACAAGTGTATTTGTGTCCTGCAACAATATTGCCTCTTTTGCTGAGTTAAGTCTGATACACACAGTGCCAAACTACCTGGCCAATTTTTTGAACAACTGGTGTGATAGACCAGCGGCCCCCCAATACCACATATTGAAGTGGGGTGTTATTTAACAGTATACTTTTCTAAGAGTGTATTTTAGTCTTGCAAAAATGTGGCCTCTCTTGCTGTGTTGACTGTGCTACACACAGTGACAACAGTTACTGGCCAATTATTTGTAGAACTGTTGTAATAAACCCGTGGCCCCCCAATACCACATATTGAAGTGGGGTGTTATCTGAGTATACTTTTACAAGTGTATTTGTGTCCTGCAACAATATTGCCTCTTTTGATGTGTTAAGTCTGATACACACAGGGCCAAACTCCCTGGCCAATTTTTTGAACAACTGGTGTAATAAACCAGTGGCCCCCCAATAACAAATATTGAATATTGAAGTGGGGTGTTATCTGAGTATACTTTTACAAGTGTATTTGTGTCCTGCAACAATATTGCCTCTTTTGCTGAGTTAAGTCTGATACACACAGTGCCAAACTCCCTGGCCAATTTTTAGATTAACTGGTGTGATAAACCAGTGGCCCCCCAATACCACATATTGAAGTGGGTTGTTATCTGAGTATACTTTTACAAGTGTATTTGTGTCCTGCAACAATATTGCCTCTTTTGCTGAGTTAAGTCTGATACACGCAGTGCCAAACTCCCTGGCCAATTTTTAGATTAACTGGTGTGATAAACCAGTGGCCCCCTAATACCACATATTGAAGTGGGTTGTTATCTGAGTATACTTTTACAAGTGTATTTGTGTCCTGCAACAATATTGCCTCTTTTGCTGAGTTAAGTCTGATACACGCAGTGCCAAACTCACTGGCCAATTTTTTTCAACAACTGGTGTGATAGACAAGTGGCCCCCCAATACCACATATTGAAGTGGGGTGTTATCTGAGTATACTTTTACAAGTGTATTTGTGTCCTGCAACAATATTGCCTCTTTTGCTGAGTGAAGTCTGATACACACAGTGCCAAACTCACTGGCCAATTTGTTCAACAACTGGTGTGATAAACCAGTGGCCCCCCAATACCACATATTAAAGTGGGGTGTTATCTGAGTATACTTTTACAAGTGTATTTGTGTCCTGCAACAATATTGCCTCTTTTGCTGAGTGAAGTCTGATACACACAGTGCCAAACTCACTGGCCAATTTGTTCAACAACTGGTGTGATAAACCAGTGGCCCCCCAATACCACATATTGAAGTGGGGTCTTATATGAATATACTTTTACAAGTGTATTTGTGTCCTGCAACAATATTGCCTCTTTTGCTGAGTTAAGTCTGGTACACACAGTGCCAAACTCACTGGCCAATTTTTTAAACAACTGGTGTGATAGACCAGTGGCCCCCCAAATACCACATATTGAAGAGGGGTGTTATTTAACAGTATACTTTTCAAAGAGTGTATTTTAGTCCTGCAAAAATTTAGCCTCTCTTGCTGTGTTGACTGTGCTACACACAGTGACAACAGTTACTGGCTAATTATTTGTAGAACTGGTGTGATAGACCAGTGGCCCCCAAATACCACATATTGAAGTGGGGTGTTTTCTGAGTATACTTTTACAAGTGTATTTGTGTCCTGCAACAATATTGCCTCTTTTGCTGAGTGAAGTCTGATGCACGCAGTGCCAAACTCACTGGCCAATTTTTTCAACAACTGGTGTGATAAACCAGTGGCCCCCCAATACCACATATTGAAGTGGGGTCCTTTATGAATATACTTTTACAAGTGTATTTGTGTCCTGCAACAATATTGCCTCTTTTGCTGATTGAAGTCTGATACACACAGTGCCAAACTCACTGGCCAATTTTTTGTACAACTGCTGTGATAGACCAGTGGCCCCCCAATACCACATATTGAAGTGGGGTGTTATTTAACAGTATACTTTTCTAAGATTGTATTTTAGTCCTGCAAAAATTTGGCCTCTTTTGCTGTGTTAACTGTGCTACACACAGTGACAACAGATACTGGCCAATTATTTGTAGAACTGGTGTGATAAACCTGTGGCCCCCCAATACCACAGATTGAAGCGTGGTGTTATCTACCTTTTTCCAGATATACTGCGATTCTCTAGAGACTTTTGTCACAGGGTAATTAAAAAACATGACAGGCAGCGGAAGAGGCAGAGACGTACACAGGGGTGGTAGGGGTAGGGAAGGAGCAGTAGGCCGGAGCCTAACTGTGAAGTTTCAAAAGCCGCGTGCAATTACGATAAAGGACGCACCAGACTTGGTTGAGTGGCTCACTCAGCCTTCCTATTCTGCACCCTCCTCATCCTCTCTATCTGCACCCTCTTCATGCTCTGCTGTGTGCACCCCCAAAGACACCACCACCACCACATACCCTCCACTTTAGTCACTGGAAATATTTTCCGATCCATCACAAGACGTTTGCGATGCGCAGACATTGTTGGCATCGGATCAGGAAGAGGAGGTAGCCACAGCCGCCACTCAGCAGTCTGACGACAGTACCCAGATCAGCCCAAGGAGGTTGGTCCCCGCTGTTGCTGCCTACTCTGAGATCTCGAATGTTAATGGTGGGGAAGGTGACGTGGATGATGACGAGTCTATGGACGTCACGTGGGTGTCCACAAGAGAGGAAGAGGAAGGGAGTTCAGAGGGAGAGACGGACCGGCAGATAAGGAGGAGAGGCAGGCAGAACTTGCATTGCACAAGAGGTAGAAAGCAGACTGCAAATGTATCAGGAGCGAGCCATCAACCATGTACAGTCACATCTGGCGCTCCCAGGACGCCGGCACATGGCTCCGCAGTGAGGGACTTTTTTTAATGTGTTCATTGCTGACAACAGTGTTGCCAGCTGCAGCCTTTGCAGTCAACGCATAAGTCGCAGTAAGCCCAACACTCACCTAGGGACCACCGCCTTAAGAACTCCCATCACCGTGCCCAGTGGGAGCAACACCGTCAGAACCCACAAAGCCATACTCCAGGCTCTTACCGTCCAGCCCCTTCTCCTTCTCCTCCTTCTCCTCTCTCCTCACATTTGCCCTCCACTCCACCTTCCATGATGCCGTCGTCACGTTGTTCTGGAAAAAGGCAGGCTTCTGTGGTCCAAATGTTGGAGCGGAAAAAAAATGACGCCGGATAACCCTCTTGCCCAACGTTTGACTGCTGGCTTGTCGGAACTTATAGCCCGCCAACTACTGCCATATAAACTGGTGGACTCGGAGGCCTTTCGTAAATTTGTGGCTATTGGAACACCACAATGGAAGGTCCCAGGCAGGAAATATTTCTCGCAAAAGGGCATTAAAGAGCTGTATGGCCATGTTAAGCGGCAGTTTGGTTTGTCTTTTTGCTGATGACACAAAGATATGTAACAGGGTTGATGTTCCTGGAGGGAAACGCCAAATGGAAAAGGATTTAGGAAAACTAGAAGAATGGTCAGAACTCTGGCAACTGAAATTTAATGTGGATAAGTGCAAGATAATGCACCTGGGACGTAAAAACCCAAGGGCAGAATATAGAATATTTGACACAGTCCTGACCTCAGTATCTGAGGAAAGGGATTTAGGAGTAATTATTTCAGAAGACTTAAAGGTGGGAAGACAATGTAATAGAGCAGCACGAAATGCCAGCAGAATGCTTGGATGTATAGGGAGAGGTATAAGCAGTAGAAAGAGAGAAGTGCTTATGCCGCTGTACAGAACACTGGTGAGACCTCACTTGGAGTATTGTGCGCAGTACTGGAGGCCATATCTCCAGAAGGATATAGATACTCTAGAGAGAGTTCAGAGAAGAGCTACTAAACTAGTACATGGATTGCAGGAAAAAACTTACCAGGAAAGGTTAAAGGACCTTAATATGTATAGCTTGGAAGAAAGAAGAGACAGAGGGGATATGATAGAAACTTTTAAATACATAAAGGGAATCAACTCGGTAAAGGAGGAGAGCATATTTAAAAGAAGAAAAGCTACCACAAGAGGACACAGTTTTAAATTAGAGGGGCAAAGGTTTAAAAGTAATATGAGGAAGTATTACTTTACTGAGAGAGTAGGAATAACCTTCCTGCAGAAGTGGTAGCTGCAAATACAGTGAAGGAGTTTAAGCATGCATGGGATAGGCATAAGGCTATCCTTCATATTAGATAGGGCCAGGGACTATTCATAGGATTCAGATATATTGGGCAGACTAGATGGGCCAAATGGTTCTTATCTGCCGACACATTCTATGTTTCTATGTTTCTATGTAAGTGAATATATCTCTGGCACACAGTGTTGGTGCCAAGATACATCTGACCACAGACACATGGTCTAGCAAACATGGGCAGGGAAGGTATATCACTTTTACTGCCCACTGGGTGAACCTTCTGACGGCCGTTAAGCATGTAACCCGTGGCACCCGTGTAGATTTAGTTGTACCGCCACGGATTGCAAGCAGGCGTGCCTCTTCTTCTCCTCCTTCTCCATCCTCCCTCTCCTCCTCGGCTGACTCCTCCTCTTCAGCTGCTACCGTCTCTTCTCCTGCGCCGCCCAAGATCCACAGAACCTATTCCACATGCCAGGTGAGACGTTGCCATGCTGTGTTGTGTCTGTTGTGCCTGGAAGCCAAGAGCCTGGTCCTGCACTCCTTTCAGCTTTGCGTTCACAGGCAGATAAGTTTACCAATTAGACAGTTGGTAAAGTTGTGTGCGACAACGGTGCCAATCTGCTGAGCGCGCTGAAACAGGGCAAAATAACACACGTGCCATGCATGGCACACGTCCTGAACTTGGTGGTGCAACGATTCGTTGCCAAACACCCTGGGGTCCATGACGTCTTGCGGCAGGCCAGGAAAATCTCGGGCCATTTCTGAAGATCTTACACAGCCATGGCTCGCCTTGCTGAGATTCAGTGGCGACACAACCTGCCCCTCAGGCGTCATATTTGTGACTGCCCGACGCGATGGAACTCAACGCTGCATATGGTTGATAGGTTGCTCCAGCAGAGATGTGCAGTTAACGACTACCTGTTCGAACTCGGCGGCAGGACAGGTTGTGGGGAGCTTGGGTTTTTTTCACCTCGCCAGTGGCTGCTCATGCGGGACGCATGCAGACTTCTGCGGCCATTCGATGAGATCACCAAACTGGTCAGTCACGGCCAGGGCGCCATAAGTGACATCATACCTTACGCCTTCTTTCTGGATTGCGTTGTGTCATTGATCAAGCCGTCGAGGAGCAGGAAGATCAGGAAGTCGCAATGTTGGATGAATTCTTAAGGGATGCTACTCCATCTGAGACAAATCAACAGCAGGAGTCTGAAGAGGAGTCAGAGGAGGAGGATGGTGCTGGGGGGGGGGGGGGTGAGAAGGAGCAAGAAGAGCATGCTTTAAACCTTTCTGGGATCCCTGGTGTTATCCATAGATGGGGGGAGGAGAACGAGGGCGACATTATCCTGGATGATGAGCTGGAAGCAGGCCACTATACCGCTTCCAGTTTAGTGGGAATGGGAGCCTACATGCTGCAGTGTTTTAAGGGGGACCCCCGTATAAAACGCATAAAGGCCAAGGACCAGTACTGGGTGGCAACATACTTAGACCCCCCTGTACAAACACAAAATGGTGGAAATGTTACCACAATCACAGAGGGCGGTCAGAATGCAGCACTTCCGGGCCTTGCTGTGGGAAATGCAGCATTCTGCTTTTCAGTGCGCTGGCAGAGGAATTTCCAGTCACAGAGAGACAGTTGCGGGTAGCAATCCAACAGCGCCTGCAAGAAGAGGGCGGTTGGAAGATGTCTTGGTCACTTCAGATATGAGATCCTTCTTTCAGCCGAACCATCGACAGCTGTACTCCGGATCCAGCATGAGGGAACGCCTAGACCGACAGGTGTCTGACTACATCTGGTTACCGGCTGTTGTGGACGCTCGAGGAGTGATGAACCCCTGGACTACTGGGTGGGCAGGCTTGACCTCTAGCCAGAGCTTGCAGAATTTTCAATGGAACTGTTGGCTTGCCCCTCACCGAGTTTCCTGTCCAAAAGGACGTTCAGCGCAGAAGGGGGGATCGTGACCGATAAGCGCACTCGCCTAGCTCATGACAGTGTAGACTACCTCACATTTATAAAAATGAATGAGGCATGGATCTCTGAGGAATTCAACACATGTGACCAATAGACCATGTTTCATTGAAATTCCTCATGCTAGGCCACAAATATCCGAAAGACCACCATCCACCCACAACAATTCCTGGTCCTTGGCTTCGCTACATACAGCGGCATAAAAGGCATTTCATGTCCATTGAATGGCAAATTTTTGGGGGCTTTCAGGGCAGACAATAATTTTTTCTGTGAATGCCTAATGTACCTCCAGCCACCAAATACTAATTTCTTTGCTCTCAGTTCAAACCATGTGAGTTAATTTTTGGAGCCTATACAGGCCGACACTTACTTATGTATCCTGGGAACACCTACTGTACCTCTAGCCATCAAAAACAAAGTTCTTTGCTGTCAGTTCAAACCATGTGAGCTAATTTTTGGAGCCTATACAGGCCGACACCTACTTTTGTATCCTGTGAACGCCTACTGTACCTCTAGCTATCGAAAACAAAGTTCTTTGCTGTCAGTTCAAACCATGTGAGCTAATTTTTGGAGCCTATACAGGCCGACACTTATGTATTCTGTAATCGCCTACTGTACCTCTAGCCATCAAAAACAAAGTTCTTTGCAGTCAGTTCAAACAATGTGAGCTATTTTTTGGAGCCTATACAGGCTGTCACCTACTTCTGTATCCCGTGAACGCCTACTGTACCTCTAGCTATCAAAAACGAAGTTCTTTGCTGTCAGTTCAAACCATGTGAGCTATTTTTTGGAGCCTATACAGGCTGTCACCTACTTCTGTATCTTGTGAACGCCTACTGTACCTCTAGCCATCAAAAACTAAGTTCTTTGCTGTCAGTTCAGACCATGCAAGCTAATTTTTGGAGCCTATACAGGCTGACACCTACTTATGTATCCTGTGAATGCCTACTGTACCTCTGGCCATCAAAAACAAAGTTCTTTGCTGTCAGTTCAAACCATGTGAGCTATTTTTTGGAGCCTATACAGGCTGTCACCTACTTCTGTATCCTGTGAACACCTACTGTACCTCTAGCCATCAAAAACTAAGTTCTTTGCTGTCAGTTCAAACCATGTGAGCTAATTTTTGGAGCCTATACAGGCCGACACCTACTTAAGTATCCTGTGAACGCCTACTGTACCTCTAGCCATCAAAAATGAAGTCCTTTGCTGTCAGTTCAAACCATGTGAGCAAATTTTTGGAGCCTATACAGGCCGACACCTACTTCTGTATACTGTGAACGCCTACTGTACCTCTAGCCATCAAAAACAAAGTTCTTTGCTGTCAGTTCAAACCATGTGAGCTAATTTTTGGAGCCTATAAAGGCCGACACTTACTTATGTATCCTGTGAACGCCTACTGTACCTCTAGCCATCAAAAACAAAGTTCTTTGCTGTCAGTTCAAACCATGTGAGCTATGTTTGGAGACTATACAGGCTGTCACCTACGTTTGTATCCTGTGAACGCCTACTGTACCTCTAGCCATCAAAAACGACGTTCTTTGCTGTCAGTTCAAACCATGTGAGCTAATTTTTGGAGCCTATACAGGCCAACACCTACTTATGTATCCTTTCAACGCCTACTGTACCTCTAGCCATCAAAAAGAAGTTCTTGAGGCGCATGCGCGGCTTCCGGACACGGAGGACGTGTTCTGAGTGACCTCCGGGCACTGCTGACTCTCTGCCGCTCCGTATGAGCCTCTATCCGCTTACTTCTGCAAGGGAGCAGGCTGCAAGTGTTCCTGATTTCTCCGGCGTCCCCATAGGCAAGATCGGGCAGCAAAAACAAGGATACTCCGCTCCACAGGAGTCCCGGACCCAGGCGGCCATGGATTGCTTCCTTACTAAGATGCAATCCCTGGCCTCAATTTCACAGGCGGATCCGTTTGCTGCGCTGGACCCCCTTTTGGAAGCGAATAATGAGGTAGACCCTGCACCACCACAGGTACTAGATCGCTCATCCTCTACCCCTCCTGCCTCTCAGCAGCTCTTAACCCCTGACATTCTGAATGCCAAATTACAAGTCCTTTTGGTGCAGATTACTCGCAATATAGCTGCTGAGGTGGGCAAGTTATCAGTGGAATTGAGAGGGGAGATAGCACATATAGGGGAGCGCACAGACACCTTGGAAACCAAGTTTGATGAACTGGTGGACTATGCACATGTGTTAGAGGAGGAACATTCCTATTTGAAGCACTTGGTCTCCCAAATGCAGCTGCAGCAAGAAGATTTTGAGAATCTGGAGAGTCGCCAGAATTTGCGTTTTAGGGGCATTCCTGAAACGGTGGGAGACAACAATCTGCGTTCTTTTCTGCTGGGCCTTTTTAATCACTTGGCCCCTAACATTGTGGACATTGACTGGAGGCTGGATAGGGCACATAGGTCCCTGGGTCTCAAGCCACCCTCTGGAGGCCGTCCACGGGACGTGATTGTCCGGTTCCACTATTATGACAGTAAGGAGGCCCTCACTTTGGTGACCCGCAATAAGACTCAGGTGGAGTACAAAGGAGCAAAAATCCAGATTTTCAATGACCTCTCCCCCATCACTCTGAATAAACGTAGGGCACTTCGTGGGGTGACGCTACACCTGCAGAAACACAGGGTTCCTTATTACTGGGGTTTTCCGTTTCGCCTGGTGGTCACTAAGGATGGAGTTCAACATGCCATGCGGGAAATGCACGAGGCTGAGTCTTTTGTTAGAGGCTTGGGGCTCCCTCCACTTCCAGAAGAAGATCTACTTGCTCAACAACAACCCCCAAGCCGTCCACTCCCAGCTACTCCTGCTCGTATCTGAACCCCGGCCAAAACGCCACAACGCAGGCCTTATGCTACTCCTCAGCGACAGAAGCCCTCCAGATTCCCTCCCTGAGGTTTATGAGGATTCTACCTGTTCCTGTTTCTCTGGTCTCCCCGGTTTCCTGTGGACGGACTGATCGGAAGATGGCTGCCATGTTGGTAACTTTCCTACACCGGTCCGGCTGGACTGGTTGAGTTTCCCCCCCCCATGGGGCATTTGTTTTCTCAGTTCTCGAAGCCTAATTTTTATTTTTACTTTTGCTGGAGAGTCGACGGGTTGCCCACCCCTGTTGGAGTACTGTTTCCTGGAGGCTCCCCTGCTGCCCGTACTGCCCGTGGGCTTTGCCCTGGGCTCCCTGGGATTTCCAAATCCTTCAGGGTTCCTTCTGGAGATTTTGAATAGATGTTGTTTTCATATTCTTTTGTTTTTCTTCTTTTTATGTTTTTATCTGTTTTCATTTTACTGTGTTGGACCCTTTTTGTCCTTGGTTCGACGTTTTTATGTCACACACACGGATTGGTGTCTCTGTGTTCTATCTTTGGATGGAGTACAGACTGCATCAATGTGTCCTTCTGAGGTAGTTACAAAGGGTTATGACATAATGGGAGGTAGTTTTACCCATGCATACGATATCTGTTTGGTTTTTGTTAAACCATGGCTTTGAGGTTTATGTCCTATAATGTCAAAGGTTTGAACTCGGTTCAGAAAAGGTGGCTTGGGCTGAAGGCTTTTCGGTCCTCCGGGGCGGACGTGATTTTGGTGCAGGAGACGCACTTCCGCCCTAGTGGTTAGTTTAAGTTTGCGGCCCGATATTTCCCCACAGCCTATGTGGCCTCTGAGAGATCGGGTAAAGCTGGGGTCGCCATTTTAATTCGGAAGTCTTGTCCCATCAGGGTCCGCGACTCGCTCCTGGATCCTCATGGGAGATACATAGCCTTGGTTGTGATTACCTGTCCACTTCCTTTACCCTTATTAATATCTATGGCCCGAACGAGGGTCAACTGGCTTTTTGGATAAGACCCTCTCGATCACCTCTCATTTCTCCCAGCCCTTTATGGTCGTTGGGGGTGACTTTAACCTCATAATGTTTCCTTATAGGGATAGGCAGTCTATATCCCAGGACACACCCTCCCGTAGACACTTGGGTCAGGCTAAATCCTTTCGCAGGTGTATCCGTTCATTCAGGTTGTTTGACTCCTGGCGTATTAAGCACCCTATGCACAGGCAATATTCCTTTTACTCAGCTGCCCATAAAATGCATTCACGATTGGATCATTTTTTTCATTTCAGCTCCGCTGATTTCCTGCATGGTCCAGTCGGAGATTCTTCCCATCTCCTGGTCTGACCATGCTCCCATTATTTTTTTCACGTCTCCATGGCGGGGGCCACTCCTAAGGCCTGCCATTGGAGCTTGAATGATAGACTCCTTCAGATCCCGGAGGTCCGGAATCGGTTGGAGGATGGTCTGCGGGACTATTTTGAACTTAACAAGGGTTCTGTGCCTGAGGTGTCTACTGTATGGGAGACCCATAGATGCTTTTTTCAGGGGTATGTGCATTGCGGAGGGCTCTCGTCTGAAGAGGGACACCGAGAGAGAGCGTGGCTCCCTCCTGGCTGATCTTAAGGTGGCTGAAGAGCGTCTGCAAGCCTCCCTGTCCCTGTCGGGACTTAGGAAGGTGGTTAATCCCTGAGATCGCATCAAGGCCCTGGATATGTCCAAGATGGTTAGGTCCTTGATGTGGGCTCAGCAGAGATTTTATGAATATTCTAATAAACCCCACAGAATGTTAGTCAACAGACTTAAACCCAAGCCTTTCCAATCGGTCCCCGATCTCCTGCTCCAGCCTGATGGTAGCCCCACTCATTGTCCTTATACCATGGCCGAGGTGTTTGGTAAATTTTATAGAAATCTTTATAACTGTTTGACTCCTGAGAACCGCTTTCATTTCTCTGCTGACAGGTTTGAGAGCTTTGCCCCTTCATGTTTCCCCTGTTTCCCCGGATCTATTGTTTCGACTACAACATACATATCCTTATAGGTGGTTCATGCAGTCGCTCAAATATTTGGGGGTGCACCTGACCCCTGCCCACTCCATGCTTTATGCGGCCAATTTTACTCCTTTGATCCGAGAGATAGCTGTGTCCCTACAGCAATGGACCGCCCTCCCCCTGTCTTTATTGGGCCGTATTTTGCCAAAATTGTTTTATTTTTTTGACACCTTGCCAATAGCGGTCCCACCTGCGCAACTAAAGCTTCTTCAACGCTCCTTTCTGAGGTTTATTTGGAACCATAAGGCGCATAGAGTGGCCTCCTCGGTGGTGTTTGCCCCTCGGAGGCGGGAGGGTTTGGGTGCTCAGGACATAGTGAAGTACTATTATGCCTCCCACCTCTGGGTGGTGGCCTCCTGGTCTTCCTGGATGGCCCCCAACAGGTGGTCGGAGATTGAGAGGGGGGTTATTTATCCGGTGCACCCTTGCTCGATGGTGTGGTCACCGGCATTGCATGCGGACGGCGTCCTGAAACGGATGTGCTTCGATTCAATGCTGGTCACCATGGGGGTTTGGTGGAAGTGCCTTGGTCTGTACTCTCTCTCTTCGCCATGCCCCCCCTCACCACAATTCTTTTTAATCCTTTGCTCCCGGATGGTCTCCAGGTGGGTAGGTTATTGACCTGGACTCAACCTCCACTTTTTCAACTACGTAGCTTGGTCCACCTAGTGTCCCGTACGCTTTTTACTTTTGAGAAGCTTCGGGAGAAGTTTTCCTTGCCAAAGCAGTCTTTTACTTTTATCTCCAGGTTCGCGACTTTTTTCGGAAACTGTCGCCGACATTTACCCTGGAGAGGCCCACGGCCTTTGAATTGTTGTGTGGCCGTGGTCCCCATCAGGGACATTTGGTGTCCTCCATATATGCCGTTTTACACGACGCTGTTTCGCTTGCTGAGGACTCACATTTTTACATGCGTCGGTGGTCTGAGATACTGGGTCGGCCGTTCACGCTGCCTATGTGGAATAGGATATGGACGTCTTCCATTAAATCTTCCAGCTGCGTGGCGCAGAGAGAGACTGCCCTCAAGGTGCTTCTTTTTGGTATAGGACCCCGGAACGCCTTCATAAGGTGAATCCCTCATGGTCCGCCCTGTGCTGGTGGTGCAGGGGGGACACAGGTTCTCTTTATCATATTTTTTGGTCGTGTTCCCTTATCTGTCCCTTTTGGTCAATGGTTCTGGACACCCTTAAAGCCGTGGTGGGAGTGGATTTGCCACTAGACCTCTTACATTGTCTACGCGGCCTGCCATTTCCCCGGCATCCAAGCTGATTTCCTTTCTCCTTTTGGCTGCTAGGAGGGCCATTCCCCTATGCTGGCTGCAGCAGACCCCTCCAGACAAGGCTCTTTTTTGGAGACTGGTTTCTGTCATCTGGAACTTGGAGTCTTTGACGGCTAGGGTGCATGATGAGATGCCCAAGTTCAATGCTGTCTGGGAAGCTTGGGATTCCTATGCCTTAAATCCCCCTTGATCCCCTTGCTCTTTTCTAGAATGTTTATTGTGTATGTGGACATTTTATTATGTTTTTACTTAAATTTTTCTCATGCTTTGCAGTTATGTACTATATCTTTGCCTGCTTTGTCATTGGGTTGTCGTCTGTTTTATTACTGCTTTGGGGACACCACTCCCTGTACTGGATGTTACTTTTGCTGTTATTTCATTCTTATGTTAAGTTTATTATGCTTTTATGCAATAAATATATAATTTAAAAAAAAAAATGAAGTTCTTTGCTGTCAGTTCAAACCATGTTAGCTAATTTTTGGAGCCTATACAGGCCGACACCTCTTCTGTATTCTGTGAACGCCTACTGTACCTCTAGCCATCAAAAACAAAGTTCTTTGCTGTCAGTTCAAACCATGTGAGCTATTTTTTGGAGCCTATACAGGCTGTCACCTACTTCTGTATCCTGTGAACGCCTACTGTACCTCTAGCCATCAAAAACAAAGTTTGTTGCTGTCAGTTCAAACCATGTGAGCTATTTTTTGGAGCCTATACAGGCCGACACTTACTTATGTATCCTGTGAACGCCTGCTGTACCTCTAGCCATCAAAAACGAAGTTCTTTGCTGTCAGTTAAACCCATGTGGGCTAATTTTTAGGGCCTTTTATGGCCGACACTTACTTCTGTATCATGTGAATGCCTAATGTACCTTCAGCCACAGAATACTACATTCTTAGCTGTCAGGTAAAGGCATGTGGGCTAATTTTTGGGGCCTGGAATGGCCGACACTTACTTCTTTATCCTGTGAATGCCTAATTTTTCAGACTGGAAATGAAAAACAATGGTTCTGTAAAGGTTCCGCCAAATTGTGGAATGGATGTGGACCCATTTTACAGATGTGTGAATGGACCCTATATGTATTAGACATGTATTTACCGGCTGCTGTCAGTTCTGGCTGATTTATGAAAAAATATATATATTTTTAGCTGTAAAAAAAAAAAAATTAGGGCAACTTTTTCAATTGCAATACTTCTGTTATGACATTGGCTATGTCCTGGGACTATTTGTGCACAGCTAGTGCATCTTTTGTGACTGCAAATATGACCTAAAGGTTTTTAAAGTTTGCCTCCTATTAAATTCAATGGGGTCAGCCGCGAACTTGCGGTTCGCAGACTTTTGAGAAAATTTGCGGCTCGTGTTCGCGAACCGCCATGGCCGATGTTCTTCCATCATTAGTGACTACCCTTTAGCCTCAAACTGACATGAATTCTAATACTTGCACACTTTGGGCTTCATTTAAGAAAACTGAAGAGTGCAAAATCTGGTGCAGCTGTGCATGGTAGCCAGGCAGCTTCTAATTTCAGCTTGTTCATATAGGTTTGCCAAAAAAAAAAATGGAAGCTAATTGGTTTCTATACAGAGCTGCACCAGATATTGCACTCATTTTAGTAAATCGACCCCTTGTATACTTGCACTAAATCAGGGATTTTGTGGGATTAGATTCAGGTGTATTAATACCAATTTATACTAAGCATGTGCTAATGATCATCAATTTAATATGTAGGTTGAAACACAGTCATTAACTGAAACAGAAACAACTGTGTAGGAAGCTTAAAACTGGGTGAGGAACAGTCAAACTCTGCTACTAAGGTGAGGCTGTGGAACACAGTTTCATGTCACAGGTCATGCACCATGGCAAGACTGAGCACAGCAACAAGACCCAAGTTAGTTATACTGCATCAGCAATGTCTCCCCCAGGTAAAGATTTCAAAGCAGAATGGGCATTCAAGTTGTGCTGTTCAAGCTCTTTTGAAGAAGTTGAAGGCCGTAGATGCAGTGGTCAGCCAAGGAAACTTTATTCAGCTGATGAAAGGCACATCATGCTTACTTCCCTTTGACATCAGAAGATGTCCAGCAGTGTCATCTGCACAGACTGGAGGAAACCAGTGGGACCCAGGTACACCCATCCACTGTCCAGAATAGCCTGGCCAGAAGTGATCTTCATGGAAGAATTGTGGCCAAAAAGCCATAACTCTGACGTGGAAAAAAGGCTAAGAGACTCAACTATGCACAAAAATATAGGAACTGGGGAGCAGAAAAATGGCAGCAGGTGCTCTGAACTGATAAATCAAAATTTGAAATATTTGAAATATTTTAGCAGGAGGCAGTTTGTTCACTGAAGGGCTGGAGAGCGGTATAATAATGAGTGTCTGCAGGCAACAGTAAAGCATGGTGGAGGCTTTTTGCAAGTTTGGGGCTGCATTTCTGCGTATGGAGTTGGAGATTTGGTCAGGATCCATGGTGTCCCCAATGTTGTGAAATACAGGCAGATATGTAAAAGTACACAGCAAATGTCATTAAGAACTACAGTATCTTCAGGGTAAAGAAGAAAAAGGAGTCCTAGAAATGTTATCTTGGTCCCCTGATATCCCTGATATAAAATCATTGAGTCTGTCTGGATTTACATGAAGAGACAGAAGGATTTAAGGCAGCCTACATCCATAGACAATCTGTGGTTAGTTCTTCAAGAGTTTCTTTGAAAACTGTGTGCAAGTGTACCTAGAAGAATTTATGCTGATTTGAAAGCAAGGGCTTGGCACGCCAAATAATGTTTTGATTTGGATTTCTCTTCTGTTCATTTACATTCCAGTTTGTCAATTGATAAAAAAAAAAATATTAACACTTCTATTTCTGAAAGCATTTTTAAGTTGCAGCATTTTTTCACACCTGCCTAAAACTTTTGCACAGCACTGTATACATATATTTCTTAAAACACTACATCGTTTTTCAATCATCAGCATTATATTGCAAGAACAATTTTGAGCAAAAGAAAGCATAATATATTAGATTGTTTTCTTTATCCAACATATTGTAATTGACACATAAAGCTTTTGTGAAGTACATGAGAAGAATGCGATACAGCATATGTTAATGTGTAATTGATAAGTGATAAATGAGAGTTCCTTGCAAATATAACCCACCCTGTACATCTATTTCTGGTATCAATGTTCTCATTATAACTGAAAATTCCTGGAAATTCTCATACAAATCGCAAACAGTTTTGCCTATGAGTTGAAGGTTAACTGTGGTCCTATTAATCTATCTCAAATTGAGATTATACTGTATTCACTTGGTGCATAGAAAGAGTGTAAAATATTTTTGATGATTTCACATAGGGAAGTGCTAGTGTACAATGGGCCAGCCAAAAATATTAGGTGAAGGATCTAAATCATATTGTAAAATAAATTTACTGTAGAGGCGAAGGAATTATTTTTAGTACACTAGGCAGAAAAAAAAAGATTGAATTTACAGTTAAAGTTGAGCTTTAGTAAAAAAGTATTTCTCTATTAAATTTTTACCTGCCTGCTTTTAAGTTTCTTACCTGCCTGTCTGTTGCTGTACACTGAGTGATGACACCTCAGCCTGACCGGTTAAAATGGCCAGAGATTGGTACCTGGAAGCCGTCTGGCCAAAGATGACAGTGGAGTGACGGTGAGTATAGTCCCACTTTACACTCTGAGCTAGAGAAAAAGCTATCCTTACAGTGGACTCCCCTCTGCACAAAATAAGGTTACATTCACATTTTATCTAGTCTAGGGAACAAGAAAAGGGATATTTTCTTACCAAATTCCTTTATCCCCCAGCATTCAGCACTCTGCCCTCTAAAGCTTTCAGGGTGTAGGCAGAATATCTGCATTCCCACAGATAAAGCATGGTTACTGGGCCTGCATTGTATATGATAATATCAGAGAGTTGTGTCAGGCTTGGCAGAGAAGAAAAGTCTTCAGAAGACCAGTTTTAGGAAGAGTGGAAAGTCTACAGGAGTGAGAAATAGGGTACGTTCTTTTCCCTTATGTCTGTCCACCTAGAAAAAAATAATGTTCCACTTTTGCAGTTTCGAGAGGTCCCGCTGCAAGGGTAACTTTTTCCAGCCCTCAGTTCACCTTTAGAACAAAAAACTGCTCATCATTCCTAATGAGTACAAACAAGACACACATCTGTTGTGCCTTAAAGATGATAAGACTATTAATAGTGTTTACTCCCAGGCTGGACCATCCTAGATTTTCCAGAATATCCTAGAGTATGTTCAGCTTTTTGAGCTGGATGGAATACCTCTAATGTCCAGCTTATAAATAAAGTCAAAATATGTATTCTATAGCAGAGTGTACCAGAGAGAGCAGGGAAAAGTCCTGTTCAGGGTTTATACATCTCCCAGGCTCCTCTCTTACACATTTAGGGATCTCTGATCCACAATCCAGTTCGGGTCTTGGTCTTCTCCCCCAGGCCAATTTAGGCTCACCTGGGACATACAGTAGTGCTCTCAGCCTGGGAAATCAGACAACTCCTGTCTGTCAGAGCAAGAGGTTGATGAAAACATACAAGCTGTATGTGTGGAAGCTGAAAAGCTGTAGGCTTGGTCAGCCTGGTACCTAAGACCTGTATATTTTGTATAGTTAGTGCAGAGACACGGCTAATAGGGATGAGCTTCGAGTCGAATGTAAGTTCGACTCGAACGTTGGCTGTTCGCTCAATCATCGAATGACATACAAATGTGCTTCTTCACTGGAAATTCAAGCGCCCGCATCCATAATACACTGCGCATGCATGTTCAGTGCATTATGTGATTGGCCAAAGCATGCACCGTAACCATCATGTTGGCCAATCAAATCATCTCTGCTATGATTGGACAAAGGCAGCAGGCTGCCTTTATCCAATCATGGTTCAGGGGCTAAGTATATATATATATATATATATATATATATATATATATATATATATATATATATATATATATATATAATATAGGGCAATTGAGTATCTATCAGTCAGTTAATTATAGACCATACTTTGATATCTATATATATATAGGGCAATTGAGTATCAATTAGTCAGTTCAGTATAGGCCATACTTTGATATATATATATATATATATATATATATATATATATATATATATATACAAACCCAAATCCAAAAAAGTTGGGACACTGTACAAATTGTGAGTAAAAAAGGAATGGACTAATTTACAAATCTCATAAACTTATATTTCATTCACAATATAATATAGATAACATATCAAAATGTTGAAAGTGAGACATTTTGAAATGTCATGCCAAATATTGGCTCATTTTTGGATTTCATGAGAGCTACACATTCTAAACAAGTTGGGACAGGTAGAAATAAGAGGCCAGAAAAGTTAAATTTACATATAAAGGAACAGCTGGAGGATCAATTTGCAACTTATTAGGTCAATTGGCAACATGATTGGGTAAAAAAAGAGCCTCTCAGAGTGGCAGTGTCTGTCAGAAGTCAAGATGGGCAGAGGATCACCAATTCCCCCAATGCTGCGGCGAAAAATAGTGGAGCAATATCAGAAAGGAGTTTCTCAGAGAAAAATTTGAAAGAGTTTGGAGCTATCATCATCTACAGTACATTATATCATCCAATCTGTGCGTAAGGGTCAAGGTCGGAAAACCATACTGGATGCCCGTAATCTTCGGGCCCTTAGACGGCACTGCATCACATACAGGAATGCTACTGTAATAGAAATAACAACATGGGCTCAGGAATACTTCCAGAAAACATTGTCGGTAAACACAATCCACCTTGCCATTCACCGTTACCATCTAAAACTCGATAGGCCAAAAAAGAAGCCATCTCTAACCATAATCCAGAAGCACAGGCGTTTTCTCTGGGCCAAGGCTCATTTAAAATGGTCTGTGGCAAAGTGGAAAACTGTTCTGTGGTCAGACAAATCAAAATTTGAAGTTCTTTTTGGAAAACTGGGACGCCATATCATCCGGACTAAAGAGGACAAGGACAACCCAAGTTGTTATCAGCGCTCAGTTCAGAAGCCTGCATCTCTGATGGTATGGGGTTGCATGCGTGCGTGTGGCATGGGCAGCTTACACATCTGGAAAGGCACCATCAATGCTGAAAGGTATATCCAAGTTCTAGAACAACATATGCTCCCATCCAGACGACGTCTCTTTCAGGGAAGACCTTGCATTTTCCAACATGACAATGCCAGACCACATACTGCATCAATTACAACATCATGGCTGCATAGAAGAAGGATCCAGGTACTGAAATGGCCAGCCTGCAGTCCAGATCTTTCACCCATAGAAAACTTTGGCGCATCATAAAGAGGAAGATGCGACAAAGAAGACCTAATACAGTTGAGCAACTGGAAGCCTGTATTAGACAAGAATGGGACAAAATTCCTATTCCTAAACTTGAGCAACTTGTCTCCTCAGTCCCCAGATGTTTGCAGACTGTTATAAAAAGAAGAGGGGATGCCACACAGTGGTAAACATGGCCTTGTCCCAACTTTTTTGAGATGTGTTGATGCCATGAAATTTAAAATCAACTTATTTTTCCCTTAAAATGATACATTTTCTCAGTTTAAACATTTGATATGTAATCTATGTTGAATTCGGAATAAAATATTGAAATTTGAAACTTCCACATTATTGCATTCTGTTTTTATTCAGAATTTGTACAGTGTCCCAACTTTTTTGGAATTGGGTTTGTATATATATATATATATATATATATATATATATATATATGGCAAATGAGTATCTATTCGTCAGTTCAGTATAGACCATACTTTGATATCTACATATATATATATAGGACAATTTAGTATCTATTGGTCAGCTCAGTAGAGACCATACTTTGTTATCTATATATATATATATATATATATATATATATATATATATAGGGAAATTGAGTATCAATCGGTCAGTTCAGTATAGACCATACATTGATATCTACATATATATATATATATATATATATATATATATATATATATATATATGTATATATAAATATATATATATGTTCAGTATCTATCGGTCTGTTCAGTACATATCAGTAGTGCAGTATATATCAGCAGTGCATTATATATATATATATATATATTATATATTGATCAACAAGTAATAAAACCCCCCCAAAATCCACATCAATGTCCGAAAGGCCAACAAGGAGAGGCAGATGCTCACAGGCCACGAAAAGAGGGCAAGCAGCCTCTGTGTCCATTGTGAAAAGTGGTGGTCACAGACATAGTACATACTCTGCAGGCGAGGCATGCTCGTCCTTTTTTTGCTGGCCGTGTTATTCAGCCACAACATGCAGAAGAGTTGGTGGAGTGGATAACGAAGCCGTCCTCATCCTCCTTGTGCTCTTTCACCCAGGCTCATACTAGTTTGCCTACCACGGCAGCTGCCAAAGCAGCCTGTTCTCTTTCTGTCGCCCCACCATCATGCACAGAGGAGTCACCTGAATTATTCGATCATATTGTCAGTGACATGCTGCTGGAAGATGCGCAGCAATTTGAATGCTGTGATGTTGGTTCCCAGATTGATAAAGGGAATAACGTGAGCCTAGAGACAGGGGGTGACATTGACGGACAAGAAACTAGCATACATGTTCCCACAGCTGCAGCATTCTGCCAAGTTTGTTCCAGTGATGAGAAGGGAGGGGATGATGAGGTCACTGACTGTACTTGGGTGCCTGACAGGATAGAGGAGGAAAGTGAGGGGGGGGTGAGGAGGAGTAGGCACAACTCCAACAAGGTGCAGGGAGCTGCAAATTCCCCACAGACTTCCAAAAGTTCATTAGTGTGTGCTTTTTTCAACACATGTGCAGTAGACCACAGCGTTGCTGTTTGCAACATCTGTGTGAAGTAAATAAAGTGGGGCCAGAACACCAGCCATTTGGACACAAAGACATATGATGACCTGCCATGCAGTCTGTAGGCAACAGCACCCGAAGGAGCCACAAGATAAAAACAAGCATACTTCACCTTGTTCCTCATCTGGGATCTCTAACCCTACTATACCTCATGTCTTCTCAAAAACCTGCATTGAGAGGGATGATGGTACAGCAATGAGTGCCACAGATACTTGCACCCAATCTGCTAGCAGTACACCACCGCTGGATTTGAGCAGCAGGCAAATTTCACTACCCCAGTTGCTGAACCGTAGAAAGAAATACTGTCCCAGTCATACACATGCTCAGCATCTTAATGCTAGCTTGGCCAAATTGCTAGCACTACAATTGCTGCATTTTCATCTGGTAGATTCTGCTTCCTTTTGCTAATTTGTGGACTGTGCTGTACCACAGTGGCAGGTTTCAAAAAGACATTTCTTTTTGCGTAAGGCCATTCCGGCTCTCTACTATCATGTGGAAGGTAGTGTTTTGATCTATCTTACATTCAACGGGAATTAAACCTGCCCACCAACCGCCTATCATGCCCATCAGGTGGAACTCAACATTGGCAATGCTGCAGCATTTGCACATGCAGCAGAGGGCCATCAATAAGTACCTGTGTAAGTATGGCACAAGCACAGGCTCAGGGGAGCTTGGTTTTTTTCACCACGTCAGTGACTTTTGATAAAGGTGCATGCACCGCCCTGTTACCATTTGAGGAGGCCATAAGGATGGAGAGCTGGGACAATGCATTCATCAGTGACACTATCCCTCTAGTCTACCTGGTTGAGCACATGCTTTGTGGAATCATGAACTGGGCACTAGAGGCAGAACAGCGGAAGGAAAAGGAGGACTTCCTTTTCTCACAAGGCCCCAGATATCATGCCTGCAGGAACACAAAACACACAGGAGGAAGCCACACACAGGAGGAAAAGGAAGAGGATGAGGAGGATTGTGGCAGCATGGATGTAGAGGATAGCATACAGCAGTCTTCAAGGGATGGTTTTCATTTCCCAGAAACCCAAAGAGTTGTACGTGGTAGGGAAGAGGTTGCTCCTGACAATGTCATCCTTAGTGACCCAGAGGACTCAGAAGCTCATGCCTCCTCAAACTTACGTTACATGGGCTCCCTGATTTTGCAAAGCATGCGAAAGGACCAGAGGATTCGTGCTATCAAGGAGAGGGATAATTACTGGTTGGCAACCCTTCTTAATCCACGTTACAAGGGTAAAGTTGCAGAGCTCATCCTGCCTTTGCAGAGAAAGCAGAGAATGAAACATCTTGAGGAAGCCTTGAAAAAAAAAATTGTATAACACTTTTCCAGACACTGTGAGGTTAACGTTCTCTGGATGTGTTTCTGAGGCATCGTTCAGCCAAAGGAGGAGCGGTGGGGAAGGCGGCCGGCTGACCGATGCCTTGAAACAATTCTTTAGTCCTCAGTAGCACCCAGGGCTGTTATGTTTAAGCCACGATCGCCAGCGTCTCCATCATATGGTGCATGATTATCTAGGGCCAAGAGCAGACTTGGGGACCTTTCCAACTGGGCACCCACTGGGTTACTGGGTCTTGAGGATGGACCTCTGGCCAGAACTTGCTCAATATGCAATGGAGCTACTGGCCTGTCCTGCTTCCAGCGTGCTTTCCGAACAGACATTCAGTGCTGCTGGAGGTTTTGTGATGGACAAAAGAGTGTGCCTATCCACAGACTCTGTTGACCAGCTGACTTTTATCAATATGAATCAGTCCAGGATCAACAACAGGTATCAAGCCCCTGATGCTGATGTAACTGATTGAATTTTCTAGGGGTCTGCCATCCCTTGAAGACTGCATACGCTTCCTATCCTATTCCTCAACCTTGATTCTGCTTGCTTCCGACAATGTTTTTGGTTTAGGTCACCACCAACAACCAAGACCTATTTTTTCAGCACTTGCATGACAAGTGCATACAATTTACATTTCATATGTAATTTATAATTGCAGGTTCTGTCCCTCTGCTCTGCGCCCAGCAAGAGTAAGTGTGAGGGATTACAGTGTTCAGGCATCACCAACACCAAAGGCCCAATTTTTTGCACCTGTATGACAAGTACATGCAATTTCAAATTTGTATGGAATTATTACCAGCAGGTCCCATTCCTGTGCCCAGCAAGAGTAACTGTGAAGTGTTACGGTGTTCAGGCACCACCAACACCAAAAGTCCAATATTTCTGCACCTGCATGACAAGTACATGCGTTTTCAAATTTGTATGGAATTCTTACCAGCAGGTCCCGTTCCTGCGCCCAGCAAGAGTAACTGTGAGGCATTACGGTGCTCATGCACCACCAACACCAAAGCCCAATTTCGGTTTCATGCGATTTCAAATTTGTATGGAATTTTTACCAGAAGGGACCTTTCCTGTGCCCAGCAAGAGTAACTGCGAGGGGTTATGGTGTTAAGGCACCACCAACAACCAAGGCCCAATTATTCTGCGCCTGTATGACAAGTACATCCAATTTAAAATTTGTATGGAATTTTTACCAGCAGGACCCGTTCCTGTGCCAAGCAAGAATAACTGTGAGGGGTTGCAGTGTTCAAGCACCACCAACAACCAAGGCCCAATTTTTCTGCACCTGTATGACAAGTACAACCGATTTAAAATTTGTATGGAATTTTTACCAGCAGGGCCCGTTCCTGCGCCCAGCAAGAGTAACTGTGAGGGGTTACGGTGTTCAGGAACCCAATTTTTCTGCACCTGTATGACAACTACATGCGATTTTAAATTTTGTATGTATATTTGTATATGACATTTTTCCTTTAGAAATATCAGTATTGCTGCAGCAGGCTACATCGTACAGATGTGCTACATTACAGGCAGATTAAGGGGACCCCCCAGGCATGATATTTAAAGGAATTTTTCATTTTTATAGTTTCAATTTAAGCCCTATTAAAATCAGTAAATCACTGCTCTTTTAAAAATGATAATTTTTAAAAAGAAATTTGCATTGGTACATGTTCCATAGGTCAGGACCCAGGTCCCATACACTTCTTTTGGGCAATAACTTGCATTTAAGCCTTTAAAATGAGGACTTTTGATTTTTGACGTTCGAGTCCCATAGACTTCAATGGAGTTTGTTCGAACAAACTTTTCGCCTGTTCACAGTGTTCTGGTGCGAACCGAACAGGGGGTGTTTAGCTCATTACTAACGGTTAGGTTTTTGTTTTGCTATTTTTTTTGTTCCTGTGTGTTTTATGAGAACACTGTACTGCACCTGTATAAAGACCTTGTACATATCACAAATAAACACAGCACTGTTTGTCACTACCTTCTTGGATTTGGTATCTGTGCCTGAGAGAATGCTTATACCAGGCAGCTTTTTACCTGCTCATCCCCAGCTTACAATATGTATTATAGACTAGATACTCTATATGCCTGAAATATTTTATATGAACACAAAATTACACTTTTCCCATTGTATGAAGAATTAATGATATTTTTAAAAACTGTATATTTGAAAACTATGTTCCAAATTTAGAAGTTATATTTTAGAATTTAGATATAACTGTCATTGTTTATTTGTGAATTGTTCTAGAAAAGTTTCAGTAGACATTAGCTAAATTAAAAATTTGGTAAGGACATTTTATTTCAGCACTATGTACAGCAGATTTAAACACACACTTTCAGTACAATGAAGAGCAACTATATACTTTTGCTGTTTGCAACTAGTGTTACAAATTGACGTTTCAGCTGATGCCTTCTGAAAATACTGTTACATTGTTTATTCCTAATTGACAAAGTTGACCTAACCCTGATCTTCTGTCCTGTATAGATGAGTGTTACAATATGGAGAGGAGAATGGGAGGAAGGTCAAATAACAAAACTGCATATTACTTGATCTCTAGCTATATCATTTTTTCATGGGACTGCCAACTCAAAAGTGATATTTTCAGTAAAATGGAAAACCTGGTGGAATAAGTCACCCCTTGGTTTTTAGCATTCAAGGAGTGGAGGTGGTGATGAAATCATCCTACCATAGTTCTGCCTCTGTTCTCAACATAAGGTGGAAGATTTAGTAAAACTGGAGCACACAGAATCTGGTGCAGCTGTGCACAGTAACAAATTAGCGTCTAACTTCAGCTTGTTCAATTAAAGGATAAGTTCATTTAAAAAAATAAATAAATGCGCCTTTTTTGCAAGTAAAAAAATGTGCATTTATTATTTTTTGTTGCAGGAGCCTGTAAAGCATTGCACCAGCGATCAGCAGATCTCCTGCAGACCTGTCAGTCTATCTGTTTCCTCATACCACGTACGAGGAAGCCGATTCATGTTGACAGGAAGAATGAATGACATGGCCAGGTGGGTGGATCCCTGGACTGCCATTTTTTTCTATTTTGACAACTTGTGGGTGGAGAAGAACCCCCACTAGTTGGCACAGCGGGGATCAGGGAGGTGCAGGGGGCAGTGCATTCATAACGTGTAACATGTAACATATTATGAAAGGTGAACTTATCCTTTAGGCTTTATCAATGAAACCTAGAAGGTGATTCATTGCTAGGCCCAACTGTGCTAGATTCTGTGTACACTAGTTTTAGTTTACCTCTCTCGAGGTATTTTAATTCCTCTAATGAAAGCTTAAGAAGGAGTGCAATACTGTTTTTTGGAAAAATCTGTATACTATAACTAAATTAAAATAAACACAATAAAAAATGCCACAATAAGCCTGTTTGCCCCAACTCACCCTAAAATAAACACCTTTTCCTTCCTTAGTGGGGTCTGCTTGTCACAGGCACAGATCACACTATATATATATATATATATATATATATATATATATATATATATATATATATATATACACTTATATTTATATAATCATCTTGGTTTCATCTGTTTACAATTTAAAAAGTTTGTGTACCAAGTCCTGTTAATGCCTTAATAGCTTCTAATGTTATACTGTATATAATCACCTTGTACAAAAATAATAGATGCGCCATAAAGAAAACTCACTTTTAGATCATCGGAAAAGACAAGGATCCTAGCAGAAAAGAAATATAGAAATTTGATTCTTTACAGTTATTGCAGTAAAAATGTGGAACAGCTTTCACACTTTATACCATTCAATGCCTTACTATGTAAAGAAGTGAAACTCTTGGCTTGATAATTGTAATGTTTGGCTGGTGCCTTTCTTTTTGGAATTTATAGGAATTGTATTGTTTAATCAGTAGCTTCTTTAGAGAACTTTTTACTTTTCTGCTAGTCACATTCACCTGTTGTCATTTCATTGTAAATTTGTATATTTTACTGGCTCTGCATTATATACAGGTGATGTCTATATTTGCTATTGTACTTCTTTTTTGTACCAAATGGGTTTATTCCCCAATAAAAAGTTTGTAAACAGAAGAAAAAAATGTGTAACAGTCTTCCACAATAGCGTGTTATAGCCAATTTATTAGATTGCCTAAAAAGGGCTGGATAAATGCACACTATTTAAATTAGTAGTATTATTTATTGATGTTATTTAAAGTTAAAGAGAAACTAGACCATGCTTTATGAGAGTTTTTACCATTTATTGGATCAACTGCAGGTTTAGGATTCAGTGAATGCAAGGTATTTTCATTTTTTTCATTTGGTGGTTGGACTTGAGGGCCATGTGTCTTTTATAACCTAAATACATGTGAAACTTTTGTTTACTCAAAAAATATCTGGCATCAATATATCAAAATATGAATATTCAACCCCCCTGGCCACTCCCATCTGGTTTGCTTGTGTAGTGTCAGTGCTCTGAAACTATTCCCAGGAACTGTTAAATATACTGTGCCTTGGACCACTTGGAAGAGGTGACCCTGGGCACGGTTTACATGGTCTAGTAGGGTTTGCTTCAGTGTGAATTCAAACTGCCTGAGCACAGAAGTCTTCATAGATAACTGAGCACAGAAGCAGATACAGTATCATTGTGGCTGAGGTGATGACGTAAGTGTGCCCAGGAAACCATTCTTATAGCTTAGTGTATTTATAGGCCATTTAGGAAAGGGTGGGGGGACAACTGAACTCAGACATGGTTCAGTTTAACCATGCCCAGTGTGAGTGCACCCAAAAACAAACCCTTATTTACCTCAGTAGCTATAGACATTGTTGAGTAAATTTTTCTTTAAACTTTATAACAAAAACACAGGAATATATTGATTTTCCTGTTACTTTTTGTTGTACCAGAAGCTTGACAGTCTGCCAGCCGTGTAATGTAAACACACAGCGATTGTTTCTAAGCTAACTAAAACCCAACTTTAAAGCCTACATAACTTAAAAAATAAAGAATAAGCACAAAGGGCATTACTTATCTACAGTGAGCTGCTCCAGGCACTTATCAAGAGTGCCCAATTATGCTCAATATTTCTGCCCAGCTCCTCCATTTGTAGAAGCAAGTACTACAGCTTCTATGAATGAATAATCATCTATGAAAGGAAGGGCAAATTTATCCATCAACCATCTGTACTTTATTTATAGATTAAGTTTCAGTCATAGAAGCTGTACTGACAGCTCCCTTAGTTCAATTAATCCCTGCTACACTGGAAGATTGCATTGATGGGGGTGAGGGGGCATAGAGGAGGAAGATTTTTTTCTAAAATACTTTTATTATATATAAGAAATAAAAACTTCAAGGCACCAGCAGCTAGAGAGGTCAGGGTTGGCTTGTTGTAAAGTTATTTTACTGCTTGTCAAGAATATGTGAATGCTTTATTACCTATAGTCTGGGAACAATTTCAGATTAAGGAACATTTTCAGATTAAGGAAGCTCAGTTGCATAAAAAGTGTAAAAAAAATCTCTGTAAAAGCTGAAATTTAACTATAAATAAAAAATCCTTCAGGCATAACAGCAGTACAGATTTTCCAAGGAGGATATGTCCCCTCCATCCTCCTCCTCCTCCAAGAAAATGTCTTTCATTGCTTACAATGCCTATTTCATGAACTGTGAATGGTGAATCCTGTGACTGATCAGATCAAGTTGCAGGTAATGTAGTCAGTAAACCTTTTTCAATGGAGGAGGAGGAGGTAAAGTCCACAACCCCATTGGGTCATCTGCATGAAGACCCAAAATAGTTAAACAATGCAGCATGAAATGTTCAGAAACAGGAAGAGGACAGTGATCCCTGCACAGACGATTTTTACAGAATCCAACTGCCTGCACAAGATGGGACATCCTTCATTACAGCTAAATGATGTGAATAGAACTGTAGGGATTTTTTTTTTTTATAAACTTCAGATTCAACTATCCAAGAGTCCTACATCACTATAGTTACACAGGGGCTGGTGGTATAACAGGGTCATAGGGGCTGGTGGCATAACAGTGATATAGGGGCTGGTGGCATAACAGGGACATAGGGGCTGGTGGCATAACAGGGACATAGGGGCTGGTGGCATAACAGTGATATAGGGGCTGGTGGCATAACAGGGTCATAGGGGCTGGTGGCATAACAGTTATATAGGGGCTGGTGGCATAACAGTGATATAGGGGCTGGTGGCATAACAGTGATATAGGGGCTGGTGGCATAACAGGGACATAGGGGCTGGTGGCATAACAGTGACAAAGGTACTGGTGAATGGAACTATAGAACTCATTGAGGGCCAAACATCCAGCGCACTGTACAGTAGTGTGTCAAATGTTAAAGATCCATCATTTGCTGTAGCTCTTGAAGAGTGCAAGGACAGGAGTCACCTTATCCTCTTTTGCACGTTTTACTTTTTTTTTGTGACTTACTAAAGGGGCTTGGATTTCAGACATTGGCCCCATATTAAATGAACATTGGAACTAGCCCCTTTTTTCTTTTCTAAATGGAACACAAACATTTCTGTTCTAAAAGCTGGATATACAGGGTTTAGGATACACCTTTCAATTATTTAAGGCAAGATTATACAGTGACTGGTGTCCAAAGTGTCATGCAAATATAGACAATTCTATTACCATATTATGGAGGGACCATTAGGTTACAGAATATGTAAACCCAATATTTCATATTCTTGATATGTGCCTGCTGTACCATGCACTTGTTTGAAAAGGTATTCTGTTCTCTTGTATTGCTTCCATTGTGTGAAATACATGGTGTTCCTGCCAGTCCCTCTGCTTTCTATTAAAAACTGACCACACTAAGCAGGATAGCACACTGTGGTCAGAGAACTGAGTCTGCTCTCCTTCAATGATCAGGCTCCTGACCCCACTGCACAGTGAGGGAAGATCAGTGTACTGCTGTTCATGCAGCTGGGAACAGAAGGAATGTGATCACTTTTATTTTTTAAACAAAGGGGAAGGGAGTATTTATATATTTTTTTTATTTTTATTATATCTATATACAAATGTTTTGCCTTACATACACTTTAAGACATACTGAAACTGTGGGCTCAATTCATGAGGTATTTTCCTCTTTAAAAGTTGAGATAAAACAGCTCATAGCGTTTTTCAAAAAATGTTTTGCAATTCAAAAACACTACTAAAATAAAGCAAATTTCATCAAAATGTGAGGTATTTATCTCATGAACCCATTTGGTATTTTATCTCATGATGTGATATTCAGTTGAGAAGGGTTAGAACCCCTCACAGTTTTAGAGGTAAAAGAGGTAAAATTGTTTAAATTCATACTTTTGTGGGGACCGATCCTCCGCTCACACCCCGGGCTCTCAGACGGTCAGAGAAGTGTAGTGACTTACGAATATGTGATGGCATGTAAAGTGTGTATGACCTGCTGGTAATACAGGGGTCTTACAGTGAGGGGAGCGCATTGTATTGCTTATGGGTGAAAGGGGATGTCCCCTGAAGTGGATCTGTTTCTCGCATCCTGTTTTTTACTTGTTTTTGGACTTTTACCTGTTTACCAAGGGACTTTTGAGCCTCACTGCTATTTGTGTCTGATGTGTTATAGACACAATATTTATTGTGCAGCGCTGTCTTTTGATTTTCTGTGCATTACTGTTGAGAGAACTGGTCCAAAAAGGTAGAGACTCCTCCAAATTGATGATGATATTTTTACATTCCTTAAAGGGATTGTAAAGTCAAAAGGTTTTTTTTATCTTAATGCATTTAATGCATTAAGATAAAAAGCCTTCTGTATGCAGCAGCACCCTAATACTTACCTGAGCCTAGTACAGCGATGCCCACGAGTGTCTCAGCTGTCCCAGACTTTCTCTCCTGATTGGTTGAGACTTTGCAGCAGTGCCATTGGCTCCTGCTGCTGTCAATCAAACTCAGTTATCCAATTAGGAGAGAGAGGGTGGGGCCACATGGCAGCTCCGTGTCTGAATGAATACACGGAGCTGTATCTCAGCACGGGTGCCCCTATAGCAAGCTCTTTGCTGTGGGGGCACTCAACAGGAAGGAGGGGCCAGGAGCGCTGAATACAAACCCGAGAAGCGAAGGATCTGGGCTGCCCTGTGCAAAACCAACTGCACAGAGGAGGTAAGTATAACATGTTTGTTATTTTAATTTAAAAAAAAGGAGACTTTACAATCACTTTAATTACTACATGCCTGGACCACTCCTTGTTTATGCATGTATTTATTTATTTATTTCCCTAGTAAACACGGTTTTATGAGGTATTTACCAAGTGTTTAATATGGCATGACGTGATAGTGAATTTACATTTTCAGTATTGCATGAGATAATTGGAAAATATGCGTCATGTGATTCAATTATCTCATTAGATATTCTTTAGCGAATTGAGCCCAGTGCCATATCTGAAATCACTTGACTTTATCAATCCTTAATAGGGATGATCGAACGGTTTGGGTTGACCATCGGTTCGACCCGAACATTGACTGTTCGAAATTCGGCCGAATTCCGAACTTTTTGCTGAAAAAGTTCGGAATTCGGCAACCAGAACCGACCAAAATGCAATGGGACAGGAACTGGGCTTTAAAAGCCAGTGATTGGACCAGAACCATCAATAAAAGCCAATTGAGGGGGCAGGAGAATGCTAGGAATGTGATTGGAGTGACTAGGGGGTCCAGAGGCCAATCATTAGTGAATACGCCCCCCAGTATATAACATAGCCCCGCCAAATCTCTAGCATTGTAATACAGGGACGTGGAAGAGAGTGGAAGAAGTTATGTTACTTCTACTTCAAAGTGTCATTTAGCAATTATTAGTGTGAGGAAAGGGATATCTAGTGTAGTTAGGGTACTATTTTCCACCATAGTTAGATTTAATAATCTAGTTTCTGTAGGGAAAGTGTTAAGTGCCAGGGGACCGTAGTGTAGTGTAGGGTTAACTGACTCTGACTGCTATGGAAGGGTGACAAAACCCTTCCATGTCAGGGTGACCGCTATAGAGAAAAGATTGTTTCTCTTAGAACACTTACAGAACAGGATGGTGGCTTCACCCCTGTCACCCTGCTTTTTGTTGCAGGCATTTATAGGGCTTTTTTGAGGACATGTTTGGAGTCAGGCATGACATCAGAACTTCTGTGTAGGGGTATATATACACACACACATGTATGTATATATACACATACACATATATAGGTGTGAAAGTAGCAGAAACCTATGCTTGCGCTAATGAAATAATTAACAGGCATATGGCTTCTCTGCTATAACACCTATATGTGTGTATGTGTATAAATACATATAAGTGTGTGTGTATATATACCCCTATACAGAATTTCAGATATTTTGCCTGCCTCCAAAGACCCCCAAAAAATGCCCAAAAAAAACCGCCTGCTGCAAAAACACACCTGGGCGTTTTTGTAGCTGGCGTTTTTTTGGGCATTTTTTGGGCGTCTTTGGAGGCAGGCATAACATCAGAACTTCTGTGTAGGGGTATATATACACACACACACACATGTATGTATATATACACATACACACATATAGGTGTGATAGGAACGGAGACATATGCCTGTTAATTATTTCATTAGCGCATAGGTTTCTGCTACTTTCACACCTATTTATGTGTATGTGTATATATACATACATGTGTGTGTGTGTGTATATATACGCCTACACAGAAGTTCTGATGTTATGCCTGCCTCCAAAGACGCCCAAAAAATGCCCAAAAAAACGCCCTTTTTGGGGGGCATTTTTTGGGGGTCTTTGGAGGCAGGCATAACATCTGAACTTCTGTATAGGGGTATATATACACACACACTTATATGTATTTATACACATACACACATATAGGTGTTATAGCAGAGAAGCCATATGCCTGTTAATTATTTCATTAGCGCAAGCATAGGTTTCTGCTACTTTCACACCTATATATGTGTATGTGTATATATACATACATGTATGTGTATGTATATATACCCCTACACAGAAGTTCTGATGTTATGCCTGCCTCCAAACATGTCCTCAAAAAAGCCCAATAAACGCCTGCAACAAAAAGCCGGGTGTAAAAGTAGCGAAGCTACTAACCTGTTCTATATTAATTCTAATACAAACAAACTTTTTTTTCTGGTTCTGGACATGCTACAGAGCTGAAACTTCACAGGTACACTTTTTAGACCCCCCCCCCCCCCCCCCAATACACTAAATCCAAAGAAATCTTGTTTTTTTTTTTTTTCAATAATTTTTTCAATAATTGTCTCTCTATCAAAAATGACAATTTTTAAGAACTTTTTTTTGTGTGATTAATAGTCCCTGGGGCATGACCCAGAACTCTAGGCACTTTTTAGGGGCATTTATTGGGTTTTAGGGCTTCAAAATTGTGTTTTTTGATTACCAAAGTTCGGGTCCCATTGATTTCAATGGGGTTCTGAAATCCGGGCCGAACTTTCGGGAAGTTCTGGTGTTCTGGTCGAACCGAACTTTTGAAAAGTTCGATCATCCCTAATCCTTAATACCACTAAGTCCACATACTTATGTATAGGGACACCTAGAAGACTTTTCACCTATGATTACCAGACATTCCCAAAGGTTGTAGATTGGGTTTCTTCATTTGAGTGAAAGACCTATTAGGCATAAATCTGTGACCACAGAGAAACCTCTGGAAAATCGCATAATATTTGGGATACTTTGTAAAACAAGCAGGCGGTATTCTTCAGTTATTATGTATCAGTTTGAATGACTACATTTTAACTGTTCTGTTTCTTCTTTCTGTATGATCTACACACTGCCTGCAATTATGCTACAATATGCTGTAACTTCTTATATTACAGTATCTGAGCGTAGACTTTACATTTTGTGACTGGCTGTCTTAAAAACATGGCATTAAAAAAAATGTAAATTAAAAAAAAAAAATTGCCATAAACCGGATCAATTCAAACAGCATGTGATGGGGAAAAAAAAAATTCATAAACAGATGTTACTTTTCCAGAAAAAGTTGAGATTTACACAAAACATCCGCTGTCTATATTTGTGAAATCCACTGATCATTTTCAGTAAAGGTAACCTCTGCTCATACATCTTTTCATATGCTCAGTATAAATTGCGTATATTTATGACAGGTTTACTCTAGCTTGGTATAAAAGATGACTTTAACCAATGGCAATTTTTTGTTCTTAGCTAAATTGATTTTTTTTTTTTTTCATCACATTCAAAACTTTACCAGGAATCAGTACATTTACACTGCAAGGTGAAAAAAAATTTTCTTTCTTTCTTTTCTTTCTGTCTAACATAACTTTAGAAAAAGGCTACAGCAAAAACAGAATGTGATTAAAACTTTGAATATTGTGGAAAGTTTAAGGCATTTTTATCCTTTGAGTGATCAGAGCTCTATGGAAATGGGGAAAACATTACTACAGGGAATCCACAAAGGAGAAATGTCAAACGTGTATTTATTATGCAGACGGATAGAACTGTGTTTTTATCCTTCACATCAATTATAGTCACTTACCTTCTCTATCATGGTCACATCATTGTTCATTTTGACAGTCACTTTCAAGAGGTTAGTGAGGTATGGCCTTGCATTATTGTAGTCTACTTGTCTTGTTTATGATTAATATACTACATATATGTACTTGACCAGAAAGCAGATCAACTATTATATAGGCTATCCTACAGAACACAAATGTGTGGTATTGTACAATGTTTTTCTATTAAATTATATTTGTCTATTAAAAACAAAACTGTGCATTACCAGAAGTTGGCAATCATTTATTAAAATAAAAACAATATCTAGTTTTAATGTTGTTAGTCAAATTCTGCATTTATTTAAGACCTCTCAATGTAATTATCTACAGGGTTTTATTTATTGACATGGTACAAAGAGCAGTAACCCATCAGAACCAATCACTGATCAGTTTCCATATATTTGATTACACTGAACAAACAAGAAGCCTATCTGTGATTGGCTTTTAAGGGTCACAACACACTGCTATTGAGACTAATAAAAAGGTCAAGCTAACCAAAACTATTTTTTGGCAGAGATTGGAGGGTTTAATGATTTCTGACCAAAATAGCAACATAAGAAGAGACAATCCTTTGCTGTCCCAAGATGGGAGGTCTGACGAAGGAGCCGCGCATGCTCCGAAATATGTAACCACTGGGAGGTCTGTCGAAGGAGCCGCGCATGCTCTGAAACATGTAACCGCCGGGAGGACTGACAAAGGAGCCGCGCATGCTCCTTAACATGTAACCAATGGGAGGTCTGACTAAGGAGCTTTGCATGTTCCGAAACATGTACCGCTGGGAGGTCTGATGAAGGAGCCCTGCATGCTCCGAAACAAGTAAATGCTGGGAGGTCTGATGAAGGAGCCCCGCATGCTCCGAAACAAGTAAATGCTGGGAGGTCTGACGAAGGAGCTACGCATGTTCCGAAACATGTAACAGCCGGGAGGTCTGACGAAGGAGCCGCACATGATCTGAAACACGTAACCGCCGGGAGGTTTGACGAAGGAGCCGTGCATGCTCCGAAACATGTGTAAGCGCCGGGAGGTCTGACAAAGGAGCTGCACATGCTTCCGAAACATGTAACCGCCCATCCCCCCGCATCATCGGATACCGGCCCCTCACGTCTCTGCATAGTTGCTAGGAACCCGATGTCATACGCTGTCTAGAGAATGCCCACAAAGGAAGCTGAGCTCCGAATGTCCGCACATCAGAGCAGTGGCCCTTCAGATTCTGGATGGCATCTTAGATCACTTTAGCTCTCTTTTACCTGCTACAGCCTGCTATTTTGTAAGTGCTTTTAATCTTTTACCTGAAAATAAAAACCTGAGTTACTGCACTTAGAGGCGCCTTGCTTCTTCTTTCGTTGTCCGTAGAGCACATTCTTCTCTCAAGCGCTGCCCAAATGCAGGGACCCACATGCCGCCTGCTTAGATTCACTGAAGCGCCCACATATATCTACTCTTTATCTGTGAATAATAACAGAACCAGCAACTATGACAGGGACATTTTGGATCTGGAATACAGAGGAATACCCAAAACCCTGAGATGGATAGAAAGGGAACCAAAATGTGGCATGGGAACCTTGCCACCAGGTATTTGAGAGATTCCAAAGAAATAAATAAAACAACAATGGGTGACTCAAACAAAAACTCTTATTTAGAGCCGGTTCACATCAGAAGGTGGTGCGGGACATGCGCATTCCATGCATTTTTCCCACACCACAGGTGAACATACTGCCCTTGCGATCTGCATGCAGGTGCCAATGTTTTATTAAGGACATTCTAAATGCAAATTGCAAGTGCATTTGCGGGTACCAAATTGCTTTAAAAATAGTGCAAGCATTACTTTTCTCCGCTGTGGATTTTGCAGCCTATTCAAATGAATGAGCTGTCAAAACGCAGCAAACAGGAACATAAGGGAATCAGACTGGGACATGCATGTTCAAATGCATGCATTCCTGTGTAATCCTGGTGTGAACCAGCAAATGTGTTTGTTACCCTAACATTTTATGCATGTAATTTTAATCTGTCATGTATACCCAGTTGTAAACTGCCTGTATCATCAACTTGTTGCATATTTATCTTTTTCCTTTGTGTATAAATAAAGTTTGATTATTTTATTACTCAGTTGTATATTTTTCTCAGTGTCTAGTGGAATTTACAGTCCCAAACAATTGGGGGTACCCTCCTTGCCTCTACCCTAACATTTTATATTCCTGATATGTGACTGCTGTACCATGTACTTGTATAAAAAAAGTATCCTGTTATCTTTGCATTGCTTCATTTATGTGAAATCCCTGGTATTCCCGCCAGTCCCTCTGCTTTCTTATTAAAAACTGACCACACTAAGCAGATGGAACACAGTGTAGTCAGTTCTTTAGCTGTGCTGGGAACTAAGTGCATTCTCCTCCAATGATCAGACTTGTTCTGACACCCCCTCTCGCAGAAATTCATTGGGAAGCTCAGTGTACTGTTGCTTCCCCTCCCTTCCAAATCGTATGCAGCTGAGAACAGAGGAAATGTGGTCACTTATAAAAAAAGGTGAAACAAGACATTTATAATTTTTTTATATCTATACACAAATGTTTTGCCTTTCATTCTATTCTAAACTGAATAGTTGCTTTACAAGGTGATTGTTTAGAAATGGGTGAACAGTTCGGCCCGAACATATGTTTAGACCAAATATTTGCCTGTTGGCCACTCGAATTTTCAGTGAACACTCCATTGAACACCCTGCTATGCACTAAGCGCTGCACAGTGCATTATGCACCCTGATTGGGCAAAGCTTTGCCCAATCAGGGTGCAGTGTAAACTGGTTGTGTAAGCTGGTTGTGAAGGAGTGGGGCTGGGAAGCCGAGTCATCAGCTGTCAACGGGTTTCCCCGCTAAAAGCTGAATAAAAAAAAAGTGCATGAAAAAATTTTGAAAAAACTGCATTATCCCCCCCCCCCCCCAGTCCATACCAGACCCCTACGGAATGGATTTTAAGTGGAATGTAAAATAAAATGCTGTGGAGTCCCCTAAAATCTATAACAGACTCTTATCTGAGCATGCAGCTCGGCAGTTCAGGAAACAGGAGGGGACAAGCAAGCTCCCCCCTTCCTGAACCATACCAGGCCACATGCCCTCAACATAGATGAGTGGGTGCTCTGGGGCGGGGGGCTCTGCCCCCCCCCACCCCAAAGCACCTTGTCCCCATGTTGATGGAGATAAGGGTCTTTTCCCACCCAACAACCCTGGGCTGTGGTTGTTGGGGTCTGTGGGCGGGGGGTTATCGGAATCTGGAAGCCCAGATCCTGCCTCCCCCCATGTGAAAGGGTATTGGGTACATTGTACCCCTGCCCATTCACCAAAAAAGTGTCAAAATGTAATAACTACAAGAAAAATAAAACGTTTTTGACCTTAGTCCTACCTACAACACCTTACCTCACCCTATGTTACCCGGTAGCATCGCCCCCGCTGAAGTCACATGATGTCAGAAGTGGGCGGTGCCAGCCGGGTGATGCAGCTAAGTGACCCCGCCCCTCTCTATATAAGAACTGTCAAAGTGCAGAGCGGGCACATGGTGGAACGCCTCCCAGGAGGCGAGAGTGTTTTTATTTTTTTTAACAATAGATTTACATCAAGGCACACTATTTTTTTTTTCTATTTTTTATTAAGGGACTTGTCACAACTGTTTCTTGTGGTTATTACTTTTTGACACTGCCCCAAAGCACCAACCCCCCTTCCCATGTTAAGGGCACATAGCCTGCTAAGGTTCAGGCTGGGGGCCACTTGCTCATCCCCTCCCCTTTTCCTGACCTGCTGGGTTGCATGCTCGGATAAGTGTCTGATATAGATTTTGGGGAGGACCCCATGCCATTTTTTTAAAAAAATGTATAGCCGGTTGTCGGCAATTGTAACTGCGAGTCATTTTAAATGGGATTTGACTCATTTTTTTTTCTTTAGATATGTAATTTTTGCTGTAGCATGTTTTATGCATGCTACATATGTGCCACTTTACAAGCACATTAGGGGCGTCCCTGGGCACTATATTTAAAGTATTTTTTCTTTTTTTTGTTACACTTCAAGCATAATTAAAATCACTGCTCCTGAAAAACGATTGTTTAAAAAAAGCTAAATTTATGGATGCATGTCCCCCAGGACAGTACCCAGACCTCCTACCCCTTATATGGCCAATTACTTGCAAATAAGCCTTCAAAACAGGCACTTTTGATGTTTCCTGTTTGGCTCCTATAGATGTCAATTGGGTTTGCCGTTTGGGTTAGAACATGTCCCCTCTTCGAGAGTTCTGCTACGAACCGAACAGGGGGGGGGCTGTTTGGCCCACCCCAAATGGCCAGTGTGTCCTTGCGAGATTAGTGGTTGAGAAGCAGCACAGATAAGAATGTCTCCTCTTCTATTGCAGGCTGCTTTTTCTTTTTTGTCTGTCACTTTAGGTAAAACATACTGGCATTTTAAATAAACATCATGGTTCATATTAACCAAATGCTGCATTATAAAATAGAATAGATGGCACACTGCTGTGCAAATATCCCTTGGTATCTGCATACATATATGACTAACCATAAGAACAATAGTCTTATTCAAATCATAATTTCACATCATGACAAATATTGCACAATTAAACAAAAGCCATAGTACAACTTTTCCCATCACGTAAGTAAGAGCTTTAAAACACAGTTGTCATTCGAGAGATTGGAACTTGGCAGCGCATTGACATACTGTATTTAGAAATATTGCTACGTAGTTGTGGAGTAGGAACAGATATGTTATTACAATTTCTTTTCATGGCTTTTTTTGAATACTGCAGGGAGCAATTGGTCACTCTGCAATTAAAAACGTGTCAGTTCAGTATCAAGCTCTGCATTTGTTCATTTTTAAAAGTCAAGCCTACGCAGTAAATCAGATTACTCCAGAATGGAGCTTCTTGGTTCATTAACAGACTCATGATTAATTATAGGACCATTTAAATGCTTGATTAAATTATTCCTACATTATTTAAAACATTGTTTAGTAAATAGTATTTATCCTTAATTAGCATAACTAGATGGGCAAATTAGGAAACATGAAGCAGTTTACCAGAAGCATGAAGCACACAAAGGCAAGGTAAATTAGAAGACCATATTTAATTGGCCATAATCATTTTCAGCATTATTTAGCTATAAAATGATGTGAATGAGAAAGAGAATGAATTTATATCATATATGAAATACATTATGCTAGAAAGGAGAGTAATGTGATAAGCCTTCAGGTATGCAAGATAGAACAGATTTAAGACCAGTATACACTAACATCAAAATATGGAAGCCATTTTCTATACTCAGTGCTTGTGTTTATGTTGAAGCCTAGCCACCTTATCTAAAAGGATTTTCAGCTGTGAAGTGGAACAATTCTTCTATAACTCAAACGTGAGAAATAGCAGTGGTGGCTTATAATAACATAGAACTTAGGCCCTGTTCACACCTTTTTCAGCTCGTAAAAAGCACATCTCTGAAATCTTAAAACACCCGACAAGCAAAATCCCTTTCATTTCAATAGCCCCTGTTCACATATGATTGTTTTGTTGCCTGAAGCAAAACACCTGAAGCTCAAAAAAATATGTGAGCTTCTTTTTTTTGCAGATCACAAGCATTGTCAATGCCTGCCTCCAAACGCCTGCAAAAAACGCCTGAAAAACGCCCGAAAAAATGCCTGAAAACCCCCCAAACAAATGGCTGAAAATTATACTCTCAAGTGTGAATGGATTATAAGGCCCATACCTTTCACATTCAAAATCAATCCTTCACATACAGCTTTTACAAAAAGTAGAATTAAAGTGGTTCTCAAGGCAGAAGGCTTTTTATCTTAATACATTCTATGCATTAAGATAAAAAACCTTCTGTGAGCAGCAACTTCCCCCCAATACTTACCTTAGATCATCTCTATCCAGCATTGTTGCAGGAGAGGCTCAGCTGCCCGGGACTCTCTCTCCACCACTACTCCTCCCGCCACCGCTTTGCACTCCTGTGACCCATTTTCAGCAGACAGCAGGCTTAAGCTTACTGTTGGCTGGCGTTGCAGTGACGGTCCAAGCTCATGAAAGATCATGACCATATGGTCAGGATCATCCAACATGCCTGGACCGGCACCTGGCTCAGCCCCTCAACAGGCCGCCCTCCTAAGCCCAGCGCTCCAGTGAGCACAGGAAGGGCAGAGCAGACAGCGGTGACTGGCAGTCAGCACCTCTCTGCTCTGACAACCTAGCGATCAGTGGCAGACCAATGCTGCATCCACTAGAAAAGTATAATTACAAGAGAAAAAATTCCCACACATCTATTTTAACCACTTAAGCCCCGGAAGATTTTACCCCCTTCCTGACCAGGGTTTTTTTTGCGATTTTTTACTGCGTGACTTTAACGGACAATTGCGTGGTCGTGCGACGCTGTACCTAAACGAATTTCACGTCCTTTTTTTCCCACAAACAGAGCTTTCTTTTGGTGGTATTTGATCACCTGTGTGATTTTTTGATCATGCGCTATAAACAAAAAAAGAGCGTAATTTTTGCAAAAATAACAATATTTTTCACTTATTTTTATATGAAATTCCCCCCCAAAAAATTTATTTTGATTGATTTGCGCAAAAGTTATCGCGTTTACTAACAAAGGGAAAGATTTTTGTCATTTTTGGTGGGTTTTTTTTTTAACGAGTAATGGCGGCGATCTGCGATTTTTTTTGCGGTACTGCGACATTGGGGCGGACAGATCGGACCCTTGACTGACATTTTTGACACTTTTGGGGGTACCAGTGACATTACTGCAGTAATCAGTGCTATATATATGCACTGTTACTGCAAAAATGACACTGGCAGGGAAGGGGTTAACTTTATTGGACAGGGAGGGGTTAAGTGTGTCCTAGGGGCGTGATTCTTACAGTAGTGGGACAGGTCTCCTAGTGTAAAAACAAAGATCAATGGTTCTACATAGTAGAACCGTCTGCTCTTCATTTTTACGCAGGGGAGAATGGCAGGCGGCTTGTTTACATAAGCCGCTCTGTCTTTCTCCCGCTGTACCGGCGATCGTAGTGTGACCGGCGGACATCTGGTTCGCCGGTCACACGCCCGCACTCCTCTGTGAACGAGCCGAGGCGGGCGCGCGCCTCAGCAGGCGCGCGCTCGCCCGCTATTGGTTTTAAAAGGAGTGACAGGCGAGTGACGTAGATCTACGTCACTCTGCCTGGCCGGGGCTGACTGCCGCAGTAAATATACTGTGAGCAGTCGGCAACCGGTTAATCAGGAAGATGTTATATATATTGTATATTTTATATTTATTTAATTTTAGCATAATCTTATGATATTTAGAGCTGGTCTCCATGTATTTATAAAGCATCCTTGGGTTAAAAATCATTAAATATAATTTCACTAATGTAGGTACCTAAATCTATCTTAATATTAACCTCTTGTATTCTAAGCTACACCTAGATCAGAAGAGCTAGACAACTAAAGCTTTGCACAGAGCATTGGGTTAGAAATGCTTGGAGGATTTGTTGTGCTAGCAGATTTAAATACACTAACCATTTGAAGTCAAACTCCAGCTAATAATTTATAAGCAGTTACAGCAAACAGTTTTTTCCTTTTGAAATAAAGGTTTTACATAAATGAAAGCTGTCCATTGTAAGCACCCATGCCAGAGGTAAATGGTTTGTCTCATTCCTGTAAACTAATACATTCTACTGGAGAGCTTTCAAAAAACAACAAACTTACTGTTTATCAATATATATGTGAGCAATTCTGTGCTTAGAGTGATGACATATATAAGAAAAATATAAAGGACACATCAATATATAATGTGCAGCACTCTTTTATGTATGTGTGAAACAAGATGTTATTTAAAATATACACATATAAAATACCAAATATCAAAAATAAATCAGTCCAGTAACTGCCAGTGCTCAGGTGCTCAAAAAAGTCTACAAGAGTGGAGGAGGTGTTTCAAAACTCCAGAAAAGGCTCCCAGAAACCCAATAGAGATAAGAGTTTGGATGCTTTTGTGTTTATCTTTTTAGTCCTTCCCTATGTTCCACTTTAGGCTGATGACATGACCGCTACCCAATTTTATCTGTTTCAGGGTGGCTCCTTTATTGCAAAAAAGGATTAATTGAATGTGTGTGAGGGAAGGTATAGATCAAAGTCATGTACAGTTGGAGGGTATCATCCTTGTTTCAAACATATTGGGAAAAGAAGGAGCAAGTAGAACCTTAAATATTTTAAAACATACAATATATGAAAAATGAGCTTTCATATTGATTCTACCAAATATAGCCACCATGGAGTTGCAAGGTATATTATCGAGATATTGGATAGGATTGACCTCTATCCTATATACCATGCAACTCTATGGTGACTATATTTTGTAGAATCATTATATAAGCTTATTTTTCATTTGTTGTATGTTTTAACACATTTTTTTGTCTAATGACTAATAAAATATTTTGTATTTTTATATATACTTTTGTACTTGTGTGTACTTTGGAGGGATATTTTCAAGTCCTACTTGCTCTTTCTGTTCCTTTATCACAAAGCATCCTATGGAGCCACCCTTACATGCAGGGATTAGAGTTGTGTCTCCTTTCACTGTAGGTATCAGCAGACATATAAAGCCCTAGGATGGCAAGGCACTCCTCTACACCCCTGCCTTCTTCAAGCTAGCAGACTAGCTCCAGACTGCACTGTCCACTGTTAACTCTTTCCTGTGAAGATGAAAAGTTCAAGGAAGCAACGCCAAGAGAGCAGGACCTAGCAGCCTTCAAAGATGTAAACTGCAATTGCTAGAGTAAGAATTTTGCCAAATAGTTTACTTGGGGAATGATGACTTTTGTGCTCAATGAGTTAGGCTACAAATGTTGAGGTTTTAAAGTGGAGTTCCAGCCTATCTTGCAACTTTAGTGATTCCTGGAGTGCTCGCTATGCTGATCAACAATTGGGCATTTTCTATTTTTTTCGGGGGTCCCTTACCTTATTTTCAGGGCATTTTTGATTGTACTTCCTCCTTCTCCCCCCTCTGTGGCCACGGCCACGACATCACTTCCGCCTTTGCATTGCATCCTGGGAGCTGTTTGTCATCACTCCAAGGAGGCTGGAATCAGGAAGAACTCCCAGAAAACTCCCTGGAATCAGGAAGAAGGACACAGCAGATTACACTGCGGCTTCAGATGCCCACATCCAAGATGGCCGTGCCCAGACAGCATTTTTAAAAGTAAGATTTTGACTAAAATCCAATACTGTACACCTTGTAAGTATGAGAATAGCGGTTCTGTAAAGGGCGATGGATTAGTATTATAGGGGTATTTTTAGTTAAAAAAGGTATTTGAGGCCGGAACTCCGATTTAATCCTACTTTACTATTAAAGTGTATTCTGCATACTTCAATGACACCAATTTTTTGTATCTCAAACACTGGTCTTCTCATTATCATCAGATTTCAGATGCATCCATTCAATAACTTACATTCTTTAATTTTTAATGATCTCATTCTTTATTGTTCCTGTAGTGTGTGTTTGGTCTAAACTAGCAGGAAATCTGTTTCATAACGTTTATCCTCATAATGTAGTATTTTTAGAATCTATTCTGTAGTGCTATTATATTTGGGTATGCCTGTTCAGTCTAACAATTTTCTGGAATATCTCAAAAAAGATTGAGATACATTAGCAGGAGCCTGAAAAGAGATGACTGTTGTAGTTACCATGGCATTGTATGAAATACAACTTTGTTTTCAATATGGTTTGATGAAACCCTGAACTAAATGAAATATTATTATGCTGCGTGTTGCAAAATTCAGATGCCTTTGTTCACTGACAAAGTAAAAAGCAGGATGCCATTTGCAAAGTTTTCACAGAATGTATGAAAAGGAACATCAGATTGCTAAGTGAGGTGACCTCACTTAGACACACTGTGGTATAGCTGAAGATCTCAAATCTAACAGGAATGTGCTCCAATGCTGTCTTAGACTTTATTCTTGTGTGAGTTGGGGTCTTCAGCTCTCCCTGGATCCCACAATGACATCAACAATGCCTATGCAAGCAGCCCAGAAAGTGAGGCCTAAAACAAGCATTTACGTTTTTCTCCTATATTTGCTTTTTGCTTTATCTGTTTTTTTGCGTAAAGTGCGCTTTAATGCTTTACACACACAGGACATAGAAAACACTGGTTTTAAGGTGTTTGATTTTTTTTTCTGCCTCCTCTATGTTAGCCTATGTGTCCATGCAGGACAGGAATAGTTTACAGGAATATTAGAAGAGGAGCATTTAGGGGAAGAAAAAAAACATCACTAGCGCGTTCAAAAGAGGAGCTTTTGGCCAAAAATGAATGCACCTAAATGCATGTAAATGCATCTAAACACACCTAAATGTTAAGTGCATTCAGCAATTGAGTGTTTATTAATTTAAATGCAGTGGTGGCTGGTCCACATGGGGCAAAGGAGCTCCACCCCCAGCCCACTGTGCCCCCCCCCCCAGCCTGCACCATCTATGTAGCTGTGCACTGTGCGGGGCACCAGACCAACAGGTCTCTACCAGGTCCATCACAACCTCACAAGCATGTGACCACACCCCGAGGCCCCAGTTGGCCAGTTGCATTGTGTCCTCTGCGCCCCGAGCCCCCCCACCTGTGATAACAGTGAATCAGCCTCAGGCTTCCCAGACAATTAGGTCAGGAAGACCTAGAACCCGGAAAGAAAGCTGGGTCAAGACAGAAGTCACGGCGCCGGGCCCAGGGTAGCCTTGACAGCTGGAGTGCTCCGCTGTGGGGTGAGTGCGGACCTTGAGGGGCCCACCCACACCCCCCTAAATGCCTCCAGCACCAGTCGCCACTGTTCAAATGGCCAGAATAAATGAATATTATGGCTAATGGAAACAATGACAAATCAAATGCTTGGCGTGCCTAAATGTGCCTAAACATGTATGTAAATGCCAGTAGTAAAGGCATCCAGTACTGTAAAACAAAGTCCTGTGTGCATGAGGCCTTCATGAGAAACATATTTAATTTCACCGTGGTTATTTTTATTTTCAGTGTACATACAAAACTAAACATACACAGACATACAACAAACAGTTATCTTCTCAAAAAAAAAAAGTGGATTTGGAAAAAAAGATTTTTACCAGTCCTACCATGTTGTTATTTGGTGAAGTTCCAAAACTGATATATTAGAGTTCTGACAATCATTAACATAACATATGCTAAAGCTGGATTAAACACAAAAGCAAACATTTATTACGATGCAACTTCCCAATTCTAAAATGCGATTATGTTTTCTTTAGTTTTCTTTTTAGGCTCTTTTTTCTTTACCCAGTAAGTCTGTGTTTTAAAAAAAAAAAACAAGCTCTCCAGCAAATGTATCAGTTAAGAGTGTTCAGATAAACCAGGAGTGCTTACAATGATCAGATTTTATTTAATTGTGTAAAATCTTTATTACAAAAGGGAAACAAAAATGTTTGCTGTAAGTGCTTGTGTAACTGCAGTGTGACTTGGAGTTTGGCTTTGATTTGTCTGTCTAAATCTACTAGTACATCTAACACCACCCTACCCCTAGATATAAAAAAAGCTGCTGTTGTTGTGCCCCCTGTTCTTCTTCATCCAGAATGGGGGCACTCTAACACAGGTGGTGTGTTACTGGCCAGGTGACCAGGTGAAAACAGAAGGACAAAAAAGCATAAAAAAAAAAACAAATGCAGCCAACACATCTAAGAACCGGTAAGCTGCAATAATTAGACTTTTTATTTTGGGATATATTACTGCTTTACCATTTGTTAAAAAAAAAAAACAATAATGCACAGTAATGCAGTAATCTAGCATTCAGAAGTTACAATAATAATAATAAAAAAAAATAAAAAAACAATGATAGTTTACTAGGTAGTAAGTGATGGTCTAAAACATTTTGAAGGAATGCCATAATGGTATTCTAAAATGTTTTTTGTTTTTTTTCATGACAATTAAATATATATGAGATATAGGCTTTCTCACATCTTCAGTCCTACTTGTATTTGCTATAATGATTTCAGTGATGATGCAAATGTTTCTTGCAAATAAATGGTCGAGTTCCTTTTCTTTGGCTAGAAGAGGAATATGGTCAAATTTAAAGCCCAAATATGATCTCCTTTTGAAATGATTACACTTTCCTTCCAATCCATGTGACCACAAGACAAGAGAGGTTGTTACTTGGAAGGTTATTTTACAGTATTTATAATCTGTAAGAAATTTCCCATTATGCTGAAAAAAAATGTTTTGTTGCTGTCTTTGTCCCCACTAGAAAAAATGTCCATCATTTTCTGTCCTGACATGGGATGGAAAGGCAGGAGTGGATTTCCTGAATGGGGATACAGACAGCAATAAAAACCTTGAAGACATTCAGCAATAAAAACCTGGCAGATGTTCTAACCCATTCAGTTCAAAGCAAAACATTTTTTTTTCGTTTTAAGATTCAACCTTTGATAAAGCGTTTGTATTATTTTGTAAAGGAATAGGAAAGTTCTCTTGGATTAAAAAAAAGAAAAATCTTTTTAAATTCAGTCTTAGATTTGTTAGCGCAAACTATTAATCGTAATAGAGCTAGAGATAATGAGGTTCAATCAACCAGATCCTTCCTGCAGATTTTGTAAATTTGCAATCTCAAGGTGATTTAGGAGCATATTCACATTGGATGCTGTTGGATTGTGTTAGCCGGCTATTCCAGTGCATCCGCACAGCAAGACTAGACAAAATGCCTTCTTTCCTATGTGCTTGGTTCACACTACCACAATATGGTGTGCACAGAAAAAAGTATGGCAGGCCATAGATTATTTCAATGCAGCACAATGAGAGGCGATCCACTGCCTCGAACCGTGCAGCAGCTGATACAACTTAAAAAATGTCACTGTGTGACACTTCAATAAAGTTGGTTTTAAAAGAAAGTGATCAGTACAGGAACACTGCAGTGTTTCCACTGCACATCATATCACAATGTAATGCAGCAGCTGCTAGTCAAACAGCCATGCTTATAAAACCAAAATGGTACAAAACAAAAGATGGAGGAGGAACGAAGGAGGGACTGAGGCCATCTGGGATAAGTGTATTCACTGGGATAAGTCATTGCGGATAGTAACTGAAGATCTCTTTTGTGACTATTTAAGAAATGCCTTGACACAACTCCTGGTCTTCATAAAGACTGGCACGGGCAATTGTGAAAGTGTGCGTTTTTAAAGTGATGAAGAATGTAAAGGAAAAAGGGGGGGACATTGGTTTCAAGGCCCCCCTTTTCCTTATGGGATTGTGGAGGCTGCAGTTTCAAGCTGAGGTACTAGGAATCTGATTGGCCAGCGGAGTCAGGTGATCCCAGGAATATTCCAGAGTCTGGGGAAGGTGTGCAGGGATTGATTCCTTGGGTCACCTGACCCCTGGGATTTTCTGAAATACATGGGATACCTTATAAAAAGGTTTTTTAGGATCAGAATTTTGCCAGTCAAGAGAAGGATTTAACCAGGACAGCTCCCTGCCCCCCCCCCCCTCCCTCGGTGCCGTTGGTTATGTGGTGGGAACTATCAATAAAAAAAGGATAGGGATAATTAATAACCTTGGTTTAAAGGAAATGATGTTAGGCTCGAGCCGTAGTGGCTGGGCCATGTTTGAAGTTTCGATATTTGTAATATAAATTAATATTCAGTAAGATTTTTGAAATTATTTATTTTTAAAGTTGATTAAACCAATAATAAAACCACGGCCATGATTTATCCAAAAAAGAAGTGATAGTGTGGTTATTTAATTCTTTAGTAGCTTGCCATCTACAATACCCATGTGCCAAACTCATATACATGTCTATGCCTTGAATTTGGCTCATGCTGCACCACTTTTAGAATGAATAAGAGACACTTTTGCAAAATCTGTCTGAGCCAGTTTTTCTCTCTGTACCGTGCATATTCCACATACCTCACATTCCCTGGTGATGGGGCTGCATTCCATCCTCCACCGCACATTGTAGCTGCTGGTTTAGACGCTGACCGCTGCAGGAGGTAGCCGACTTCCTTCTCTCCTGTGACCGGCGATCAAGCCACAGACTGTTACATACGAATGGATGGCACCCCCCAGAGGATCTTCTCACGTCCGTGATACGATACAGCTCCATTATCTTGGTTTCTAGTGAGTTTTTATCACTTATGCCTTGTTACTACTAAAGAGGGAAGACAGCGCAGCGCCTTCTAAGTGCAGCAAGACATTTATTGAAGTATGTGCAGCAGTATTACACTCACATTTAGTCGGTGAATAAGATGCAGTTAGTCAAGTAATGTTGATCATCAGGAGCATCATTGGAGCGGGTCCTGGTGGTGGAGGCAGTGGATCCCGGTGAGAGCGGCAGGGGGTTCCTCCGTGTGTACAGGGATGGCCTGATCGATATAACTTCTGACAGTCAACTAAGCAAAAAATTTAAATAAGTTTCTCTTATTGCTTTTTGGAGTTATTTACGTATGCAAAGAATACCCAAAATTGTCCAAGCAGGCAATCAAAGTTCTGTTGCTGTTTGGCAGCACATACTTCTGTGAAACTGCATTCTCGCTTTACTCTGCAACAAAAACAATGTATCGAAATCGACTTGACGCACCTGTAGACATGCAAATACAATTATCAACAATTAAACCAGATATAAAAAGAATTTGCCAGCAAAAGAGAACATTACACTCTGCTCATTGAAAGGTTTGCGCTGTGCTGTGCTACTCTATGGCACACATGTTTTTGTTGGGATTCCAAAGTTTTGCTATACCATGTCAAAGGGTTCCAAGGGAAAAATGTATTGGGAAACCATGCATTAGTGTAATGGGAGTGCATTTCTAATTGATTTGTTGGTTAATTGTTCAAGTGTTTAATTGCCAAACCATGCTCATTTGTACCATGCATATATATTACATGCAATATGTGAATATGAGGTTTGAGTAAGCGCTGACTTTGGCACAAAACACGTTAAAGCGGAGTTCCGGCCACAAAATCGACATAATCGATTTTGTGGCCATCCGCTTGCTTTTCTTCAGTTGAAAAGGAAATGGATAGTTAGGATTTTTTTTTTTTTTTACTTACCTTGTTATTGTAGAAAGAAATACTCACCTTTCTTCCACTTCCTCCCTCGGCGGCCACGGCCCGCGCCGTCACTTCCAGTTTGCAATGATTCCTGGCAGCTGAACGTCTTCGCTCCCAGGAATCAATGCGACGGCACCAGCCCCGCTCGTCACTAAACAGCTTCTGGCCATGCCCAGAAGCTGTGGATGAATGCGGCGCCGCACCGGAAGTGACGAGAGGGGCGGTGCAGGCGCATTCTGGGAGAAGAAGACACGAAAGAGGACGCAGAAGAGGATCACACTGGCTTCAACTGCCCACAACAGAGATGGCAACACTGGAGAAGAAATTTTAAAAGTGAGTATTTCTTCTTGCAGGTAAGTGCGAACCGGAACAGATCAGAGGCTAGCCATTGTGGAATGTACTAGCCCTGACTGTCCTGGGGGTATGTTCATTGAAATCTTTTTTTTGTGGCCGGAACTCCGCTTTAACTTTAATTTTACCTGTCATACTTGTGATGTAATTTTAATGCTTCAATAAAGATACCAAGAAGTGCAGCAATATTCCGAATTTGTGCATTTTACTTTATCCACCTTGTTTAGCAGTAGGTGCAGGCCTCATTAATTCCTTTTCTCACAATCTCCCACAAACCCTAGGACTCCTAATCATGCATAGTTACATAGTTACATTACAGTAGGTGAGGTTGAATAAAGACAATAGTTCATTCATTTCAACCTGTGTGTGTGGCTGTAATCATCTCACATAGCCCTGAATGTTCTGATCCTTGAGATGTACGTCTAAAGCCCCGTACACACGTACCGATCGTCGGCATACAAACGTCGGTGGACGAAGGATCTGCCGATTGTACGCGTGTTAGTATGGTGCCTCCGACAGATGTCTGCGCACAATCCGCGGACAAAAGTCTTTCTTGCAAACATGAAAATATTTGTATGCCGACACCAGAACGGACGATTGTTCGCCTGTCAGTACGCAATTCTGCCGACACACAGCTACAAATCCCAACACGCATGATCAAACCAAATGAGTTCCCGGAAGAATTTTCTCTAGTAAACTCAACATTTTATTCAGAAAGAACTTTCGGCTCGCGGAAGTCCAAGAAATAGGTGAAATGCGGAGCACATGCTCATCTTGATAAATGTGAGAAGAAGGAAGATGCTGCTCATAATGCCATACTTTTCTAATAAAAAGGCATGTGTTCTGTTATGATGAAGATAATGTTTGTCTATTCTATCTGTTCTATCAAATTTTAGAATTAAATAATTTGAACTCTTCACCATTATTTTTGTATTTTCACACCAAAGATCTAACTATTGATATGACCCTTTATTCTTTTATGAATTAATGTCTAAAACATATTTTTCAGGTTATGCACAATATTAAACATGTTAACAAATTCAGATAGGCCATTTTTTATTTTCAATTTTCTTTATTTTTTGGATCTCAGCAAAAAAAAAACAAAGCAAACATCAATACTCTCCGTATAATAAACTAAACATAAAAAAGGTCCATTTGGACAAAATTAAACTAGAAACTGGCAAACAGGGGTAAAGTAAATAATAGGGGGTTACACAAATTAAAGTTGGTGATAGCTATAATCAGGTTGCCATGAGGGCAGGTTTGGATCCTGCTGGCCATATTGCCACTGGCCATGTGGCATTTGGCGAGGTGGTGGGTGTTGTGGAGGTGGAGGTGGAGGTGGAGGTGGAGGGCACGGGTGCTCCTGGCATGCGTGGCTGTGCTCATTAAGTATGCCGTTTTCTGCGTTTTGCAGCACATCCAGAATAATTTTTCTGGCATACTGACACTGCCTGAGGTCCACCTTATCCAGGATTTTGGCAGTCATATTCCCGAAGGACTCATTTGCCTCCGGTTTCCTACGGAGGGCTATGGTGGCCTCCTGTATGAATTCATCTGTGATGTCGTCGATGTGTTTCCTCTTTTGCCTCCGTTTGGCAGGAGGAGGTGGTGGTGGAAAGAGTTCCGCAGGCTCCTCAGGCTCCACAGGCTCCCCAGGCTCCTGGCTGCAACCTGGCTCCTCCTCAGTGACACTTCCCTGTTGATGAAATGAACAATTGATTAGAATGTTATAGTGTATATAAAAAGTCATGTTTGTTATATTATTGTGAACAAATAGCAGACTTTACATACAGTGGCATATCTAGGGTCTCCAGTGCCCTTGTTGAGGAGCTGTATTTGGCAACAACCCCCCCCCCCCCCAAGATCAATGGAAAACTGTAACCCACCCCCCCAAAAAAAAATTAAAGGGCATTAAAAGTTTCTAATTTGCCCCTTGTTTGCCCAGTGTAGAGCTCTCTAGTGGGCAATCATTGTCTCAGGTGTGAAAAAGAAAGAGAGGGTTGAGAGATAGAGAGAGGGAGAGAAAGAGGGGGTGTGAGAGAGAGAGGAGGGGGTTGCAGAGAGAGAGGGGCCTGAACTTGCAGAGGGCTTGATGTAGGGCATTGAGGGTGAAGCAGTGCAGGGAAACAGGAATAAGGAAGCCACCTGCCTTGCTGACCCAGAGTGAGAGACCAGAGACATGGAAGCAAGGATGGATGTATCATTTGCAGGAGCTGTTAGTTTTGTATTAAAAAAGGTTGAGCCAGAGGAATGCTGAGGCTACAGCAGTGTTTCTTAGGACCAGAGGTGTGCTGGGGATGCAGCAGTGTTTGTAAGACCGGAGGGGTGCTGGGGATGCAGTGAGAGGCAGTCTCAGTCTCCTGGTCTTTTGGCTCAGCTGCTCTCAATGTTTTACACCTGCATGAAGCAGCTCTCAATGTTTTACACCTGCATGAAGCAGCTCTCAATGTTTTACACCTGCATGAAGCTGCTCTCAATGTTTTACACCTGCATGAATCCGCCTGCAAACTGGGGGTTCTGGGGTGTGCAGGCTGAGTGGATTGTTAAAATAAACAATAAAACAATGCCAATGTTTTTGTGACCCACCCCCCTTGGCCTGCGCCCCTGGCGGTTGCCTGTCATGCCAACCCCTTGCTATGCCCGTTTACCTAAAGGGTCAATTATGGTTTAGCTTATAATTTTGTTACATGATTACATTTTAGCAGACAATATATTGTGAAATGCCATACCTGAGTAAAACTCTCCTCCAGGAAATCCTCATCCTGGCTTGGATCTACCGACACTGAGCCCTCTGCCGATGTAGAAGGCAGTGTAGAAATTGACGGCCTGGATTCCAAGGTGTCTGCCAGGAACCGCATGTTATCATAGTACCACAGCCGTGGTACATGTACATTCCGTGCCCCTGCTCCAGACTGGGTGGACTCCTCTATTTTTTTTAACTCCCGCCTGTAGGCAGTACGAATACTGTTTATTTTTTTGCGTATATACTCAAAATTTGCCCCAGGATAGACGGGCTTGTAGAAGGCCACCAAATGTTCCATGGCCTGTTTTCGGAGTTTTCGATTTTTATAATCCGCGGACTTCACTTGCCACAAACACGGCAGTTGCCTGAACTCATCAATAAAACTTATTAAAAAGTTGTGGGTGGTGAAATTGTCCACCATATTGCAGGACAGTATATGCCTGCAAGACACAAAACAACACAAAACATATTAAAATAGCATGTATTTTGGCACATAATAAAGATATTCCTAATAAAAGCTGTATAGGGCCCAAAACACACACTTTCTATTAAAAGAGTCGTACCTTTGTTTGTGGGGAAAAGTCGTGATTCGCCGCTCGATCGTGCTCCAACTCTCGATATGTCCGCTAGCGAATCGTCGGCCGAACGATCTGGCGTCCTTTAAATACAGCGCAGGCGTCAACTCCTCCTCCAGTGGCGGGCTTGTGCAGGGGTGTGTACGTGCCGAAGATCAGGCCTACATGCGACACTCACACCTGAGGCAGTGGAATAATAATTGTTTAATTAGGAACCATGTCTCAACAATCTGGGAGCTCAATTAGTGGGGGCCGAAGTGATTGGGCCACCCGAAAATCAAGGGCTACACCCATGTCAAAGCCAGAAATGGTGGAGATGGTCTCCATTTTAGAAAAAATGGATTACGATGGAAAGTTGGCAAATTACGAGCGGCCCAATGCCAGGAAAGATGGCATCATGGACAAGGTGGTGGCCTGTTTGGTCAGAAAATTCGGTGTCGAGCGATCGAAAGATCAGATTAGGAAACGATGGTCTGACCTCAAACACCGTGAGCAGGATCAGCTTTCCCAAATCCATCGGATTTTGAAAAAAAGTAAGTTTTATTTTTTCTTTATTTTTTTAATCATGCAATATGTTTTTTATAATTTGGTGTATGTTGTATTAACATGTCTAGATTATAATGTCTATGTAAAAAGTTAGATTACTCATTTTAGTTGTCATGTCGTGATTTGATCGATCTATTGTTGATGTTTTAGTATATGACATTAAAAGTCAGGAAGCCATAGTGAAAAATATATGTATTGTGTTGCAACGAACGTTCTTTCCTGCACGAATCTTCTCAGCAAACATTCCTATTAATCACAGATTATTATTCAAACCTTTAAATAGGAGAAAAACGTAAACTCCGTGCCAAACAGTGGGAAAGGAGGAGGAGAGGTTTGGCAGCTCCATCTGCAGTGGAGGAAGAAGAGGAGGACATGGGCACAGAAGGTGGCACAGATTCCACTAAAGGTAATTGGTTCCTATGCACTGTCAAACATTAATGTACCATATTTTTCGTAGATAACCATGTACATGTCTTCATATTTGTTACTAAAAGAGCTATCAAGCAGGGCACCATGTCCTAACAAATGTACCTCTTGTGACTTTTATGATATGGCCAATGTTTTGTATTATGTAGATGAAGACATTATGCCGGAAATAATCCTGGTGGAGCCTACAAGTGACCAGACACCAGAGCAACAAGAAGGTTGGTAGTCACAGATTTTTGTGTAGTGGGATCATAGAAATATGTGTATTTGCAATGATTGTTTAACCTTATATTCTTGTATTCCCTTACAAATTTACATTGCAGATGTTGCATCATGCCAGGATGTGGCATCCCCAGCCAGGTCAGAAGCCCGATCTCCTGGCAACGTGCCAAGCAGCATGGAAGCCAGTTCAGAAACTGTGGAGGAACCTGGACCAAGTGTCCAAGAGCCAATTGTGTGCCCACGTAGGTTTTTTCAGAATGATTTTTATCAGTGTTATTTTTAGCCTCCAATTTACAACACTAGTTCCCTATGGGAGCCTCTTTATTTGAATGGAAGTCGCACCGTAAGTCGGATCAGGATGCTCTGACTTGCGGGGCCACTTGCGTTGTGAAGATTTTTGAGGGGGAACTACACCAAAAAATTGAAGAACCCACCGTGGGTGTCCCCCCAAGTTCACAACCAGGCCTTTTGTGTGTGGTATTGAGTTTGAGGGTATGCCCACAACAAAAAGACAGCGTGGGTTACCCCCAAAACCCCTACCAGACCCTTATACAAGCATGCAGCTTGTCAGGCCAGGAAAGAGAACGAGCAAGCGGACCAAACACCCCCTGGACCACAGCAGGACACATGCCCTCAACATGGGGGGGTTTTGTTGCTTTGGGCCAGGGGGCCTCTGCACCGCACACCCAAAAGCACCTTACTCCCATGTAGAGGAGGACAAGAGCCTCATCCCCACAACCCTGTCTGGTGGTTTTGGGGGGTCATGCGGCCAGGGGGTTCCTAGGACTTTGGAAGCAACCTTTAACAAAGGGTGGCCCCCAGATCCCAGACCCCAATCACTATGTGAATGGGTATGGGGTACATAGTACCCCTACACATTAACCACATAAATGGAAGTGTATGTGAATAACGACAGGAGACGTTTATGAAATGTTCTTAAAGATCTTCATCCGGTCTTCTCCACTCTGCTCTTTGGATCTTCTCCTCTCCAGTCTTCTGCTGTCCAATCTTCTGCTCTTATGTTGTCTGCTCTTTTGCCCTAGGCTCTTCTTCTTCCTCCTGTCCTCCTCCAATGCTGTTGCCGTGCATTCTGCCCGTCTCTGGTCTCTGCATCTTAATATATATACATTACAACCATGCCCTCACAATGACGTCATCATGCGTTCACACCCCTAATGAATATATAGTAAGCTCAGGAGACCGGCAGAATCATCAGCAACAGCATTGGAAGAGGTCAGGAGGAAGATGAAGAGCCTAGGGCAAAAGAGCATAAGAACAGGGTAGGTATTAACTCGAGAGGAATTTAAAGATTACCTGCACACCAAATGTTTCTATATTATGACCTCATGTAGGTGATTCACATTGACTCCGTTGTATTTTATTTTCCAGATCATGTATTACACACTTGCACATTGGCCAAATTGACCCGTGAGGCTCTTCAATGCTGCTCAGACCTTGAGCAAATAAAAGAGACTGCAACGGCATTGCAAGGAAAGATGCGTGATTTTGTGGACATGCTTGCCAAATTTTAAAAATAATTATTATAAAATTTTTTACAGTTTGTATTGGGATGTTCCCATTTTTATATAATATTTTAGGCCAGTTTTATGACACTCAGATGTTAAAGAGTGTACCCAAGTTTGGGAAAAGCACTTTCCAACACCCTAACCCTAACCCTAACCCTAACCCTAACCCTAACCCTAACCCTAACCCTGTGAATGTTTGATACTAAAACATTTTTACATTCAACAATGTGTGTTCAATTCTTTATTAGACTTTCGTTGGGGGGTCGAGGTCTAAAGCTGTGTAAAGAAGCACTAAATGTATGATGGCTGTCCTATTCACATACTTACATGTTAATGAAAGCATTTTGGACACTGCCATATGCAAGTTGCTGGAGGTGTCAATGAAATGTTAAAGATACCCCCAGTTTTAACGCATATCACAGTGCGATCTGACATTTCACACAGGATCGGAGCACACAAGTTTGAACGACTGTGCGATCCTATCCTGATGCGGCTGAATAAATGCATCATGTGCGACTTTTGTGCGAGTGCAGTGCGAATTGAGCCATACAAACTGTATAGCTGATTTTCGCATGAACATCTGATCGCATGTAATAAAGGAGCAGTGCGCTACGATATTACATGCCATCAGATGTGCAGTGTGAATTGAGACATACACTTTGTATGGCTACATTCGCACTGAACACGCATACAAGTCGCACATGACCCTTTATTTCTGATGTATCTGGATTGGATCGCACAGTGCTTAACACTTGTGGAATACAATCCTGTGGAAAAAGTAAGTGGCGGGTCACCCTTATGCAATGCTGGAAGGCTGCAAAGTCGCAGACTTCCCGCATCGCATAAGTGTGACTCAACACTCAAGGTACTAGCAGTCCTAGGATTCAATATGGCATTGATATTGCCAGTAGCAATCAGTGTAGGGAGATCAGTGTAATCTATAGTGTATTGCTTGTTCGTTGCTCTAGTTCACTTTCCATTACCTGTATATATATAACACTTTGAGATGAACAATGATCAAGTTTCACATAACACTGACATATCCTAACATTGGTGGGCAGTGAGAAGGATGTCATAAATGAACACAACATAACAGGTGTAGGTACTTTGTTAATACCCTAATGTATTATCTGAAATATATAGTATGGGCAACTTCTGGACAATGAACACCAATATAAGGTGACATTAGATGAACCTTGGGTGTGACCTAGTTCTCAATGTGACAGGGTTTGTGTACATTTTGTGGGGTGCAGAAGGCCCTTGTATTTACACCACTGGCTAAAAAATAACACATGGCCATCATCACTTTGGATCAGCTGGTGAGAGACTACAGTCAAGAAACACACTGATGAATGTATTAACCCTTCCAAAGTCACACATATATAACACATGATTAACCCAAATAATTGTGTTTGGCATATGTGCCCAAATGATTATAATCCACAATACAGAATCATTGCAATTTTTGTTTAATGTGTTGAAAAATAATATATCTCTGACATTTATCTTGTGTGTCCAATCTTTAACAAGATTAATGTGTTTGTGACAGTGATTGCTGCCAGGACACAGCTCCTCTCCCCACGAAATAGTCCAGATATTCCTGGCGGATCTGACGGGCCCTGTGTGATGCCAATGCTGACCGTCCAACTTCCATTGACGTCATGGACTCCACTTGGTTAGAAGGTTGGGCCTCTCCACTTGTACCTGGCATAGCAGGGTCAGTATCCAGTTGCTGCAAGACATAATTTTGTGCATTCCTGCGTAGGAAGTTGTGCAAAATGCAGCAACACAAGACCACATTATCCACTTTGTACAGTGCCAGGTTTATGGACGTCAGGAATATCCGGAACCGGTTGGCCATTATCCCGAAGGCATTCTCCACAACTCTGCGAGCTCTGGACAACCGGTAGTTGTAAATCCTTTGGTCTGGGGTGAGGTTCCTCTGAGGGTAGGGCTTCATGAGATGCTCCCCAAGCGCAAAAGCCTCATCTGCGATAAACACAAAGCTCATACCCTCAACAGTTTGCTCCCTGGATGGCAGGTTCAGAGTGCCGTTCTTTAGACGACGAGCGAACTCCGTCTGATCAATAACTCCCCCATCCGAATTGCGGCCATTTTTGCCAATATCCAAAAAAATAAACTCATAGTTTGCATTAACTATGGCTAGCATGACTATACTAAAAAAACCTTTATAATTATAATAAAATGTGCCGGAATTCGGAGGGGGGACAATGCGGACGTGCTTCCCATCAATAGCACCCCCACAATTGGGAAAATTCCACTTCTCCAGAAATTGATCAGAAATCTCCAGCCATTGCTCTGCGTTTGAAGGAAACTGTGGGGAAAAAATAAAAAAAAAAAATAAAAAATTAGTGCTTGAGCACATCACATTATTAATTACACACACAGTTGTCTGTTAAATGCTTATGCAACTTGCTAAAAAAATATACAACAGGAAGGCAAAGGTTTGGATATGGGGATGTAACATCTACATACATTTATTTTCAACCTCCTATTGTTCTTATATTGTAAAGGGCCATACACACTAGAAGATTCTCTGAAGACTTTTTCGTGCAGATTTAACTTTTCTATGTAGTGCAAGGGCCTACCAGATTGCATAGGATTTGAAAGTGTTTGTTGGACCTCATATTATTTGGTTTTGGTAAATCGGAAGGATAAATTGTTCTGACAATCTTCTAGTGTGTATGGCCCATTATACTCACCAGCTAGAGCTGAGATTTACAAACTACGGCCCTCCAGCTGTTGCAGAACTACACATCCCATGAGGCCTTGTAATTCTCTCACATTCACAGACATGACTAGGCATGATGGAAATTGAAGTTCGTGAACAACTGGTGGGCCATAGTTTGAAGACCTCTGAACTTGAGCTTTGGTATATGCTGACTTTGAGATTTAGCATGTGGGTGGGGGGATGGGTAAGTAAAACTGGGCATTTATACATCAATTAGGGCTTGTGGTCAGTGAAGGTTTTAACATCATTACATAAACATACAGAATCATAGGTGGGAATGGATGGACTGATGTATTTTAGATAAATCATTAACTAGGTACTAAAACATTGGCCAAGGAATAATTGTTTGAGGGAAAGCAATAAAATGACCCAAATTCAAAATACTGTTAACAGGCAATGCGTTTAGGGACACATAGGAGAGAATGGTGGGGTGGTTAGTGGGTAATTTTACAAATGGTTAAAGATAATCTACATCTTTACTACTATGTGCATGCGGACAGAGGGTAGTTTACAAATAATGGCCTGTGTCAATTGTTGTACATCCAAAAACATCATAATTCAGGTGAAACTAGTAATACATGTAATGTAAAAAATAAAACATACCTTGATATAGTCCTTCTGCAAGACCTTGATGATGGCAGAGCAGGTCTCAGGGATGATGACTCCAAGTGCTTGGGGGGAGATGCCTGTGGTGAACTTCAGATCCTGCAGGCTTCTCCCTGTTGCAAGATACCTCAACGTCGCAATTAACCTTTGCTCAGGAGTAATTGCAAGCCGCATACAAGTATCCTGCTTCAGAATATAGGGGGACACCAGGGCAAGAAGACGGTAAAAGATGGGATCCGTCATCCTCAAATAATTCCTGAAGTCATCAGGATTATTTTCCTGGAGCTCCCTCAGCAAGGACATATGAGAAAATTGATCACGGTTAAGCAACCAATTTTTCGTCCAGGAGGTCCGCTTCTTCTTCCTATTGCTCGTACGTCGTCTCAGAGCCAAAACTCCAACACTAACGACAGCAACGGACGAATTCACGGTCGCCATAATAAATTCGCGAACGATGTCTCGGAAAATAGCGAAATGTCGTCAACCAAACAAATGCTACCGAAATCAGCGCGAGATGCCCAGAAGGGTCACGGCCAAACACTCACTTCCTCTTTTGTAGCGGCGAACGTGCGTGGAACGTACTGACGTCATTTTCTGTCGGAAGACAAATGTCCTGGGCAAGTTTGGAGCACTTTTCAACAGACAAACAACAAACACACCAGCCGCGAACATTTGTAGGACGTTCCGTCGGCCGACGATCGGTACGTGTGTACGGGCCTTAAGAGTCTTTTGAAAGCCACCATACTTCCCGCAGAAACCACCTCTTGTGGTAGAGAATTCCACAATCTTGTAGCCCTAACAGTAAAGAACCCCCCACGTTGCCTGAGGTTAAAACGTTTCTTCTCTAATCGCAATATATGCCCTCGAGTCCTCATGCATTCCCTTCGATCCCTTCGGTCTTGCTGCCCCCTCAGGACCAAGGGTATCTGAAAAACCCTGAAAGACAACAACAGGAGAAGTGTGCACTAACCTTGTGCAATACCACTAAAAAAAGTTTATTAAAATCCAAATAGTATAAATTATACTCACAAACATAAGATGTATACATGCATGTAGGAATTGGGAACAAATCGCCTCCAAACTACTTCTATACTGCTCTCGTGTGACGATTTTGGCTCTCAGGAAGAGGGTTCTCCCTCGAAACGTGAAAGTCAGGTCATTGTGGATGCCATCCAGCAATATAGAAGTGGTCTGGAGACGATTTGTTCCCAATTCCTACATGCATGTATACATCTTATGTTTGTGAGTATAATGTATGCTACATATTTGGATTTTAATAAACTTTTTTAGTGGTAATGTTAAAGCAAGAATTGGCCTTGCTGTCGCAATATAATCAGTTGCTGACCACCCGTCGCACACTTATTGTGGCAAGGTGGATCGATTGCGCGAATCGATGTACCTGTGCTTTGCATGTGCACTCGCTGACCCGGATCGGATTAGTTACAGAGCCGATCACTTGTCAGGTCCAGGCCAATGATTTATGGCCTGGAACTGCTGATCGGTTCTGGCGAATTCCTAGAACATCCTGTGCCTATGTAATATAAAAAAACAGGCATAGGAAATGATGCAATCCCCTCTCCTGGAGCCCTTTTCGGTTCCAGCGAGCAAGGAGAGAGCATCGACAGTGAGTACACAAGCACTACACTGACACCAGTACACATAGGCACATTTTTAACCCCCTGATTACCCCCCCCTCCAGTTAACCCTTTCCCTCCCTGTCACAGTATCACTGTATACAGTGTACAGGTTTTTTTTTTTTTTACTGATCACTTAGTGTCACTGATGATGCCAGTTAGTGTGAGCAGCAGTTAGTGGCAGTTAGCTTCAGTCCCAGATAGGTTTAGGGTACCAGCCATATATTCCCTAATAAAGATTTAACCCCTTTATAATCTCAAAAATGACACCGACACTCCTCAACCAAAAAAAAAAGACTATTGATGAGCCTACACTTACTTCCTTAAATAGCCCAATCAACACCTTAGAAGTTTTGACTGTTATCAACTCACTCCCAATGCATAAAGCTCCAGGAGCAGGCAGCTTTTATGATGAATATTACACATCATTTTCAGAAATACTTTCTCCTTGCCTTACTAGAGTATTTAATGATGCTGCAGCCTCTGGTACCTTTCCGAAGGAAATGTTCCAGGCGATCATAGTTACACTTCCAAATAAGTAAATAAAACAAAAATGATCATACAAAAGACTTACCAATAAAATACTAATAAATATCATTGTTTTGTAAAGTTACTTTGGTGTTCACAATATACCAGATGCCCATCAAAGAGCCCAGGAAGCTACTAAGTATTGTTTATTTATAATTTATACAGAATATTTAAAATTAGAAATTGTGTTCTTGAATGTCCATATAGGTAGACTGTATGTTCTAAACCTTGCACATTAAAACAGTTATGATTGTAAATGGTCTTACCAAGTAAAAAATTAATGCCTTTCACTACAAGAGCTAATTTAGCATTATGAATTTGTTTAGGGGTTAGATTAGTTTATGCTGACCATATACAATTTTTTTTTTTTTTATGTAGCCACACAAATAAGATTGATGGCGGAATCCTTCCATCAGGATATTGTATTCTGACAGTACCTCCCACTGCAGCCGCTGATTGAGCAGGAAAACCCACACTTTGATGGAAATGTCGATCAGTCTATGGCCAGCTTTAGTGTTAGCGCCATGGTGGTTATTATAGTTTACATTCTTAGTTCATGGATAGTTTAGGGTTAGGTTAGGGTCATTTTTAAAGGCTCATTTTATAATGCAAAAGGGAACCTGCACAAAGAGAAACATGTAATCTACCATTGCTACCTTCAAAAATTATAACAAATGAAATCAGGTTGAATTTAGAACTCCTCCTGATCTGCATATTTGTTTCTGATTATTGACTCAGTAAACATTCAACCCCTTTGAACAACATTACTGTTGGTTAATTGGCATTTTAAAAAGGCGATGTCAGCAATGGGGCCTATTGCTACAATAATTCTCCGGTTTTTAAGTGTAAGGGTTAGGTGCATTGGTATTTCGGGTTTAAGTTTTAAATTAGATTAAGGTGTGTCTTGGTGGAACCAAGAAACACATTTGATGTTAAGATCACTGCCTGCACCTGTGGAGTGGACTTTATTTCACTTGTTTGAGCACTTATTTAACATTTCTATAAATAATGTTATTTTTGTGCCACTTGTTATTTAGTTTACACAATATTATATACTTGGTTCTTTTAGGAGACAGCACAACAACCTGTCTTTCTGTATTTATGTATGTATTTATTTGAGAATTTGGTAAAATCAAATTTGTCATGTGCTCATATCCTATGGAAAACCATTTACAATCTGTATTCTAAGCTCACAGTAGCACAGCTGGAGTCTCATACATCTATAGATATTATTCCCAGCAAATGTAAAACATGCTGCTGAAATCTTCCTAGGTGCTGCCATCTTAAAAGTCCATCAGTATGGCTAGGGGCAGAGTTGCCTGTCAGTCATTGTTAATGCCTGATCCAATGCACTTCAATGGACGTCTTTCAGGGACTGTAGGTTTCAACTGCTGCAGGTTGTAAATTACACTGACAGACTCCAGGGCTAAATTCAGGTCTTAGAGGTGGATGATATTTAAGTAATTGTCATGGATAGCATGTACTGCTGTGGCTCTCTGTTCATATTTAACTGGAAACCTCTAATCGGCAGATGTTAGACTGAGAATGCATTAAGAGCTAAATTAAGAGTAAGGGTTAGGTGTGCTTTCATATAAAGGAATACATTATGGTTTGCGAAATCTGAGATCCTGTTATTCACTTCTGTATTCACAGCTCAGAGTTTATTCAGCTCTTTGAATCCCTGGAATACCAGACATGCAATTACCACCTTCTGGTTGCAAAATGTAAGTATTAAATAAAATAATTGCATGTATTGTGTTATAAATAATTATTTAAAAATAAATAAAACACAGATGTTATTCTTTAGGCCTGAGCATAATACATTATAAAAAGAAAAAATATAGATAAATAATTATTATATTTATATATTCATCTACACACATATATATATATATATATATATATGGGTTAGATATAATCCAGGGTTCTCACTTGGTGAGAACCAGGTGGAAATTTCTCATCTGCATGGAGAAAAAAGGTTTTGCAGTTTTCTCCAGCATTTGTAACATCTTGATTGGGTCGACCTTGAACAGGAAACCAGCATCCTGGTTGTGCAGATGTGCACAGCCCTTTAACCTTTTCGCTGCCAGGCCTTGTGCTCCACTTTTAAAACAGGCCAGACCATTTTTTTTATTTTTCCCTTACAGCTTTCAGAGTTTGTAAAAGACCCCCAAACCCTATATTTTCTGAAAATACATAACCAATAGAATAAAAATAAGGTGCTACAGATTTTTAGGGCAAATTATATTTGCGCAAATGTTTATCAAAACATTCACTAAGAATATACTAAAATCCTTATTAGCAAATAAAAACACATCTGTGCATCCCTCAACAGGTAAAATCGACCTTGCAGGGGTGTACAGCATTCATGCCCTGTGTGAACAAGGCCTGTAGCTCCTTTCACATGAGCAGACAGATCATGTCCACCCATTGTTCTCTTTGGAGAGGTGGATTTAAATGGACCTGTGTCCGTTTACACCCACCTGAATTTAATCAGGTCCGCCAAAAACAGATGGATAGGGATCTGTTCCCCATTTGTCTAGCAGATCTGATCTGATGAGCATGCGATCTGCTTGATGGAGTCTGCTCCACGTGAAAGGGGCCCTAATATATATTTTTTTAAATTGTTTTTATTTATTTTTTTTACTCTTTTTACAATTTGTTTATTTTTTTGAATATTTTTTATTACTTTGTACTTTTTTTTTTCTTTAGTGAGATATCAAAGGTCTAAACAGACCCCTGATGTCTCTTTTTTGACACAGAGAAAGGGACTGAAAATAATCCCTTTCTCTGCAGCACATTACATGAATAAATGAGTAAGGAGTCTGTATAGAGACTCCTTATTACCAATACCAATCATAACCTGACACAATGGGTTTACTGTACTCAGTTATCAGTGGACACAGGAACGATCTGTAGTAATCGCTACCTGTGTCTATTATAGTACAGGGAGGGGGCTGGTGAACACATGTTTACCAAGCCCCCCCAGCCCTGACCCTTCCGACCCCTTCCGGCCCCTTGGCACACTCAAGCCTAACAGCTTGCAGGAACTGAGTGCTGGCCAGCAGCTGAAGGAGGTGGGAGGGGAAGGAGGGATGATGCTCAGAGCAGAGGGGAATTGGTGAGGCGGGGGGCATTGCAGGGGTGATCAGAGTGATGGGGTAACATAGTGTGATCCCCTTTAAGCCCCTGCAGCCCCTTAAGCCAGTGGGAGTGGCAGAGAAGGAAATCCGGCTTCTCAAGGGTAGCTGCAGGGGTTCTTAGGCGGGGGGGTCAAATTGAGGGTGGGGGAGGAAATGAAGGGGGGCTTTTTAGAGGAAGGGGAGCAGCAGGGAGTGGAGAGGCTTTATACAGGGAAGCAGCAGCATGGGGGGCAGTCACAATTGAGGTGAATAACTCTGATCAGTGGATTGTAATCCACTGATCAGAGCTATTGGATTGTTCAGCAGTCTGCAGAACAATTATGTCATAAGTTTATGTTCACTAAAGCAGAAGGAGGAATAAGGTCTGTATGGGATGCAGACCTGGCCAACGGAAAGCAGTGCTGTAGGTCCATACACCGTACAGACCTTGTTGTGAAAGGGTTAAGTTAAGGGCTCTCTATGGCTCTGGGCTCTTTCCCCTGGAGACAAGCTGCTGAAGGAGCAGTGTATGTGAAGAGACACTGGGCTTGATTTACTAAAACTAGAGAGTGCAAAATTTGGTTCAGCTGTGCGAGGTAGCTAAGCAGCTTGTAACTACAGCTTGTTAAATTAAGGTTTGATACAAAAAAAAAAATGGAATCCGATTGGTTTCTATATAGAGCTGCACTAGATTTGGCACTCTCCAGTTTTAGTAACTCAACCTCAGTTAGAGACTGTCAACCCTGGCCTTATCTTACTAAGGCATTGCCTGAAAACAGACTGTGGGAAGGGATTTACTAAAACTGGAGCACACTGATTGTGGTGCAGCTGTGCTTGGCAATCAGTTCTAGGCTTTATTTTCAAAGCTCAATTGAACAGGCTGAAGTTAATAGCTGATTGAATAAAATGCACAGCTGCACCAGATTCTGCTTGCTCCAGTTTTAGTAAATCCCCCCCCCCCCCATGTGTAATTAGGCAGGAGTGTGTGAGAAACAGACATCCAGGAACAGTCCAAGCATGTTTGTCCGGCACTATTCAGCAAGACAGCAAACAGTTTTAATTCATGAGGGCCAAAACTCTCTGGCATAAAACAAACAAAACATATGCTCATCTGAGCCGCTATCTAAACTCAGGTCAGTTCTTGAGTAACAGGGGCTCCCCAAAACAAACAGGCAGTCCTTTTTTATCATTATATCAATAGAAAGAGCAGAAGAGAGCATCATGAGCATCCTTCAGCTCACAAATAATAAGGCCTGTGGACAGCTAAGATTAATTAATGATGTCTGGCTACAAGGTGATATGTAGATCTAAGAATGGAGATTTGATCCCACCCACAGTTCTTTAAAGTCTCTTGTCTTCAGGACCCAGAGCAGAAATTTTTCTGCTCCTGAGAAAACAAAAAAGATTGTTTTCTCCATATCCGTCATAAACCATACAGCCATCATTTGCTTGGGAGAAACCTACAGCAGGTAAAACATATACACTGTCCCCATCTTACCAGCTAGTGCCTCACAATATAAATACTGTATATACATACACTCTACACATAAACTCTTCTCTCTCTATCTTTTTTCCTCTTTCTCTCTCTATTTCTCTCTCATCTATCGGTCTCCTTTTCTCTCTCGTTATCTCTCTCTGTCCTTTCTCTCTCTCTCTCTTTTTCTTTTTATCTCTTTCTTTTCTCTCTCTTTCTTTTTCTTTCTTTTTCTTTTCATCTTTCTCTTTTTGTCTCTGTGCTGCTCTCTCTTTTTTCTCTCTCTCTCTCCTCACTCTTTCTCTTTTTTTTCTTCCCTTCTTTCTCTATTTCTCTCTACTATCTTTCTCTCTCTCTCTCTTTCTCTTTCTTGGTCTATTTTTCTGTGCATCTATCTCTCTCTATCTTCTCTCTTCTCTCTTCTCTCTCTCTTCTCTCTCTCTCTCTCTTCTCTCTCTCTCTCTCTCTCTCTCTCTCTCTCTCTCTCTCTCTTCTATCTATCTTTCTTTCTCTCTTTTTCTCTTTCAATATCTCTTTTATTGTAATTTTCCAAAAAAAAAAAAAAAAATAATAATAATACACATACACAAAAGAAACAAAACAGCAAAATATCAACATAAAATGTTGCAATACAATTATTGATCATAACATTTTACCTCAAAAAAAAAAGAGAGAAGAGGAAAGGAGGAAAGGACAGGGAGAGAAATAGGAAAGGGGAACCTTCCATCCAACTCAGTTTAACCGTCACACAATGGGGTTAACACACATACCTTATCTAATCCATTGTCACCATACATCTTAGATTGTTTAGCCATGGATTCCATCTAACCGCAAATATTTTCTTCGCCGAACTTATAGTAGCCATAATTTTTCCATCTCACATTGCTGATTAAGTAATGTAACAATATCAGATGGAGATGATATCTCCTGAGATTTCCATCTTCTTGTGATTAAGAGTTTTGCCGCTAATAAAAGATGTAAAACCACTACTCGGTACTTTATAGGTATCTCATGGATATTTAGGTGCAAGATCGCCATCTCAGGACTTGGAATTATGTTTTTTTCCACGACTTCTGAGATCATAGAGAATATTTTGTTCCAAAATGCTCTAATCGATTTACACTCCCAAACTATATGGAATAGCGTCCCTTGTTCACCACACTCTCTCCAACAAAATGCTGGAGTTAAGGGGTAAAATTTGGAAAGTTTAGTGGGGGTCAAATTCCAAAAATGTAAAGTCTTTTGATATAATTCCCAATGATTAGTACATTTTGAGGAAGCGTATGTGGCAGCAAAAGCTTTTAGCCAGTTAGTTTCCTGGAAAGATTTCCCCAGTAATTTTTCCCATTTAAGAACGGTAGTGGGTTTAGAATAGGTGTTATGCTTGTTCAATATACCATAAATAACTGATATACCGTTGGCAGTGGCCAAGGGTGCTTGATACAACTTGTATATAGAAATGGGTAATTTAGCATATGAAGGAAGGCTATTTTTCCGTAGAAAGGAAAATATTTGATAATAGCTCAAAAAAGCTGACAGTGGTATTCTATACTGGTGAACAAAATATTCAAAAGAATGAATCCCTGTTTCATTATACAGATCTTTCAAGCATTTAACCCCCTTTCTCAACCACACTTTTATATCAACATTTGGGATGAAGTACGTGAGAACTGACAGGGGAGTAGGGAGTTCACATGTCGCCCCATATTCAAGAGGCGAACAAAATACTTCTGCCCACGTTGTATAGGCAGTTTGCGCTGTAATAGATTGGATATTGGGCACAACAGCTCCAATCATTACAGCTATCATTGTGGCCCTAAGATTTTCTTGATTACAATCATCCGTCTCTAATCCCAGCTACAATTTGTGCTGCACAGGCGTCCACCAATATTTCAATTGGTCTAATACAGATGCTTTATAATATGCAGAAACCCAAGGAACTCCCATCCCTCCATGCCTCCTATGTCTCCTCATAATGAGGGATGCACATCGGGTGGTTTTCCTTCCCATATAGTTTGATTAAAGCACTTTTGAACAGAGACACAATATTGGGGTGGTAAGGGAATTGCCAACGTACGAAACAAATAAAGTAGTTTCTTCTTCTCTTTCACAGTATCTCTTTTTCCATTTCTCTCTGTTCTGTGCTTCCCTCCATCCCCCCTCTCTCTTTCGATATATATATATATATATATATATATATATATATATATATATATATATATATATAGCTCAATGTTATATATATATATATATATATATATATATATATATATATATATATATATATATATATTGTGTGTGTGTGTATATATATATATATATATATATATATATAAATAAATAACATTGAGCTCAAAGAGTCACCTATGTTTTATGGTCTATCAAACATGTGCTATCTAAATTCTATGCAAATACAAGAAAATTGCTGCCTCTGCAGGTAGGAGATAAAAAGCCCTTGTGTAGTGGAGGTCTATGCTATATTCTGTTTGATGTTTTTGCTTTTAATAACAGAATTCCTAAGACACATTGCTTAACAAAAAGGCAATATTGAAATTATAGATTGACATTTGTTTAGTAATGCCAAGATGGGAAAAAAACGTATTTAACATTCTGTACATTTCTTTATAAAAATGATTTGAATTTAAAATGATACATCAAGCCATAAAGATTATCTGCAAAAAAAAAAGTAAAGTGAATCTGACCAATGAACATGTAATGCTACATAGGAAAAGCTGCACCTGTGCTACTGTTACAAATTCAATAAAATTGACTTTAACCACTTGCCGTCTGCTCACTAGAGCTGTACTGCGGCAAAGTGGCTCTTGTAGGTCTGACGACGTAGTACTACGTCGGCAGACACTCCCCCTTCTAGGCGGCGCGCCACCGGAGGCTCGCTCCCGCTGTATTCAGTCACAGCGGGAGTCGGGCCAGGGGAGGAGCAGCGGCGATCGGGGAATCGAGTGTGGAGATACGCCCGCTTGTGTAAACACAAGCGGGCGGATCTCCGAAGTGACATGCAGGGTCAGATTGCAGGGTTCAGCATAGCTGAACCCTCGATCTGTCCTTGTGTCACACAGTCCCCTCCCCCCACACACGTCAGTAAGCACCAGGCATACATTAACCCCTGATAAAGGTAAAAAAAAGTCCTTTCAATGGTGAATAAATAAACACATGTGTCCTTAAAGTGCTCGGTGCAAACTAGTTGTCTCAGCAGCAAACTTGGACTTGCTATGAAGTGCCTTCACCAAACAATATCCACCCAGTGCTCAGATAAAATACTTCTTACCAGAAGAAGTTGACCCCTTAATTACAGGGGGTCACAAACAGCTTGTGTCTCCACAAACGCTCCGAGTTGTCCTCAGTACTGTCTCCACATCAAGTGTATAGTAAGGCAGCTCCGGGGCTCCAGACATCATAATGAAAAATAAAGGAAACTCCAATAGTGTAATAACATCAAAATTGGGTTTAATTGAAAAGAATTGCACTTACTCCATAGCGGTAAAATGAACGCCTTGAAAGTACAAACATTCAGCTACTCAGGTGGATGGTACGCCGCTTCTGCATCTGCGCTCCACCACACCAGGAACTCTACGGTCTCACGCTCCCGACGCACGTTTCGTGAGGCGTGCTGACGTCATCAGGGGATCATCTCCCCTGATGATGTCAGCACGCCTGACGAAACGTGCATCCCCTGATGACGTCAGCACGCCTGACAAAACGTGCGTCGGGAGCGTGAGACCGTAGAGTTCCTGGTGTGGTGGAGTATTGGTTGGTATTTTGAGACTAGGTTTGTGATGTAGCTGGGGGCTTTGTATGTTATTGTTAGTATTTTGAATTTATTTTGTTGGGTCAATGGGAGCCAATGGAGGGATTGGCAGAGAGGGGTAGCAGGCGCTGAGTGGTTTGTAAGGTGGATGAGTCTGGCAGCAGCATTCATGATGGACTGAAGGGAAATAGCCTATTTAAAGGTAAGCCAATAAAAAGGGATCTGCAGTAGTCGAAGCAAGAGATAATCAGGGAGTGAATCAGGAGCTTTGCGGTTTCATTGGTTAGGAAGGGATGTATTTTAGAGATGTTGCAGAGGTTGGGGTGGCAAGCCTTGGAAAGTGATTTGATGTGTGGCTGAAATTAGAATTCAGAGTCCAGTCCAGGAGTCCAGGATAACAACTAGCATCCTGGCATGCGGGGATGGGTGAATGGTTGTGCCTTTGCTTTTGACAGAGAAGTCAGGGGAGGAGGCACGTGGGGGAGGAAATATTATGAGCTCGGTTTTGGACAAATTGAGTTTGAGGAAGTGGTGTTACATCCATAGAGATATGTCTGTTAGTAAGTTTACAATAATGTAAATATAAGGCTAGGGATCCTAGGTGAAATCATTGACCTTATCCAGTCATAATCAAATAAGGTCAATTATGTCAACCAGGATCCCGGGCGCTGCAGCCCCAGATATTGAGAGTGCATGGGGAATCATCACCAGGCAGTAGATCATTGTGATTGATGATGAGTTTACATCACTGGACTAGAGATGTACAGAACTGTTCGCCGGCGAACAGTTCCCGGCGAACTTCGCATGTTCGCGTTCGCCGCTGCGGGCAAACATATGCGATGTTCGGTCCGCCTCCTATACATCATCATTGAGGCAAACTTTGACCCTGAACATCACAGTCAGCAGACACATTCCAGGCCAATCAGCATACCTCCCTCCCACACCCTCCCACCTCCTATAAATAAGCAAGGGCAGCATCCATTTTAGATCATTTCTGTGTTACTGAGAGCAGGGAAAGTGCTGGTGCTGCTGCTGTTGTTATAGCTAGGGACAGTTCCCGTTCTTGTTAGCCAGTGTTCTTGGTACACTCCTGCTGTAAGGACAGCACCCCAAAAAGCCCTTCCTAGGGCTGGTATTTGAGGTTTTTTTTTGGATATATATATATATATATATATCTATTGTCCCCAAAAGCTCTTTTGAGGGCTGGTATTTGTGTAATTTTTTTTGTTCTGTGATATATATATATATATATATATATATATATATATATCTATTGTCCCCAAAAGCCCTTTTGAGGGCTGGTATTTGTGTAATTTTTTTTGTTCTGTGATATATATATATATATATATATATATATATATATATATATATATATATATATATATATTGTCCCCAAAAGCCCTTTTGAGGGCTGGTATTTGTGTAATTTTTTTTGTTCTGTGATATATATTGTCCCCAAAAGCCCCTTTGAGGGCTGGTATTTGAGTATTTTTTTAATATATAGATATATATATGTAGCATGTCCAGAACCAGAAAAAAAAATCATATAGGTGTAAAAGGGGTTCCCACCATCCCTGCTCTACTGAAAAATTATCTTTTTTTTCTGGTTCTGAACATGCTACAGAGCTGAAACTTCACAGGTACACTTTTTAGACCCCCTATACACTAAATCACACAAAAAAAGTTCTTAAAAATTGTCATTTTTGATAGATAGACAATTATTGGAAAACGTAAAAAAAAAAAAAAAACGTAAAAAAAAAAAAAAAAACGTAAAAAAAAAAAATTCTTTGGATTTATTGTCTGGGGGTCTAAAAAGTGTACCTGTGAAGTTTCAGCTCTGTAGCATGTCCAGAACCAGAAAAAAAATAGAATTAGGGTTAGGGCTAGGGTTAGGGCTAGGGTTAGGGTCAGGGCTAAGGTTAGGGTTATTTTTAGTGCTTAGGGTTAGAGGGTTAGAGTTAGAGGGGTAGGGGTAGGGCTACTAACTCTAACCCTAAGTATCTCACCGTAACCCTAACCCTAGCCCCTAACACTAAACCTAACCCTAACCCTCTAACCATAACCCTAACCCTCTAACCTTAACCCTAACCCTCTAAGCCTAGCCATAAAAATAACCCTAACCCTAAACCTAACCCTAGCCCTAACCCTAACCCTAACCCTAGCCCTAAGCCTAACCCTAATTCGTATTTTTTTCTGGTTCCGGACATGCTACAGAGCTGAAACTTCACAGGTACACTTTTTAGACCCCCCAGATGCTAAATCCAAAGAAATTTTTTATTTTTATTTTTTTTTTAATTTTTCCAATAATTGGCTCTCTATCAAAAAATTACAATTTTTAAGAACTTTTTTTTGTGTGATCCCTCTCCGGCATGCCACAGTCCAGGTGTTTGTCCCCTTGAAACAACTTTTCCATTACTATTGTGGCCAGAAAGAGTCCCTGTGGGTTTTAAAATTCGCCTGCCTATTAAAGTCTATGGCGGTTCGCCCGGTTCGCGAACATTTGCCGATGTTCGCGTTTGCCGTTCGCGAACGGCGAATTTTAGGTTCGCGACATCACTACACTGGACACAGTGTGTGATGATAAGTTTAAATCTCTGGACAACTTATTTGACTGCATTTACACTAAGGGACACTATAGAATTTTTTTGTATTTAAAAGACGTTTCCTTTGGTTTTCGTTTATTTACTTTTACCTTTTTTGTGAGAATGGATTCTAAGGGAACTAAGGTCCTCATTTGCCCACATTGTACACATTTTCCTGTATTTTTATGAAAGGTAGCGTCTGTCATGTTTCCCTTTTTGGGATGAGTAATAAGGGGAATGAGTATTAATGTACCCATGTACTCATTCCCTTGGGGGGGGGGGGATCTCAGGGAGCCACGCTTATTCTCCTTTAAGTACCCCCCACAAATCCTAAAATCCTTCTCTTGGGTACAGGATATAGGGAAGAGTCCCTTGTCCCACAGTACCCCCCCCTCCAATGTTGAAAGGCTTGTGGCCTGATATGGTAAAGGAAGAGTGGGTTTACTGATCACCCACTGTTTATTTAGGAAAAGAAAGGGCTGCTAAATATGACATATTTACTGACCCCCATCCCCTATCTCTATCCTGAAACATCCCCCTGTGTGCAGCTGGTGGGAGGGGGAGAAGGGAAGCCAGCCACACTGCAGGAGGTAGGAGCACGTAGCTTGGCAGCAAAGAGGTGGGGGAAAACAGCAGGGGGCCCAGACAGCAGGAGTAAAATTATGTGGACAGAGAGGGTGATTTGTGTGGCAGGGGAGGGAAATTACTGGAACCAATACCCCTGTAGCAGCTGAAAGCTGTCTTCTCCAACAACTCTCACCCCCACCAGCTTTCACTGACCACTCTCGCTGGCCGGGTCCCCCCCCCCCCCCCCCGTTGAATCTAGCATGCAGAGTGACTCCACAAACCAATCAACATGGGGACAAGGTGCTTCTCTGTGGGGTCTGTGGGGGGCCCGAGACCCCTGCCCCACAGCACCGACCCAATGTTGAGGGCATGTGGTATGGATCAGGAGAGGGGCGCTCGCTCCCCCCCCCCCTTTCCTGACTTGTAAGGCTGCATGCCCGGATAATAGTCTGGTATGGATTATGGGGGAGGACTCCATGCCATGCCATTTTTCTTCAATTTTGGCTTGGGGTTCCCCTCCAAATCTATGTAAGACCCATAGGACCTGGTATTCGGGGGGGGGGGTGCCATTTTTTATGTTTTCAATAGCCAGGTGCCGAAAATTGCACCTGAGAGTCTTTTTAAATGCTATTCGACTTGTTTGTATTTCTTTAGAAATGTCATTTTTGCTGCAGCATGTAATTTTTATGCTACAGATGCACCACTTTACAGGCAGACCAAGGGGACCCTCCCCCGGGCACTAAATTTAAAGGAATTTTTCATTTTTATTGTTGCACTTTAAGCATAATTAAAATCATTGCTCCTGAAAAAAAATATTGTTTAAAAAAAAAAAATTGCATTGATACATGTCCCTTAGCACAGTACCCAGACCCCCATACCCCTTTTATGGCCAAATTCTTTAAGTATATAAACAGTAAGAAAGCAAGGCCAGAACACATTGGCCCCATAAAAGATGATAAAGGAAAAATGGCCACTGAGGACAGAGAAAAGGCGGAAGTGTTAAATAATTTCTTTTCTTCAGTCTTCACAAAGGAATCGGGGGGCTACATGAACCCCGCTTGTAAGGCCGAACTAAATAATACACCTCAGGAAGTGCCGCCATGGCTAACAGAGGATAGACTTAGAGCTAAACTAGAGAAACTTAACATAAATAAATCCCCGGGACCGGATGGCTTGCACCCAAGGGTTCTAAATGAGCTCAGTCAGGTGATTGCCAGACCATTATTCTTGATCTTTAAGGATAGTTTACAGACAGGTATGGTGCCAGCTGATTGGAAAAAAGCCAACGTGGTACCAATATTTAAGAAGGGGCCGAGATATATCCCGGGTAACTATAGGCCGGTCAGCCTAACATCTGTAGTCTGCAAAATTTTGGAGGGGATGATAAGGGACCACATACAAGACTTTAGTAATGAAAACGGTATTATAAGTAGTAATCAGCATGGATTCATGAAAAATCGTTCTTGCCAAACCAATCTATTAACCTTCTACGATGAAGTGAGCTGCCACTTAGATAAAGGTAAGCCTGTGGATGTGGTGTATCTGGACTTTGCAAAGGCCTTTGACACCGTTCCCCACAAACGCTTACTGTACAAACTAAGGAAGATAGGTATGGACCATAAGGTGAGTACCTGGATAGAGAACTGGCTCCAGGGGAGAGTACAGAGGGTGGTGATTAATGGGGAGTACTCGGATTGGGCGGGTGTGGAAAGTGGGGTCCCCCAGGGTTCTGTCCTGGGACCAATCCTGTTTAATTTATTCATAAATGATCTAGAGGAGGGGATATCTAGTACAATCTCAGTATTTGCAGATGATACTAAATTAGGCATGCCAATATCTTCTATGCAGGATGTGGAAATCTTGCAAGCAGACCTGAACAAAATAACGGGGTGGGCAACTACATGGCAGATGAGATTTAATGTAGAAAAATGTAAAGTAATGCACTTGGGGGCCAGAAACCAGAAAGCAAGCTACTCACTAGGGGGGGAACCTCTGGGTGAGTCTAGGATGGAAAGGGACCTGGGGGTACTGGTAGACAACAGGCTTGGAAGTGGCATGCAATGCCAAGCCGCTGCAAGCAAAGCCAACAGAATACTGGGTTGTATAAAAAAGGGGATTCACTCCAGAAATAAAGAGATTATTCTTCCACTCTACAAGACTCTGGTCCGGCCACATCTGGAGTATGCTGTCCAGTTCTGGGCACCGGTCCTCAGGAAGGATGTGCTGGAACTGGAGAAAGTCCAGAGAAGGGCAACAAAAATAATTAGGGGAATGGAGGACATCGGCTATGAGGAAAGACTACAAGCACTGAACCTATTCTCTCTGGAGAAGAGACGCTTGAGGGGGGATATGATATCAATGTACAAATACTGTACTGGCGACCCGAGCATAAGGAACAAACTATTTAGAGTAAGGGAATACAATAAGACACGTGGCCACTCACTAAAACTAGAGGAAAGGCGGTTTAACCTTAAAGTGCGTAAGGGGTTCTTCACTGTAAGAGCGGTAAGGATGTGGAATTCTCTTCCGCAAGCAGTCGTATCAGCGGGGAGCATTGATAGTTTCAAAAAACTATTGGATGGACACCTTAAAGACCACAACATACAGGGGTATACAATGTACGGTTAAAAGCAAACACACACACATAGGTTGAACTGGATGGACTTGTGTCTTTTTTCAGCCTCACTAACTATGTAACTATGTAACTATATAAGCCTTCAAAAGGGGCACTTTTGAATTTTCCTGTTCAGTTCCCATAGACTTCAATGAGGTTTGCCGTTCGAGTTAGAACTTTTCCCCTGTTCCGGAGTTCTGCTGCAAAACGAACAGGGGGGTGTTCGGCTCATCTACAGTGAAAAAGAACTAGTGCATTACCAGAAAAAACTTTAATAAATAGAAAAAAGTAATCAGTGCATACTCACAAATGCCAAATGCTAATAGGCAGTATAGACAAGAACAAGGTGGCAGGGTAGCCCTTGTAAATTAGGTATCAACATGACCCTGGCATCACTGAGACTCACTAGCTAATGCTTTTTAAGGGACAAACTCTCTTCCTCATCCCTTAAGACTGCTGTATTAGTCCTTGGCTCTTGTGAGTATGCACATATTACTTTTTTCTCTTTAGGTGGGGTTTACATATTTGCAGCTGCAGTTTGCAACCTGGTGTCCTGTGCGTCTCAGTTCACCAGTTCAGGAGTGATTCAGGTGCAAATTGTTCCCCAAATCGCACCTGAACTGGACCCAAAAATGCACACGACCCTTTACAAAACCACACTGCAGCCACCCCAAACATGTGTGAACTGGCTCCATCAAAAGTCGTCACACTCGCATGTTTTGCATATTGGATGCGTTTAAAAACACATCCAGTTTGCATATATGTGAACCCGGCCTTCGTGACAATTTATCTGGTAACGCACTAGGACTTTGCACCCATTTTTTTTTTTTTGTAAGGGATCTGTGTATTGCAAATGTTGCCCTTCAACCACATAAAAATGCTCTCTCCCCACTCAATGGTATTTTTTAAAAAAATGATTTGCATCGGTACATGTATTGGAACTCCTCCAGGACAATGCTGAACTCCCCATGCTTTTTTTTTTTCAATAGTTGGCCTATTAGCCTTGAAAAAGTTCAGAACAAATATACTGATTTGCCTCCTACAGCTTTCATTATGGTTCACTACTAGGTTCAGGCCCCTTTCACACAGGCGGACCGTTCAGATTCGCCTGTCCGTTTTTTTGGCGGATCTGTACGGTCCCCCCCTTGCATCTCTATGGGGGATCGGATGTCAGCAGAGACATGTCCGCTGACATCCGATCCGTCAAATCTGGACGGATGGAAACCCTATTTTCCATCCGTCCAGCGGATTGGATCGGATGGGATTGGATGAGAACGGACCGACGGTCCGTTCCCATCCGATTTCCCCCATAGAGATGCATGGGGAACTGACAGCTGTGTCTCCGCACACAGCGCAGAGACATAGCTGTCATCCTCCTGCTCAGCGGGGGATTGGCAGCTCGATCCCTCGCTGAGAAAAACGGAATCCATCCGACGGACAGATAGTGTGAAAGGGGCCTACGGGTTCACAAAACTGAACCAAACCCAGCAAAATTCCATCATCCCTACTTCTTTATGCCCCTTCTCCTACCTCCCCTGAAAGAAATATTCCACAGTTATCAGCTCTGATTTTTTACAGACATCCAGCGGATGTGGAATAGGTATTTGCTAATGCAGTAAAATTGAAATGATTTGGATTTCTAAGTAAGCTCGGCACCCAATAGATCTGAATGTCAAAATATGTTACAATTATGATTGCTAAAATAGGAAAGAAAATACAGTATATGCTGTATATATAGGAAGCTAGTCCTCCACATTGGGAAAGGTGCTTGTGACAGTTGGAATGTTTCTTTGACTTTATATATAAATAAAACTGATTTATTGTAGTGAGTATTTTTTTCATTTCTAGTATTGCTATATAAACTGTTTCTGTTTTTAATCCTGGCACTGAAGGCAGCTAATCAAGAGTGTGCTACCAAGCTGTGCTCCTTCTATCCACACTGAATATTCTAACTTGTACTCTGGGGAATTGTGTGGTGAGTGCTTTTTCTTTAAGGTGAATCTAAAAATGTTTTAATGTAGATCTATAGGGAGCTTAACAGCATGATCATCATGGAACACAATAGCATCTATTATGACACAATTCCCTAAGGGCTGATAGAAGTATACAAAAAAAAAAGTGGCATTGCTTGTTAATTTTCACCTGAATTTCCAAGCATTTTATTTTTCATGTGAATGTACTGTATGCGAATATAAATCATACAAAACATAAACTTACCATTCCTTATATCCACTTCAATAAGATAAAAATCCTTCTGTGTCAAAAAATCTCCCCCCCCCCAATACTCCCCTTAGCCCATTCTCAATCTCAATTTCAATCAAATTGGGCTTTCTTGCTCCTCACAGGGCAGATTGATAGCAGTGGCTCCTGCTGCTGTCAATCAAATTATGGGATTAACGGTGTGTGGGACTAAGCCACACTGTATGTGTGAATAGACGCAGACAGGGTGGCTCAAGAGCAAGTCTGCACAAGTATCCCCCATAGAATGTGGCCTTCTCTAGAAGAAGAGGAGCCAGGAGTGCCAGCAGGGGACTCGAGAAGAGGAGGTTTAGATCAGGGCTGGTCTGTGCAAAATTATTGCACAGAGCAGCTAAGACTGATATGTTTGGTATTTTATTTAAAAAATGACAGCTTTACAATCACTTTAACCACTTGCCGACAACCCGCCGCAGATTTACTGTGGCAAGGTGGCACGACTGCGGGAATCGATGTACCAGTATGTTGCTTGCCAACCCGGCGGTGATCGTATTTGTTCCAGAACCAATCACTCGTCAGGTCTAGGCTAATAATTGATTGCCTGGACCTGCTGATTTTTTTTTTTTTTTGCATCACCTGATTAGAGCCAGAGGCTCTAATAGGGTGATGCAAAGGGTGGTCCCCGGGTGCAGAGCAGTGCGCCCCGACTCCACCCATTGTGTGACAATAGCAAATGAAAATTCGCTATTGTAACACGGATCCTCCTCCTGGCCAATCAGGGAGCGGGTCTAATACCTGATTCCTGATTGGCCGCAAGGCAAACTCCATGCCATTGGCCGAGGAGAAGGCAGGAGCGGGAGGACTCGAGGAGACACTGGGGAGACTGAGGAGAAGCCGCGCCACCGCCGCCGCTGCTGCTGATCATCAAGGTAAGTGCACTGGTCTCGGGGGCGTGCACGCTGGTCTCTGTATTGAAGGGGGCATGTACGCTGGTCACTGCATTGAAGGGGGCATGTACGCTGGCCACTGCATTGAAGGGGACACGCACGCTGGTCTCTGCATTGAAGGGGGCATGTACGCTGGTCACTGCATTGAAGGGGGCATGTACGCTGGTCACTGCATTGAAGGGGGCACGCACGCTGATCTCTGCATTGAAGGGGGCATGTACGCTGGTCATTGCATTTAAGGGGGCATGTACGCTGGTCACTGCATTTAAGGGGGCATGTATGCTGGTCACTGCATTGAAGGGGGCACGCACGCTGGTCTCTGAATTGAAGGGGGCACGCACGCTGATCCCTGCATTGAAGGGGGCATGTACGCTGGTCACTGCATTTAAGGGGGCATGTATGCTGGTCACTGCATTGAAGGGGGAACGCACGCTGGTCTCTGAATTGAAGGGGGCACGCACGCTGGTCTCTGAATTGAAGGGGGCACGCACGCTGGTCTCTGAATTGAAGGGGGCATGTACGCTGGTCACTGCATTGAAGGGGGCATGTACGCTGGTCACTGCATTGAAGGGGGCATGTACTCTGGTCACTGCATTGAAGGGGGCATGTATGCTGGTCTCTGCATTGAAGGGGGCATGTATGCTGGTCACTGCATTGAAGGGGGCATGTATGCTGGTCACTGCATTGAAGGGTGGCATGTATGCTGGACACTGCATTGAAGGGGGCATGTACGCTGGTCACTGCATTGAAGGGGGCATGTACACTGGTCACTGTATTGGAGGGGGTATGTACACTGGTCACTGCATTGAAGGGGGCATGTATGCTGGTCTCTGCATTGAAGGGGGCATGTATGCTGGTCACTGCATTGAAGGGGGCATGTACGCTGGTCACTGCATTGAAGGGGGCATGTACGCTGGTCACTGCATTGAAGGGGGCGTGTACGCTGGTCACTGCATTGAAGGGGGCATGTACGATGGTCACTGCATTGAAGGGGGCATGTACGCTGGTCACTGCATTGAAGGGGGCATGTCCGCTGGCCACTGCATTGAAGGGGGCATGTCCGCTGGTCACTGCATTGAAGGGGGCATGTCCGCTGGTCTCTGCATTGAAGGGGGCATGCACGCTGGTCTCTGCATTGAAGGGGGCATGCACTCTGGTCTCTGCATTGAAGGGGGCACGCTGGTCACTGCATTGAAGGGGGCACGCTGGTCAGTGTTTTGAAGGGGGCACGCTGGTCACTGTGCATTGAAAGGGGGCACGCTGGTCACTGTGCATTGAAAGGGGGCACGCTGGTCTCTCTGTAGTGAAAGGGGGCACGCTGGTCTCTCTGCATTGAAAGGGGGCACGCTGGTCACTCTGCATTGAAAGGGGGCACGCTGGTGTCTCTGCATTGAAAGGGGGCACGCTGGTCTCTCTGCATTGAAAGGGGGCACACTATACCTTAATTACTGAAGGCCCTTTCACACTTTTGCGACCTCAAAGTCACACAATTTTTTACAGCGTTTTTTTGCCGCAAAGCAATGCCTATTACATTTTTCTGTTTGCGCCCCCCCCCCTAAAAAAAAATTCTGAGCACCAGCCGCCACTGCTAGGTACCTATAAATTTATTGGCCAAAATGTCCAGTGAAGAAGAAGCCTCCCTGTCAGAATCAGGCTCAGAATTCAAACCTGTAGAGAGCAGCGGTAACATGACATATAGCTCTGATGACAGAGTGATGGTCCTTGCTAAGGTCAGGTGTACCCAAACCCATTCCCAGGTTGCTGAGGTGCAACAATCGCATTGTTCTTGTATGCAGCAGTGTGTAAGTATAAGTGCCGCTGAACATTCTGGTCAATTGGCAAGCACCAGCAGCCTAGTACTTCCTGGTCATAGACAAACCAGCACTGCAGTAACACTTGGTGACGTGACGAGTCCCATAAGTGAAGTTGAAGCTGGTGCAGTGGCTAGCACAAGTAGTGTCCCACAGCCACCAAGAATTCAAGGACAGACCCATAGAGCCCATATTGTCCTTCCTGATGTACTTTCAAATCATAATTGGGTGCTCACCACTTCTGCAGTGCCCTTACTTCACCCATTCACTGACCAACCCGGAATTCAGGCGGAAACAGCCAATTTTACTCCCCTTGGTTTGTAGGAGCTGTTTTTCACGGAAGATCTGTATAGATCTATTGTGCACCAAGGCAATTTATATGCCAATCAATTTAAAGTCGTAAACCCAAGTTTAACACTTACAAGAGAATATGCATGGAAATGTATCACTGTTTCCAAATTTAGAACCTTTCTGAGCCTATCCCTCATCATGACCATTACTAAAAAGAGTGAGTTGCGGTTATATTGGCCCCTTGACCCAAATCATCATATGCCCCTGTTCTCTGCTGCCATGGCCAGGACTAGATACGAGCAAATCTTGCAGTTCATGCATTTCAATAACAGTGAAATCTGTCGTCCTCGGAATGACCCTGGATATGACCAGCTCGACAAAATTTGGCCCCTGGCAAATCACAAAATTTTCAGCCTTGTATATGCCCCAACAAGCTGTCTGCATTGATGAGTCCCTGATTAAGTTTTCTGGCTGCCTTGTTTTCAAACAGTTTCTCCCCAGCAAGTGTGCCAGATATGGGGTCAAGATGTATAAACTCTGTGACAGGGCAATGGGATATACATGTAGTTTACAGATTTATGAGGGAAAAGATAGCAGTGTGGAGCCCCCCGACTGCCCAGACTTAGTAGGGAGCAGTGGCAAGATTGTTTGGGACTTGGTGTCATCCTTATTCGGAAAGGGGTACCATTTATTTGTGGACCTTTTTTTTGCCACTTTTTAGTCACCTTTTTGATTCTGGAATTGGCGCATGTGGCATCATGCAAACTAATCACCAGAGCTTCTCCCAATGACTTGTAGATGCCCGACTTAGATGGGGGGAGAGAGCCTGCTTGAAGTGTAATAAATTGCTTGCAGTGAAGTGGAAGGACCTACAGAATGTTTTCGTTCTCTTGCATTCACGCAGATACGACAGTCCAAATTACAGTGCCGACTGGTGTTGTTAAGAAGCCCCTCTGTGTCCACGAATACAACCTTAATATGGGAGGGGTGGGCTTCAACAACCAGAGGATGGCGCCATATTTAACTGCCCGTAAGGCCAGACGCTGATACAAAAAAGTGTCTGTATACTTATTCCAAATGGCTCTGCTGAATGCATATATGCTATACAAAGCTTCAGGAAGAAGTGGAGCCTTCTTCAAATTCCAAGAAGAGGTCATCACAGCCCTTCTGTATCCAGAAGGTGCTGTGGCCCAAATTCACAATCCAGATGCTGTGAACTGGCTGCATGAGAGGCATTTTCTGGCATTCTCTTACCCAAAGAGCACCCCAAAGAAGATTTAGTGTCTGTAGAAAACACGGATATAGGCGTGCCACCCGCTATTTTTGTCCTGGTCAACCTGATCTCTGCATCAGAGACTTTTTCCATCGCTAGCACACACTAGTGGAGTATTAGTATAGGGTACAGCACCGCACAGTCTAGGGCACACTTTCACACACGGTCTTGAAAGATGTTAGATGGCTATCGCATTTTAAGAAACCCTAGCCTGGAACATTTAAAGTTTTTTTACAGTTATAAAAACAGTGTGAAAAAAAGTAAAAAACAAAACAAAAATTAAAACAATTAAAAATAATTAAAAATAAATAAGCCAAAAATAGCTGTCGTTTTATTGAGTAAATTTTCTGTTCTTACTGTTTTACTGTACTTTATAATATACTGCTATACTGTAATGTTTTATTGTTACTGTTTTTCATTGTTAACCAAAGTTTGCTTTGCAAATAATGCCATTCTACTGTTTTACTGTGCTGTATACTATTATATTGTAATGTTTTATTGTTATTGTGTTTTATTGTTAACCATTGTTTGCTTTGCAGGTACACCCATCAGTTGCAGCAGTGATCTGTTTATCCTGACAGCAACAGCGTTTGCTTTCAGCATATATGTAAATCAATGATTGCAGTGCTATAAGAGGCGATTTCACAACCGCAGTTAAAAAAAAGAGCATATATGGTGAAGCATAGGGGTTGGGGTGGACACAGAAGGCATATCTGCCCTATGTTTCGCCATATATTTTCTTACACTTTTCTTGGCAGAGATTTCTTCATCCACACCGATCAATGTGAATGGACGAATATTTTATGTTTTGAATCTGTCATTGCAGGTATGTTCATCATTAGAAGAGGGTGGATGCTGGGAGATCGAATAGTGGGCATACAACACACTTTCTGGCAGATATTTCTTCATCCACATCGATCAATGTGAATGGAGAAATCTGTTAGGTTCTCTTTTTTTGCGCAGTCCACAGGCTGCATGAAAACAAAAAGAACATTACAATATATGCCCAACAAGGACCAGTGTTTCTTCTGATTAGGGAGTCTTCAAACAAGACCTTTAAGATGAGATAGTGAGTCCAAATTGAAGAAAAGGTGCATTTATTCACTGCAGTGGGAGGATACAGTTTTTACAGAAGCTCAGTTTGAAGTGAACCGGGCAAAAGCAGAAGTATATAGTCTAGCTAACAAGCATTAGGCTAACTAATTTATAGTAATGAATATGCATAAAACGTAGGCATGTTCTAGGTTGTAATCTAGGTGTGATTGTATAATCAATCCAATCAGTGTCCATATCTTCCTGTGGTAAGTTAATAGTTAAACGGGCATTAACATCATGTGACTGACACAAAAAGGGAACTAGCAGCAGTCTGCCATGACAGTTGTTGGTTCAAACTGGTTCTGACCACAAATGTCTATTCTTTGATCAAATAGGAATGTAGGTGGTTGGTTTTCACGAGGCGGTGGGTGTCATCACAGGCTCAGACTTTGTGTCCTACAGTTAACAGGAAAGTGTACATTAGCTCTTAAAATGAAAAAACAGTGAAAAAGCAGAAGTAACAGTATATACAGTATATCTGTAAATAGAGAACACATTTATCAGACCCACATATATTTACTCACCAGTAACGTACCGGTACATCGCTGGACTTTGAGTGGTCATATTGGGATGATGCCTGCAGGTTTAGGCATCATCTTGGTTTGCTTTTTCTCAGCCTTTTTCTGTGCTGGCGGTAAGGCTTTCATGTAAAAGTAATCCTAGTGGCTAATAAGCCGATAAACAGCTTTTACAAGCAGTGGGAGGGGTACACGCCCCCCCCTCCAGTCGCCTTTCATGGTTTTCTTTTCTTGGGCTCTCCTGTCCCACCAGGTAACCCGAGATTGCAACCGGTGGTTCCAGCAGCTGGCCATAGAGCTGATCAGAGACCAGAATGTCTCCAATCATCTATATGGCCTAAGATACCAGAAGCTAAAGCATTTTATCACTTCAGTTACGCCAGATATAAACAGCGCCATTTTTAAATTGAGAAAGCATCTTATTACACTGATCTTGGTGTCATCAGATGCTTTAACCACTTGCCTACTGTGCACTTAAACCCCCTTCCCATCCAGGCCAATTTTCAGCTTTCAGCGCTCTCACACTTTGAATGACAATTGCGCGGTCATGCTACACTGTACCCATATGAAATTTTTATCATTTTTTTCACACAAATAGAGCTTTCTTTTGGTGATATTTAATCATCTCTGGGTTTTTTATTTTTTACAAAAAAAAAGAAAAAAGACAGAAAATCTTGAAAAAAAAAAAGTTTTTTTTCTTCTGCGAGTAAATTTTGAAAATAAATACATTTTTCTCCTTCACTGATGTGCGCTGATGAGGCGGCACTGATGGGCACTGATAGGCTGCACTGATTGGCACTGATGAGGTGGCACTTATGGGCACTGATGAGGTGGCACTTATGGGCACTGATGAGGAGGTACTAATATGCTGCACTGATGAGCACTGATAGGCGGCACTGATAGGCGGCAATGATGAGCACTGATAGGCAGCACTGATGAGCACTGATAGGCGGCACTGATGGGCACTGAGAGGTGGCACTGAGAGGTGGCACTGCTGGGCACTGAGAGGCGGCACTGATGGGCGGCACTGATGGACACTGGCGGATGGCACTGATGGGCACTGGCGGATGGCACTGATGGACACTGATGGGTGGCACTGATGAGCACTGATGGGCGGCACTGATGAGCACTGATGGGCAGCACCATCAGTGCCCACACTCAGTGCCCATAGTGTTGCCAGTCAGTGCTCATCAGTGCCTAGATGAGCAGGCACTGATGGGCACTGACTGGCAGCACTATGGGCACTGATTGTGGGCACTGATGGGGGGCACTGATGGCGGGCACTAAGTGTATGTTTTTTTACCTCCTAGTAATCAGGGCACTGGTGATCGGTGCCCTGATTACATTTTTCTGTGTCCCCGGCACTGTGCAGCTCTCCCTCCTTCCTCACACTGCAGTCTCCGTGTGAGGAAGGAGCGCTGGCGATGAGAGATGATCTCATATGTTTACATATGAGATCATCTCTCATTGGACGGTCCGCTCACGTGGTGAATGGCCACTGTGATTGGACATTCACCACGATCTGTGATCGGCTGTGTCCAAGGGACACGGCCGACACAGATTTTCCCCGATGCGCGTTCGCGGGAGCGCGCGGGGAGACTGTTTCTGGGAGGCCGTTTAAAAACGGCCTCCCGAAAATGTGAGTCCGCGCTGCAGCCATACATAGGCTGTAGCGCGGATGTAGTTAAGGGCAGAGGAGAGGTATAGAGTCTAAGAGACCCCATTTTTTTCAAAAAAGAGTAACTGTCACTACTTATTGCCATTATAAGGGAATATTTACATTCCCTGTGATAACAAGAAAAGTGTTAAAAAAAAATTAAAGGGAAGCTGTAAAAGTAAAATAAGGAAGCAAAATAAATAATTTAAAAATAAATTAAAGCACACCTGTCCCCCCGTGTTTGCGCGCAAAGGTGAGTGTAATCATCGGTCTCATGTCGTCTGTAAATAGCAATTGCACCATGCATGTGAGGTATCAATGCAAATGTCAGATCGAGGGCAGTCATTCTAGCAGTAGTCTTTCTCTGTAAATCTAAAGTGGTAGCCTGTAAACGCTTTTAAAGGCTTTTAAAATGTACGAAGTTTGTCGCGGCCGCGCGGGTGAGCGCAACTTTGAAGAATGTCATGCTTGGCATCTATGTACATAGATAAGATCATCTTTATACTTTACCAAACAATTGGGCAATATATTGCATTTTTGTGCAATAAATCTTAAAAAGTTTTTTGTTCCAAAAAAATTGCATTTGGAAAATCACTGCGCAAATACTGTGACAAAAAAAATTGTAACCTTCACCATTTTATTCTTTAGGGCCTTCGCTTATAACATTTTTATAATTTTTGGGGGTTCAAAGTAATTTTCTAGTAAAAAAAATATTTTTTTCATGTAAACAAAAAATGTCAGAAAAGGCTATGTTGAGTCCAAGGAATATTTATGTTTATGTTTTTATGTTCTGGAATTTTTTTAAATTGTTTTACACAAAGTTGTCACTTAAATTATATATTGCTTACACATGCCATGGGTATATGTAGAATTACCCCCAAATCACCCCAAAATACATTCTGCTGCTACTTCTGAGTATGGGCATACCCCAAGTGTGAGAATTTTTTGGAGCCTAGCGGGTGGTGAAAAACAATCACTGCCTTCAGGATTTCAAAGGGCGTAAATTGCTCATTTCACTTCCTGAGTACCTATCACAGTTTCGCAGGCCCTGAAATGCCACAATAACACAACCCCCCCCCCCCATGACCCCTTTTCGTAAATTAGACACCCCAAGCTATTTGCTGAGAGGCATGTTGAGTCCATGGAATATTTTATGTTTTGCCACAAGTTTCCATAAAATTTCAAACATTTTTTCTGTTTTTACACAAAGTTGTCATTTAAATTATATATTGCTCACACATTCCATGAGTATATGTGGAATTACACCCCAAAACACATTCTTCTGCTTCTCCTGAGTACGGGGATACCACGTGTGAGACTTTTTGGAAACCTAACCGTGTACGGGTGCCAAAAACCAATCACCGCCTTTAGGATTTCAAAGGGTGTAAATTGCTCATTTCACTTCTTTACGACCTATCGCAGTTTTGGAGGCCCTGAAATGCCAAGATAGCACAAACCCCCTCCCCCCAAATTATCCCTTTTCAGAAAGTAGACTTCCCAAGCTATTTGCTGGGAGGTATGTTGAGTCCATGGAATATTTTATGTTTTGCCACAAGTTTCTGGAAAATGTTTTTTTTTTTTTTTTTACACAAAGTTGTCACTTAAATTTAATATTGCTCACACATGCCATGGGTATATGAAGAATTACACCTCAAAATACATTCTAATGCTTCTCATGAGTATGGGGATACCCCATCTGTGAGACTTTTTGGCTGTCTAGCTGCATACAGGACCCCGAAAATCAATCACCGCCTTCAGGCTTTCTAACGGCATAAATTTCTCATTTTGCTTCCTATCACAATTTAGGAGGCCCTAAAATGTCAAGATAGCACAAGCCCCCCCCCCCCCCATGACCCCTTTTCATAAAGTAGAAACTCCACGTTATTTGTTGAGAGGCTTGTTGAGTGTTCTGCAGATCTCACTTTTTGTCAGAAAATTTTGAAATTGGAAAAAATAAAAAAATTAAATTTTCCTTTTCTTTCTTAATTTTCCAAAAAATTGTAGCAAAATACTCACCGTGTCTCTTAGCAAATAGCTTGGGGTGTCTACTTTACAAAAAGGGGTAATTTGGGGGGGGGGGTTGTGCTATCTTGGCTTTTCAGGGTCTCTGTGATATGTAGTGAGGAAGTGAAATGAGCAACTTACGCCCTTAGAAAGCCTGAAGGTGGTGATTGGTTTTCGGGGTCCTGTACGCGGCTAGACTGCCAAAATATCTCGCACATGGAGTATCCCCATACTCAGGAGACGCAGTGGAATATACAAACCCGATTCCAAAAAAGTTGGGACACTGTACAAATTGTGAATAAAAACAGAATGCAATGATGTGGACGTTTCAAATTTCAATATTTTTTTCAGAATACAACATAGATGATATATCAAATGTTTAAACTGAGAAAATGTATAATTTTAAGGGAAAAATACATTCATTTTAAATTTCATGGCATCCACACATCTCAAAAAAGTTTAGACAAGGCCATGTTTACCACTGTGTGGCATCCCCTCTTCTTTTTATAACAGTCTGCAAACCTCTGGGGACTGAAGAGACAAGTTGCTCAAGTTTAGGAATAGGAATGTTGTCCCATTCTTGTCTAATACAGACTTCTAGTTGCTCAACTGTCTTAGGTCTTCTTTATCGCATCTTCCTCTTTATGATGTGCTAAATGTTTTCTATGGGTGAAAGATCTGGACCTCAGGCTGGCCTTTTTTTAGTACCTGGATCCTTCTTCTACGCAGCCATGATGTTGTAATTGATGCAGTATGTGGTCTGGCATTGTCATGTTGGAAAATGCAAGGTCTTCTCTGAAAGAGACGACGTCTGGATGGGAGCATATGTTGTTCTAGAACTTGGATATACCTTTCAGCATTGATGGTGCCTTTCCAGATGTGTAAGCTGCCCATGCCACGCACACTCATACAACCCCATACCATCAGAGACGCAGGCTTCTGAATTGAGCACTGATAAAAACTTGGGTTGTCCTTGTCCTCTTTAGTCCGGATGACATGGTGGCCCAGTTTTCCAAAAAGAACTTCAAATTTTAATTCGTCTGACCACAGAACGGTTTTCCACTTTACCACAATCCATTTTAAATGAGCCTTGGCCCATAGAAAACGCCTGCGCTTCTGGATCATGCTTAGATATGGCTTTTTTTTTGGCCTATAGAGTTTTAGCCGGCAACAGCAAATGGCACAGTGGCTTGTGTTCACCGAGAATGTTTTCTGGAAGAATTTCTGAGCCCATGTTGTGATTTCCATTACAGTAGCATTCCTGTATGTGATGCAGTGCCGTCTAAGGGCCCGAAGATCACGGGCATCCAGTATGGTTTTCCGGCCTTGACCCTTACGCACAGAGAATGTTCCATCCAATCTTTGGATGATATTATGCACTGTAGATGATGATAACTCCAAACTGTTTGCAATTTTTCTCTGAGAAAGTCTTTTCTGATATTGCTCCACTATTTTTTGCCGCAGCATTGGGGGAATTGGTGATCCTCTGCCCATCTTGACATCTGAGAGACACTGCCACTCTGAGAGGCTCTTTTTATACCCAATCATGTTGCCAATTGACCTAATAAGTTGCAAATTGGTCCTCCAGCTGTTCCTTATATGTACCTTTAACTTTTACCTCTTATTTCTACCTGTCCCAACTTTTTTGGAATGTGCAGCTCTCATGAAATCCAAAATGAGCCAATATTTGGCATGACATTTCAAAATGTCTCACTTTCAACATTTGATATGTTATATATATTATACTGTGAATAAAATATAGGATTATGAGATTTGTAAATTAGTCCATTCCTTTTTTACTCACAATTTTTACAGTGTCCCAACTTTTTTGGATTTGGGTTTGTGTTTTGGGTGCAATTCCACATATACTCATGGTATGTGTGAGCAAAATATCATTTCAATGACAACTTTGTTTACTTTTTTTTTTTTAATAATTTTTCAAACGCTTGTGACAAAAAAAAAAAAAAAAAAAATATTCAATGTACTCAACATGCCTCTAAGGAAGTTCCTTGGGGTGTCTACTTTCCAAAAAGGGGTGATTTGGGGGGGGGAGGGGGTTGTACTGCCCTGCCATTTTAGCACTTCATGAAATGATATAAGCAGTCAGAAAATAAAAGCTGCTTAAATTTCAGTATATACACCATAGTTTGTAGGCACTATAACTTTAGCGCAAACCAATAAATATACACTTATTGAGTTTTTTTTTTTATCAAAGACCTGTAGATAAATACATCGTGGCATAACTGTATAACAAAAATTTAGTTCTTCAAAAAAATTTTATAAGAAAAAGTAGAAAATATTATTTTTTGTCAAAATGTTCTGTCTTTTTTCATTCATATCACAAAAAAAAAAAATCCCAGTGGTGATCAAATACCCCCAAAAGAAATCTCTATTTGTGGGAAAAAATGGACATAAATTTAATTTGGGTATATCATCGCATGAATGTGCAATTACCAGTTAAATTCATGCAGTACCAAATTGCAAAAAATGGCCTGGCCTTTTAAGGGGGTAAAACCTTCCGGTCCTTAAGTGGTTAAAGAAAGCTTGAAGCATATCAAACCGGACCCTGATCTTAGCAGCCAACACTTTAGTCTTCCTGAAAACATTATCTCCTTATTTCCAGAAAATATTAGGTAATTAAATATGCAATTTTCAACTTAACTGTCCATGGCTGTGCTCTGGCCCACCAGTTCCAATCTCAGAAAAACCCTACAGGCCAGTGGGGTTGCTTTTCACATTTAGTAGTCAATGAGCAGCACGAGAGTAGGCACAGAGGCAGATAGCTAGCTTTATACAGTGAGGCTACATTGGAAGTCAGTCGGATTCCCAAATAAGAGAGAGGGACAGTTGCCATAGGAAGAGGAATCAGGACTTGATACTATGGAGCATTGAAGTTGGTAGGTTGACTTTCAGCCCCCCCGAATTGTCATGAATGACTATCAGGATGGAAATTTTCCTGAATTGATTTAGAAGAGACAGGAGGTTAGGTAGGGTGGTGTGGGGGGATGTGATGAACAACAAGAGGTCATCTGCCATTAAAGCACACTTATGACTCCTCCCTCCGATTTCTATTCCCAAGGGGTTATTATTCTGATCACTTACACAGATGTGGAATTTGTTATTGCAGCCTGTGACATCAATATTAGGGGTTATTACTGTGCACATTGACATCAATGCTGTGGGTTATTACTTCAGTCACTAACACTAATTCAGGGGGGGGGGGGGGTTAATATTGCATCCACTAATACCAATGCTGGAGATTATTATTTCTAATACTGTGGATTATTATTGCGGCCACTGACACCAATCAATGCTTAAAGCTATTGTTGGATCCAGTGACACCACTCCCACTTTTACTCCCACTTTTTCTTCTGTGTGTGTTAGGGTACACTACAAAAAACACAGCAAGGTTGAAAACTTAGGGAATTTTTGAACAGGCTGTATAACTTGATGCAATGAATCTCCATGTATGAAAACATGCTGCTGTTGTGCAACCCTCTTGATGTGCTTTCGATCACACTAAAGACCTTCTATAATATTTGAATTGACCTCCACTGTATGTTTACTTTAAGAGCCGGAATGGGAAGGAAGGTGTAGGAGAAACACCTATGAGCGAATTATGTTTTGGCCTAATGAAACCTATTTTATTTTAAACAGTAATAAATATTTTCCTGTCTAAACAAGAAAGCACTTACTAATGTGTAATTTATTGGGCAGAAAGGGGGTGGGTGTGTGTGTGTGTGTGTGTGTGGGGGGGGGGGATGCTCGCAGTTTGCCTCCTTGCCCTGGGCACTGGATGGCTTTGAGTTGGAACTGGAAGCAAGTACTACTCATGCATTATCTCCCATCAACATCTTATTGCTCCATAGCTTCATGCAGGATGCTGATTGCATTGTCTGACACACAGATACATGCTGGAAAGAAAATGTACAAATGCATTCAGGAAATGCAATATTTATTATTACACATTAGGTAGTGCTAAACATGGTAATGATAAGTAGGTGTGTGGGTGATTGACTTGAGGATCCTCAGAGCATGTGAAGAATAATGAGGTGGGTGAGGAATGAATATAAAGTCTTGGAAACTTTCATTATTCTATGACATAAAACTTAGCCACCGATTTTCAGGGGATTGTGGATCTCCATCCTTAAGGCACAATGGAAACTCCAAAACACCATTGTCATATTAAGACTGCAGTGCCCACAACTAGCAAATCTAACAAAACCAAAGGGGGAGCCCCTATTTCCAAAAGGTAGTAAAGTTCACATCATACACGAATAAAGTAATTATTCACGCACGGCACTCTTCATCCACCTCTATAATCTTATCATAAAAAGTGTCACAAAAAACACACAAAATTAAAAAAAAAAAACACATAAAAAGTCTTCAAGTTAAGTATTAATGATTCAGAACCAATGCTCACTAAAAGTACACCACATTTTTCTTTTGTCAGGTATACATTTCTGTCTGCAGGTGTACAATTAACTAGCACTCTAGCATTCTAATGTGATCATTTGTATAAAGTGACTTCTATTGGAACTTTACTGGAATATTTCCTTTTACTGCTATAAAATGTGTGCCCTAACACCTGCAATAAGTGCAAAGTCACCAGAGGCAACCATTAGCTTAGCCTCTACTTTGACAAGGGCTCATTTTGCAGATCAATGATTATTATAAACGCTTTACGATTCCAGTCTGCTTCATTCCTCCCGTAGGCTTTGTCTAATGGAATCTGACAGCACAATCCATATTTAAAGTGACTATTGGCAGCATGAAGTCCAGTCCTGACTCTGTTTTGAGCCATTATGTCAGTATTGAAAAATGATTGACAAACACCTAGAAGTCTAGCCTGTCCCCATGGGTAACAGGTCCATATTACACAAAGTCAATTTTCCATATCCAATTCTATAGGTGTCAGCCCTGAAACTTTACTGGCAGACAAAATGGCTTACAAATTAGAAAGACATAGAATATGAGGTTAGAGCTATTAAACAGCAGGTATGTAAGTTAGGCCATACACAGGCAATCCTTCTGCAACCTTGACACATTTTGGGTTCAATCAGAGAGGCAGGGGAAGAACCAACAGAAGTATGCTAAATGCAGTAACTCACAGAATACCAGAGTTTAGATTTCACTATCCATTTAAGTCAGATTGGTTAAATATAAACTCTGACTGGCTGCCATTAGATCTCTACTAGTTTTAAAGTTTATTTAAATGTATTTGATTGTTTTAATGAGGATAATTGTAAAAATTATATGGTTAACCTTTTGCAACAAAAGTAATTTTGATATTGGCATGATGCCTGATTGGTTCACACAAGATATCTCAAAGTCCTTTAAGACTCTTTTGTGCCTTTTAGACTTAGTGACAGAAGATAGCTACTGACACGCATGTATTCCAGCAATAATGTGAAAAATATAGATTTATTTTCAGAATTGTCGCTTTTTTTTGTGTATAGCGCAAAAAATAAAAATTCGCACAGGTGATCAAATACCACCAAAAGAAAGCTCTATTTGTGGGAAAAAAGGACGTAAATTTTGTTTGGGTACGGCGTCGCACGGCCGTGCAATTGTCAGTTAAACGCAGTGTCAAGTTGAAAAAAGTGGCCTGGTCATTAAGGGGGCAAATTCTTCCAGTCTTAAAGTGGTTAAAATCCTAATTTTTGCAGATTATTCCTTAGAGATATCCAAAAAAAGAAAGGCGTTGCAGAACATCTGTTGAACACTCAACACTAGGGTTGAGCGGACACCTAGATGTCCGTGTTCGACGGGTTCGGCCGAACTTTAAAAAAAAGTCCGGGTCCGTGTCCCGGACTTTTACCGAACTTTTCCCGGACACCGAACCCCATTGAAGTCAATGGGGACCCGAACTTTAAGGCACTAAAATGGCTCTAAAACACCAAAGGAAAGGGCTAGAGTGCTGCAAATGGCAGCAAAACGTAATTAAGAGCATGGCAAGTGCTCTGCAAACAAATGTGGATAGGGAAATAACTTAAAACAACAAAAAAAAACAGAAAAATAAAACAATGTTCTTCTTCATCTCTGAAGGACGAGGCCCATATGGAGTAGGAGGGAGGTTGAGGTGGTGGTGGATGTGGCGGTGACATAGGCGTGCGCACAGGGTGTGCTGGGTGTGCCTGGGCACACCCTAATCACCTAGGGCACATAGCATTGCCAGTGAGGAGATGGGAAAGATCTCCCTGGGACCTGCTCTGCTCTATTTCTCCTTGCCTACAGGTACATGGCCCCGATACATTACTCTCCCTGCTGGCAAACACATGCATGTGTATTTCAACTTTGGGGTGCACACCTTAATGCAATAGGCTGCGCACACCTATGGGCGGTGTAGGTGGAAGCGGCGGTGGAGGAGGACCAGGGCCGGATTAACAGCATCATGGGCTTGGTGCTGAGGATTTTGAAGGGCCTTAAGGGCCGTGCCTTGCCATGCACCCAGAGGAGGAAGGGTGCAGCCATGCATGCCTAATTCAACATGGGATGCTGTCTCTGAAGCCCATAAACACATCCATGCATCGCCAACTGTCCCTCCTTGTCCGGCCTTCACGCTGTGTGGGGAGGTTCTGAGGGTGCTGCCTGGGGAAGCGAGCATAGAAGCCAGACTTCTGTGTTTACAAGTGACAGAAGAGCGGTAACAGTGAATATGGCCAACCCGGGGCCTATATAAAAGGTAGGGGCCTGGAGCTGCAGCTCCAATAGCCCCTACATTAATCTGGCCCTGAGGAGGAGGACGAGGTAGCCAACACTGCTTCTTTTCAAAAATTTTAAATGAGGGTACACCCCAAAAGAGTGAGAAAGAGCAAAAATGGAACAATGGGTGGGTAAGGTCGGTATCCATTGCTATTCTGCATAAGGTACGGAAAAGTCCCGTGGGATCCATGCCTGGTTCATTTTAATGAACGTGAGCTTGTCCACATTGTCTCTGGACAGGCGGCTGCGCTTGTCTGTTATAACGCCCCCAGCCGTGCTAAATACCCGTTCAGATAATACACTGGCTGCAGGGCACGCCAGCACCTCCAAGGCGTAAAGGGCAAGCTCAGGCCATGTGCCCAATTTGGAGACCCAGAAGTTGAAGGGGGCAGACCCGTCATTCACTACATGTAGGCGTGTGCACACATACTGCTCCACCATGTTGGTAAAATGCTGCCTCCTGCTAAGACGTTCCATCTGAGCTGCTGGTGCTGCTGTTTGTTGTGGCGTGCTGACAAAGCTTTTCCACATTTCGGCCATGCTAACCCTGCCTTCTGAGGTGCTGGCGGTGCCCTGGTTGCGTTGGCGACCTCCTCCTCCTCCTCCTCTGCCTTGTGCTTCCACTGTGGCCCCGCTGTCAGATGGGAATGCCAGCAGCATGGCGTCTACCAGCGTGCGCTTGTACTCGCGCATCTTGCGATCGCGCTCCAGTGAGTGAATTAAGGACGGTACGTTGTCCTTGTAACGGGGATCCAGCAGCGTGGCCACCCAGTAATCAGCACAAGTTAGAATGTGGGCAACTCGGCGGTCGTTGTGGAGACACTGCAGCATGTAATCGCTCATGTGTGCCAGGCTGCCCAGAGGCAACGAAAGGCTGTCCTCTGTGGGAGGTGTATCGTCCGTGTCCTCTGTATCCCCCCAGCCACGCACCAGTGATGGCCATGAGCTGGCCTGGGTGCCACCCTGCTGTGAACATGGTTCCATCTCCTCCTCCAGCTCCTCCTCCTCCTCATCCTCCTCATCCTCCAGAACTGTGCCCCTGCTGGACAATTGCGTCCCTGGCGTTTGCGTGTGCAGGAACCCACCCTCGGAGCCCCTTGCGAATGACTGCCCTGAAAGCCTTGGAAATGTTACCTCTTCATCCTCCTCCTCCTCCTCATCCTGTGCCACATCCTCTTCCATCATCGCCCGAATTGTTTTTTCAAGGAGGCATAGAAGTGGGATAGTTAAGCTGAGAACGGCGTCATTGCCACTGGCCATGTTGGTGGAGTACTCAAAACAGCGCAACAAGGCACACAGGTCTCGCATGGAGGCCCAGTTATTGGTGGTGAAGTGGTGCTGTTCCGCAGAGCGACTCACGCGTGCGTGCTGCAGCTGAAACTCCACTATGGCCTGCTGCTGCTCGCACAGTCTTTCCAGCATGTGCAAGGTGGAGTTCCACCTTGTGGGCACGTCACATATGAGGCGGTGAGCGGGAAGGCCGAAGTTACGCTGCAGCGCTGCCAGGCGAGCAGCAGCAGGGTGAGAACGCCGAAAGTGCGCACAAACGGCCCGCACTTTCTGCAGCAGCTCTGACATATCGGGGTAGTTTTTAAGGAACCTCTGCACCACCAAATTCAGCACATGCGCCAGGCAAGGGATGTGCGTCAAACCGGCTAGGCCCAGAGCTGCTATGAGATTTCGCCCGTTATCGCACACCACCAGGCCGGGCTTGAGGCTCGCTGGCAGCAACCACTCATTTGTCTGCTGTTCCATGCTCCTCCACAACTCCTGCGCGGTGTGTGGTTTGTCCCCCAAACAGGCAAGTTGTAAAACTGCCTGCTGTCGTTTACCCCTGGCCGTGCTGAAGTTGGTGGTGAAGGTGTTACGCTGTCCGGATGAGGAGGCGGTAGAGGATGAGGAAGCGGAGTAGGAGGAGTTAGGAACAGGAGGCAAACTGAAGCGCCCTGCAATCCTCGGTGGTGGAAGGACATGCGCCAAATTGCTATCCGCCTCAGGCCCATCCGCCACTGCATTTACCCAGTGTGCCGTTAGGGAGATATAACGCCCCTGACCGTGCTTACTGGTCCACGTATCCGTAGTTAGGTGGACCTTGGCACAGATGGCGTTGCGCAGTGCACACCTGATATTTTCCCCCACTTGGTTGTGCAGGGAAGGGATGGCTTGCCTGGAAAAGTAGTGGCGGCTGGGCACGACGTACTGTGGGACAGCCACCGACATAAGGTTTTTAAAACTGTGCGTCTCCACCAGACGGAATGACAGCATTTCAAAGGCCAATAATTTTGAAATGCTGGCATTCAGGGCCAGGGATCGCGGGTGGGTAGGGGGGTACTTCCTCTTCCTCTCAAGTGTTTGGGAGATGGAAAGCTGAACGCTTCCACGGGACATTGTGGAGATGGTTGTTGGTGACCCAGGTGGTGGTGTTGCTGACAGATCGTCTGTTTGCGGGGTGGCAGGTGCCGGTATCACTACAGATGTGGCTGGAGCGGCCGAGACTGCAGCAGAAGAGGAAGCAGGATGAGCCAGAGACGTTTCTTGGTTTTGAAGGTGTGTACTCCACTGCAGCTCGTGCTTTGCACTTAGATGCCTGATCATGCAGGTTGTGCTCAGGTTGAGAAGGTTTATGCCTCGCTTCAAGCTCTGATTGCACAGGGTGCAAACCACTCGTGTCCTGTCATCAGCACATTTTCTAAAGAACTTCCACGCTAGAGAACTCCTTTGAGCTGACTTTGGTGCGCTCGTTCCCTTGCTGCGTTGGGCAGTAGCGGGCGTAGTGTCTAGGGCACGGCCGCTCCGCTTCTGCACCCTGCTCCCTCTTCTGCTGTGCTGGTGGCTCTGTGCGACCACCGCCTCTTCCTCCAAACTACTCAGGTCACCTGCATGACGTTCATTCCATGTGGGGTCGAGGACCTCATCGTCCTCCACATCATCTTCCACCCAGTCTTCACCCCTGCCCTCCTTGTCGGTCTCCACAATGCTGAACGCCGCAGCAGTTGGCACCTGCGTTTCGTCATCATCGGAGACGTGCTGCGATGATCCTTGCATGTACTCATCTTGAGAAATAAGTGGTTGGGCATCGCTGCACTCAATCTCTTCCACTTCTGGGGCAGGGCTAGGTGGATGGCCCTGGGAAACCCTGCTGACAGAGTCCTCAAAAAGAATAAGAGACTGCTGTATGGCTTGGGGCTCAGACTGCTGGCCTGATTTGCAAGGGGGTGAGGTGAAAGACGGTTGGACATTGGCTGCAGGTGCCAACTCTGACCTTTCTGCAGTAGACTGGGTGGGAGACAATGTGAAGGAACTGGAGGCACTGTCAGCAGCAAACCAATCTACTATCGCCTCAACTTGTTCTGGCCTCATCACTTCTAGGGGCGTTTGATGCCCTACCAAATACTGATGCAGGTTCTGTCGCCTACTCACACTTGAGGAAGGTGTTTCACTTGTGCGTGTAGCTGGCACAGATCGACCACGTCCTCTCCTTGCAACAGGAGCTCTACCAGCAGCACCACGACCCAGGCCACGGCCCTTATTTGACGGTCTCCTCATATTTCTGTAATTTAAGATCTTGCGCTAGAAAGGTTTTTATTGAATAGCGGAATAGGAAATATGATCCAAAAAAGTGTATGTATCTCGCACGTACAAAACCACACTAGGCCCCAATTACTATTGTTTCTACCCCTAAAAGGATGGATGAGGAGTAGGAGGAGTATGGAACAGACAGCACCCTCAAATCTTCAGAAGTATGAGATGAACCCCAAAAACTTGGAAAGGTGGATCTCACACGTACCGACACAGACTATCCCGCAATTCAATTGATCCTCAAAGGTTTTTATTGAATAGCGGAATAGGAAATATGATCAAAAAAAGTGTATGTATCTCGCACGTACACAACCACACTAGGCCCCAATTACTATTGTTTGTACCCCTAAAAGGATGGATGAGGAGTAGGAGGAGGAGTATGGAACAGGCAGCACCCTCAAATCTTCAGAAGTATGAGATGAACCCCAAAAACTTGGAAAGGTGGATCTCACACGTACCGACACAGACTATCCCGCAATTCAATTGATCCTCAAAGGTTTTTATTGAATAGCGGAATAGGAAATATGATCAAAAAAAGTGTATGTATCTCGCACGTACACAACCACACTAGGCCCCAATTACTATTGTTTGTACCCCTAAAAGGATGGTTGAGCAGTAGGAGCAGGAGTATGGAACAGGCAGCACCCTCAAATCTTCAGAAGTATGAGATGAACCCCAACAACTTGGAAAGGTGGATCTCACACGTACCGACACAGACTATCTCGCAATTGAATTGATCCCCAAAGGTTTTAATTGAATAGCGGAATAGAAAATATGATCAAAAAGAAAGTGTATGTATCTCGCACGTACACCACCACACTAGGCCCCAACTACTATTGTTTGTACCCCTAAAAGGATGGTTGAGCAGTAGGAGGAGGAGTATGGAACAGGCAGCACCCTCAAATCTTCAGAAGTATGAGATGAACCCCAAAAACTTGGAAAGGTGGATCTCTCTCACACGTACCAACACAGACTATCCCCCAATTTAACTGATCCCCAAAGGTTTTTGATTAAATAGCGGAATAGAAAATATGATCCAAAAAAAGTGTATGTATATCACACGTACACAACCACACTAGGCCCCAATTACTATTGTTTGTACCCCTAAAAGGCTAGATGAGGAGTAGGGGGGGTATGGAACAGGCAGCACCCTCAAACCTTCAGAAGTATGAGATGAACCCCAACAACTTGGAAAGGTGGATCTCTCTCACACGTACCAACACAGACTATCCCCCAATTTAACTGATCCCCAAAGGTTTTTGATTAAATAGCGGAATAGAAAATATGATCCAAAAAAAGTGTATGTATATCACACGTACACAACCACACTGGGCCCCAATTACTATTGTTTGTACCCCTAAAAGGCTAGATGAGGAGTAGGGGGAGTATGGAACAGGCAGCACCCTCAAACCTTCAGAAGTATGAGATGAACCCCAACAACTTGGAAAGGTGGATCTCTCTCACACGTACCAACACAGACTATCCCCCAATTTAACTGATCCCCAAAGGTTTTTGATTAAATAGCGGAATAGAAAATATGATCCAAAAAAAGTGTATGTATATCACACGTACACAACCACACTAGGCCCCAATTACTATTGTTTGTACCCCTAAAAGGCTAGATGAGGAGTAGGGGGGGTATGGAACAGGCAGCACCCTCAAATCTTCAGAAGTATGAGATGAACCCCAAAAACTTGGAAAGGTGGATCTCTCTCACACGTACCAACACAGACTATCCCCCAATTTAACTGATCCCCAAAGGTTTTTGATTAAATAGCGGAATAGAAAATATGATCCAAAAAAAGTGTATGTATATCACACGTACACAACCACACTAGGCCCCAATTACTATTGTTTGTACCCCTAAAAGGCTAGATGAGGAGTAGGGGGAGTATGGAACAGGCAGCACCCTCAAACCTTCAGAAGTATGAGATGAACCCCAACAACTTGGAAAGGTGGATCTCTCTCACACGTACCAACACAGACTATCCCCCAATTTAACTGATCCCCAAAGGTTTTTGATTAAATAGCGGAATAGAAAATATGATCCAAAAAAAGTGTATGTATATCACACGTACACAACCACACTGGGCCCCAATTACTATTGTTTGTACCCCTAAAAGGCTAGATGAGGAGTAGGGGGAGTATGGAACAGGCAGCACCCTCAAACCTTCAGAAGTATGAGATGAACCCCAACAACTTGGAAAGGTGGATCTCTCTCACACGTACCAACACAGACTATCCCCCAATTTAACTGATCCCCAAAGGTTTTTGATTAAATAGCGGAATAGAAAATATGATCCAAAAAAAGTGTATGTATATCACACGTACACAACCACACTAGGCCCCAATTACTATTGTTTGTACCCCTAAAAGGCTAGGAGTAGGGGGAGTATGGAACAGGCAGCACCCTCAAACCTTCAGAAGTATGAGATGAACCCCAACAACTTGGAAAGGTGGATCTCTCTCACACGTACCAACACAGACTATCCCCCAATTTAACTGATCCCCAAAGGTTTTTGATTAAATAGCGGAATAGAAAATATGATCCAAAAAAAGTGTATGTATATCACACGTACACAACCACACTAGGCCCCAATTACTATTGTTTGTACCCCTAAAAGGCTAGATGAGGAGTAGGGGGGGTATGGAACAGGCAGCACCCTCAAACCTTCAGAAGTATGAGATGAACCCCAACAACTTGGAAAGGTGGATCTCTCTCACACGTACCAACACAGACTATCCCCCAATTTAACTGATCCCCAAAGGTTTTTGATTAAATAGCGGAATAGAAAATATGATCCAAAAAAAGTGTATGTATATCACACGTACACAACCACACTAGGCCCCAATTACTATTGTTTGTACCCCTAAAAGGCTAGATGAGGAGTAGGGGGGGTATGGAACAGGCAGCACCCTCAAATCTTCAGAAGTATGAGATGAACCCCAAAAACTTGGAAAGGTGGATCTCTCTCACACGTACCAACACAGACTATCCCCCAATTTAACTGATCCCCAAAGGTTTTTGATTAAATAGCAGAATAGAAAATATGATCCAAAAAAAGTGTATGTATATCACACGTACACAACCACACTAGGCCCCAATTACTATTGTTTGTACCCCTAAAAGGCTAGATGAGGAGTAGGGGGGGTATGGAACAGGCAGCACCCTCAAACCTTCAGAAGTATGAGATGAACCCCAACAACTTGGAAAGGTGGATCTCTCTCACACGTACCAACACAGACTATCCCCCAATTTAACTGATCCCCAAAGGTTTTTGATTAAATAGCGGAATAGAAAATATGATCCAAAAAAAGTGTATGTATATCACACGTACACAACCACACTAGGCCCCAATTACTATTGTTTGTACCCCTAAAAGGCTAGATGAGGAGTAGGGGGGGTATGGAACAGGCAGCACCCTCAAACCTTCAGAAGTATGAGATGAACCCCAACAACTTGGAAAGGTGGATCTCTCTCACACGTACCAACACAGACTATCCCCCAATTTAACTGATCCCCAAAGGTTTTTGATTAAATAGCGGAATAGAAAATATGATCCAAAAAAAGTGTATGTATATCACACGTACACAACCACACTAGGCCCCAATTACTATTGTTTGTACCCCTAAAAGGCTAGATGAGGAGTAGGGGGGGTATGGAACAGGCAGCACCCTCAAATCTTCAGAAGTATGAGATGAACCCCAAAAACTTGGAAAGGTGGATCTCTCTCACACGTACCAACACAGACTATCCCCCAATTTAACTGATCCCCAAAGGTTTTTGATTAAATAGCGGAATAGAAAATATGATCCAAAAAAAGTGTATGTATATCACACGTACACAACCACACTAGGCCCCAATTACTATTGTTTGTACCCCTAAAAGGCTAGATGAGGAGTAGGGGGAGTATGGAACAGGCAGCACCCTCAAACCTTCAGAAGTATGAGATGAACCCCAACAACTTGGAAAGGTGGATCTCTCTCACACGTACCAACACAGACTATCCCCCAATTTAACTGATCCCCAAAGGTTTTTGATTAAATAGCGGAATAGAAAATATGATCCAAAAAAAGTGTATGTATATCACACGTACACAACCACACTGGGCCCCAATTACTATTGTTTGTACCCCTAAAAGGCTAGATGAGGAGTAGGGGGAGTATGGAACAGGCAGCACCCTCAAACCTTCAGAAGTATGAGATGAACCCCAACAACTTGGAAAGGTGGATCTCTCTCACACGTACCAACACAGACTATCCCCCAATTTAACTGATCCCCAAAGGTTTTTGATTAAATAGCGGAATAGAAAATATGATCCAAAAAAAGTGTATGTATATCACACGTACACAACCACACTAGGCCCCAATTACTATTGTTTGTACCCCTAAAAGGCTAGGAGTAGGGGGAGTATGGAACAGGCAGCACCCTCAAACCTTCAGAAGTATGAGATGAACCCCAACAACTTGGAAAGGTGGATCTCTCTCACACGTACCAACACAGACTATCCCCCAATTTAACTGATCCCCAAAGGTTTTTGATTAAATAGCGGAATAGAAAATATGATCCAAAAAAAGTGTATGTATATCACACGTACACAACCACACTAGGCCCCAATTACTATTGTTTGTACCCCTAAAAGGCTAGATGAGGAGTAGGGGGGGTATGGAACAGGCAGCACCCTCAAACCTTCAGAAGTATGAGATGAACCCCAACAACTTGGAAAGGTGGATCTCTCTCACACGTACCAACACAGACTATCCCCCAATTTAACTGATCCCCAAAGGTTTTTGATTAAATAGCGGAATAGAAAATATGATCCAAAAAAAGTGTATGTATATCACACGTACACAACCACACTAGGCCCCAATTACTATTGTTTGTACCCCTAAAAGGCTAGATGAGGAGTAGGGGGGGTATGGAACAGGCAGCACCCTCAAATCTTCAGAAGTATGAGATGAACCCCAAAAACTTGGAAAGGTGGATCTCTCTCACACGTACCAACACAGACTATCCCCCAATTTAACTGATCCCCAAAGGTTTTTGATTAAATAGCAGAATAGAAAATATGATCCAAAAAAAGTGTATGTATATCACACGTACACAACCACACTAGGCCCCAATTACTATTGTTTGTACCCCTAAAAGGCTAGATGAGGAGTAGGGGGGGTATGGAACAGGCAGCACCCTCAAACCTTCAGAAGTATGAGATGAACCCCAACAACTTGGAAAGGTGGATCTCTCTCACACGTACCAACACAGACTATCCCCCAATTTAACTGATCCCCAAAGGTTTTTGATTAAATAGCGGAATAGAAAATATGATCCAAAAAAAGTGTATGTATATCACACGTACACAACCACACTAGGCCCCAATTACTATTGTTTGTACCCCTAAAAGGCTAGATGAGGAGTAGGGGGGGTATGGAACAGGCAGCACCCTCAAACCTTCAGAAGTATGAGATGAACCCCAACAACTTGGAAAGGTGGATCTCTCTCACACGTACCAACACAGACTATCCCCCAATTTAACTGATCCCCAAAGGTTTTTGATTAAATAGCGGAATAGAAAATATGATCCAAAAAAAGTGTATGTATATCACACGTACACAACCACACTAGGCCCCAATTACTATTGTTTGTACCCCTAAAAGGCTAGGAGTAGGGGGAGTATGGAACAGGCAGCACCCTCAAACCTTCAGAAGTATGAGATGAACCCCAACAACTTGGAAAGGTGGATCTCTCTCACACGTACCAACACAGACTATCCCCCAATTTAACTGATCCCCAAAGGTTTTTGATTAAATAGCGGAATAGAAAATATGATCCAAAAAAAGTGTATGTATATCACACGTACACAACCACACTAGGCCCCAATTACTATTGTTTGTACCCCTAAAAGGCTAGATGAGGAGTAGGGGGAGTATGGAACAGGCAGCACCCTCAAACCTTCAGAAGTATGAGATGAACCCCAACAACTTGGAAAGGTGGATCTCTCTCACACGTACCAACACAGACTATCCCCCAATTTAACTGATCCCCAAAGGTTTTTGATTAAATAGCGGAATAGAAAATATGATCCAAAAAAAGTGTATGTATATCACACGTACACAACCACACTAGGCCCCAATTACTATTGTTTGTACCCCTAAAAGGCTAGATGAGGAGTAGGGGGGGTATGGAACAGGCAGCACCCTCAAACCTTCAGAAGTATGAGATGAACCCCAACAACTTGGAAAGGTGGATCTCTCTCACACGTACCAACACAGACTATCCCCCAATTTAACTGATCCCCAAAGGTTTTTGATTAAATAGCGGAATAGAAAATATGATCCAAAAAAAGTGTATGTATATCACACGTACACAACCACACTAGGCCCCAATTACTATTGTTTGTACCCCTAAAAGGCTAGATGAGGAGTAGGGGGGGTATGGAACAGGCAGCACCCTCAAATCTTCAGAAGTATGAGATGAACCCCAAAAACTTGGAAAGGTGGATCTCTCTCACACGTACCAACACAGACTATCCCCCAATTTAACTGATCCCCAAAGGTTTTTGATTAAATAGCGGAATAGAAAATATGATCCAAAAAAAGTGTATGTATATCACACGTACACAACCACACTAGGCCCCAATTACTATTGTTTGTACCCCTAAAAGGCTAGATGAGGAGTAGGGGGGGTATGGAACAGGCAGCACCCTCAAACCTTCAGAAGTATGAGATGAACCCCAACAACTTGGAAAGGTGGATCTCTCTCACACGTACCAACACAGACTATCCCCCAATTTAACTGATCCCCAAAGGTTTTTGATTAAATAGCGGAATAGAAAATATGATCCAAAAAAAGTGTATGTATATCACACGTACACAACCACACTAGGCCCCAATTACTATTGTTTGTACCCCTAAAAGGCTAGATGAGGAGTAGGGGGGGTATGGAACAGGCAGCACCCTCAAACCTTCAGAAGTATGAGATGAACCCCAACAACTTGGAAAGGTGGATCTCTCTCACACGTACCAACACAGACTATCCCCCAATTTAACTGATCCCCAAAGGTTTTTGATTAAATAGCGGAATAGAAAATATGATCCAAAAAAAGTGTATGTATATCACACGTACACAACCACACTGGGCCCCAATTACTATTGTTTGTACCCCTAAAAGGCTAGATGAGGAGTAGGGGGAGTATGGAACAGGCAGCACCCTCAAACCTTCAGAAGTATGAGATGAACCCCAACAACTTGGAAAGGTGGATCTCTCTCACACGTACCAACACAGACTATCCCCCAATTTAACTGATCCCCAAAGGTTTTTGATTAAATAGCGGAATAGAAAATATGATCCAAAAAAAGTGTATGTATATCACACGTACACAACCACACTGGGCCCCAATTACTATTGTTTGTACCCCTAAAAGGCTAGATGAGGAGTAGGGGGAGTATGGAACAGGCAGCACCCTCAAACCTTCAGAAGTATGAGATGAACCCCAACAACTTGGAAAGGTGGATCTCTCTCACACGTACCAACACAGACTATCCCCCAATTTAACTGATCCCCAAAGGTTTTTGATTAAATAGCGGAATAGAAAATATGATCCAAAAAAAGTGTATGTATATCACACGTACACAACCACACTAGGCCCCAATTACTATTGTTTGTACCCCTAAAAGGCTAGATGAGGAGTAGGGGGGGTATGGAACAGGCAGCACCCTCAAACCTTCAGAAGTATGAGATGAACCCCAACAACTTGGAAAGGTGGATCTCTCTCACACGTACCAACACAGACTATCCCCCAATTTAACTGATCCCCAAAGGTTTTTGATTAAATAGCGGAATAGAAAATATGATCCAAAAAAAGTGTATGTATATCACACGTACACAACCACACTAGGCCCCAATTACTATTGTTTGTACCCCTAAAAGGCTAGGAGTAGGGGGAGTATGGAACAGGCAGCACCCTCAAACCTTCAGAAGTATGAGATGAACCCCAACAACTTGGAAAGGTGGATCTCTCTCACACGTACCAACACAGACTATCCCCCAATTTAACTGATCCCCAAAGGTTTTTGATTAAATAGCGGAATAGAAAATATGATCCAAAAAAAGTGTATGTATATCACACGTACACAACCACACTAGGCCCCAATTACTATTGTTTGTACCCCTAAAAGGCTAGATGAGGAGTAGGGGGAGTATGGAATAGGCAGCACCCTCAAATCTTCAGAAGTATGAGATTGTGTTCACTGTACCCCACAAAGATTGAGTTCACTGCACCCCACAATGATTGTGTTCACTGCACCCCACAAAGATTGTGTTCACTGCACCTCACAAAGATTGTGTTCACTGTACCCCCCAAAGATTGTGTTCACTGCACCCCACAAAGATTCTGTTCACTGTACCCCACAAAGATTGTGTTCACTGCACCCTAAAAGGATTTTGTTCACTGCACCCCACAAAGATTGTGTTCACTGCACCCTAAAAGGATGTTGTTCACTGCACCCCAAAAAGATTGTGTTCACTGTACCCCCCCAAAGATTGTGTTCACTGCACCCCACAAAGATTGTGTTCACTGCACCCCAAAAAGATTGTGTTCACTGTACCCCCCAAAGATTGTGTTCACTGCACCCCAAAAAGATTGTGTTCACTGTACCCCCCAAAGATTGTGTTCACTGCACCCCACAAAGATTCTGTTCACTGTACCCCACAAAGATTGTGTTCACTGCACCCCAAAAAGATTGTGTTCACTGTACCCCCCCAAAGATTGTGTTCACTGCACCCCACAAAGATTCTGTTCACTGCACCCCACAAAGGATTTTGTTCACTGCACCCCAAAAAGATTGTGTTCACTGCACCCCAAAAAGGATTTTGATCACTGCACCCCAAAAAGGATGTTGTTCACTGCACCCCAAAAATGATTTTGTTCACTCCACCCCAAAAAGATTGTGTTCACTGCACCCCACAAAGATTGTGTTCACTGCACCCCAAAAAGATTGTGTTCACTGTACCCCCCAAAGATTGTGTTCACTGCACCCCACAAAGATTCTGTTCACTGTACCCCACAAAGATTGTGTTCACTGCACCCCAAAAAGATTGTGTTCACTGCACCCCAAAAAGGATGTTGTTCACTGCACCCCAAAAAGGATGTTGTTCACTCCACCCCAAAAAGATTGTGTTCACTGCACCCCACAAAGATTGTGTTCACTGCACCCCAAAAAGATTGTGTTCACTGCACCCCAAAAATGATTTTGTTCACTGCACCCCAAAAAGGATTTTGTTCACTGCACCCCAAAAAGGATGTTGTTCACTCCACCCCAAAAAGATTGTGTTCACTGCACCCCAAAAAGATTGTGTTCACTGCACCCCACAAAGGATTTTGTTCACTGCACCCCAAAAAGATTGTGTTCACTGCACCCCAAAAAGGATGTTGTTCACTGCACCCCAAAAAGGATTTTGTTCACTGCACCCCAAAAAGATTGTGTTCACTGCACCCCACAAAGGATTTTGTTCACTGCACCCCACAAAGATTGTGTTCACTGCACACCAAAAAGGATTGTGTTCACTGCACCCCAAAAAGATTTTGTTCACTGCACCCCAAAAAGATTGTGTTCACTGCAGCCCAAAAAGATTGTGTTCACTGCAGCCCAAAAAGATTGTGTTCACTGCAGCCCAAAAAGATTGTGTTCACTGCAGCTCACACACAGAAAAATGGATGTGGATCACTGACACCTGCCTATCTCCAATCCCACACCACACAGCAATATCGATTGTAGTTTGTAGAACACAGTTTCCCTAAAATTCAGCAGACTCTGTCCCTAACAGGATTGAGAAGAGATCGTAGATCAGGATTGAGTGCAGATTCACCCCACCCCCCACACAGCAATATCGATTGTAGTTTGTAGAAGACACTGACCCTATAATTCAGCAGACTCTATCCCTAAAATGCCTACAACTCGCCCTGCCTAAACACTCCGACCTGTCCCTCAATTCTATCCGGACACAAATGGTTTTTTCCTGCCTATCTTTCCCTAATCAGCAGCCAGCACATTGATGTGTGCTCTGTCCCTTAGCTAAGCAGCAGAATGACGCTGCTGCGGCGGCTGCCTCGAACTTATAAAGACTTGGTCACATGCTTCAGACGGCCAATCACAGCTACTAAGACATTTGCAGGCATGGCTGGGATGGCTTAAGGCACACCAGTTAAACGATTGTTGATTGGCTGTTGAAAGCCCACCATGAAAAGAGCGCCAAAGCATGCAAAACCCGGAAATAAAACGACCGAACACGGATTTTTACCCGAACATACAGTAAAGTGTCCGTGTCCGTGTTCGGGTAAAAAAAAATCCAATTATTCGGTACGAACACGAATAATACAGTCCGTGTTCGCTCAACACCAAATCAAATTCACTCTGGCAGTACTATGACTACGCTCACCAAGTGATGAACAGCTCACTTTTTATGATCCTACTAAAGCTGAATCTTTCCTTCACTTGATTAACCCGGAGGCCCATTCCAGCCTCTCTCCCAGGCCACCATCTGTCTCCCGTCCTCTGGACCACCAGAGCCACAGATCAGACCCTCAAAAATGTCTCAAATCCTCAGGCTCTGAAAGCTGTGCAGATTCCGCTGACTCTACCGCCCTAATCTATAGGCTCTATCTGGCAAACAGGTAATAATTTGTAACCTGGGTTACCTTGGTATTATTACTGTCAGTTTTTATGGAATGTTCTATGTTTAATCATTTTGCTCTCTGCAGGACTTTCTCTTTTTGTCTTTTCCCATGTCACTGACCGCTTCTCCACAGACGCATCCATCGCTCAGGCCAGTACAAGGGATGACAGCTGGCTTTACTCAGACAGGCACCCACATTTGTCCATGACCTTGGACGGGCTCTTGGGAGACGGTTCCTCTCAGTGCTACCATGCGGAAAAAAGTGAAGTCACCACTTGCTGTGTTGAATTGGTTTATTCTTACCCTACAAGTGTTTTTTATCACTTATTCTGTTGTTGATCTCCGGAGTATTTTACACACTTTAGCCTTCAATAGTACATTCCTGACCCCATGGATGATACTTTTGGGCCCCCTGTCTCCCTACTTATATCCCCAGCAGCAGCACCCTTGTAACTACACCCAGTTCCTCACATCCTCGCTCTAAACAACCCCCATGAGAGCAACTTCATGGACTATGAAGAGGCTCAGATCCCCCATCAAAAGACTAAAAATTCTCTGCTACCTCAAGAGGTAAAAAACCCGCATCACCCCACTCCAAGAAACACATCTTAAAACTCCTAATTTTGTACGCATGAAGAAATTATGGGTGGGCGCGGTTTTTGAGTCCGAGGCAGTTAGGAGGGAAGCCGGAGTACTCATACTAATACACAAAAACCTTTCATGCAAGATAACCTCTGTAGACACCGATAATTAAGGGCATTTTATTACAGCTCAGCTATACCTCCAAAATAAAGATCTCCAAATTTCCAATGTCTATGCTCCCAGTAGTCCAGGCTGGTCCTTCTTTTGTGAGTTATCGACTAAACTTTTGATGACATTTAATGACATTAACATTCTCATGCACCCTATTGATAAGTCTGTCTCTAAATGCTCCTAGAAGAAATACAAAACCCTTGTCAAACCTTTTGCCTCTACTATAGACTCTCTGCACTTGACAGATGTCTGACGTCTTTTCCATCCTGCAGAAGTAGAGTTCACTTTTTCTCTCCCCCGCATAATACGCTCTCCAGAATTAATTATATTTTTAGTACTGATAGTCTCATCCCTCAAATAACGGATGCAGAAATCCATGATTTTTCAATCTTGGACCATGCTCAGATATCAGTGTCAGTCGAAGACCCCATTTCCCAAAACAACCCCTGCCTATGGCGCTTCCCTTCCTACCTCCCGAACAATACTCATTTTCAAATCTTTATGGGGAAAGCTTGGGAGGAATTTTCATCCTTTAACTTGGCTTACAAAGACAACTCTAATCTTTTTTGGGAGGCTGGCAAAGCCTGTCCAAAGGGCTGGGTAATCTCCTATGCTGCTTCATTTAGGAAACGGGCCTTGACAAACTATCGGGAAGTCAGTTCCTGTCTAAATACAGCTCAGTACTCCCTAGCATCCAATAACACCCCCAAACATAGATCCAAGTGGCATGACGCTAAGCAAGCCTTTGACTCCTGGGCCGAGAAATTGGAATTGATGAAACAAGCACATATGGAAGCTGCTTTCCACAAATTTGGGAACAACTCAGGTACACAATTTTAGCCAAACTGTGTAGGGGCCCCCATAGTCCCACTTTTATCACTTGTCTCTGTGATTCTACAGGTAACTTTAAATGTCTTCCACAAGAAGTTAGTAGTTATGTTCCCTTTCTACACCTCTTTTATGCTCATGACCTTATGGATCATAACCTAGCACAGAGCTTACTAGACATCTACATTCTACATCTCCCCAAAGTCTCTCAATCCAAACTTGAACATTTAAATTTGCCCTTTTCTATGTCTGAACTCTCCAACACTAATAAACTTTTATCCCCCAACAAGGCCTTTGATCCCGATGGCTTTACAGGTGAATTTCTCAAATCATTTCAAGGTACTATGGAACCAATGACTATGATTTTATAGTCATTGGCTTCAGTTGCTTGGCTCACCAGTTACACTACTGAAGGGTATTAAACTTATGGTGTCACATTCCCCGCCCACCCTATGGACAAGGCGGGGGTATTCTTTCCTGGGATCATCCACTCCCCTTCCCCTTTATATATTATGGAACCAACACTTTTAGAGATTTATAATGGGATTTGGGCTGGAGGCTCCTATCTACCCACCAGCAATCAAGCCATCATCAAACTTCTATCAAAAAAGGGGAAAGACCCACAAGAACAAGGCTCATATAGGCCTATCTCCCTTTTAAACTTGGACGTCAAAATCCTATTAAAAATTGTTGCTATTAGGCTTGTTTATTTATTCCTCTCTTTAATCCATTCAGCACAGTTTGGTTTTGTGAAGGGCAGAATGGATCCCTCAACATTCACAAAGTCATGATGGTCCTGGAACATGCTAAAATCAACACTGGGAAAGACTACGCCATTATCACCCTAGATGCAGAGAAAGCCTTTGATAATGTTAGCTTTGAATGGCTAATGTTGGTTCTCTCCAGATAAGACTTCTCCTCCGGTCCGTTCAGCTACCTTGTTGAGACTATATCGGCTTCTCCCTCAGCAAAGCTGGACATGGCGGGCCTCCTAACAGATAGCTTCCGACTATTTAAAGGCACTTGGCAGGGGTGTCCCCTTTCCCATTTACTCTTTAATCTAGCCCTTGAACCCCTTTCTAGATACTGTACCTTTCTGAGATAGCCCCACTGCACAGGATTCATATTGGTTATTCAGAAATGTGCACTGCTCTATTCAAGGATGATGTACTCATTTTTTCTGCAAACCTCACCTCCAAAATGGCCACCATTAAAAATGTCTTTGACAAGTTTAGGGCCTGCTCTGGCCTGTGCATATTTTTCAGTAAAAGCGAGATACTGCCCCTTGGCTTAGTACCCAACCCCTCATGGATCTTCTCTTCCCCTTTCTTTATAGAGAAATCCGAGATCACGTATCATGTAAAAAAATACCCTTTTTCTTTGTATACACTTAATTACAGGCATACCCCGTTTTAAGTACACTCACTTTACGTACAGTTGCGAGTACGGACACAGCCTGGTCAGCTTGGCATGGCACTACTCCCGGTTTTTAACATTGGCGTCTATGGGAAATCTTGGTCAGCTTGACATGGCATTGCTCCCAAACCATAAGTGACAGGGATACCAAACTTAGGGAGCACTGAGAGGGGAGTAGAACATATCCTATTTGTGGCCGGCCAGCTTGCCTAGGTAATCTACCATGACATAGTCCAGGATACCCTTAACATGCTCCCCAAGCTTGGTGTCCTTGTCACTTATGGGGAGCATTGCCATGTCTAGCTGACCAAGATTTCCTATGGAGTTAGTGTATTTACATGCATTGAAAAATGAAAAAAGGTATTGCTTCACTTTAAGTACATTTTCATTTTACATACATGCTCTGCTCCCATTGTGTACTTAAAAGTGGGGTATGCCTGTACCCTCTTCCTATACAGGAACTGATACAGGAGAACTGGATGGATCTACCCTTATCACTTCTACAGATAAGGCATTAGGACCCCATGCTGACTATACAGTATGCTTGTTGCTGGTAGGTGCCCCAGGAGTATTGAAGCTCAATGTCACCAGGAGTCAGTATTATTACCCTCACATATGTATTTCATTATTGGTGTACTTTAAAAATACATTATAATAGTTTGGATCCATTGTGTTTTTAAATTTTACCATTTTCTTAAGTTTTGTTACATTCAAATCTCTATTTTTTATTTATTTTGTTTTTCATTTTACAAGTAAAAATATAATATCACACTGGTTTTTCAGGGCATTTGACATTTTCATATAAAATTTAGCAGTAGATGCTCTGTTTTGCCTAATTAACTGTTTACAAGGGCCCAAATGTAAAGAAGAAGGGGAAAAGAGGTGTGCCATCCCTTTTGGCTGTAAATGTATCACTGAGCTTCAGGTATTCATCTCTGCAACTGGTAATGAATGCTTAATTCACCAATAACTCTGCAATTCTTGTTTGCAACTCAATTAAGCCAAACTTAGAGGCCCATTGCAGTCAATGAATGGTGAATCTTAACTCCCATGTTATATTCTTTTCTTTTCTATCTCAATTAGCTCTCTCATATTGAATATATGGTCATTATATTTTCTATTAGCTTGCTTACAAAGATATATGTAATAATTATTATATTAACATCATTCACGGGCAGGTCCCTACTGTGCATGCGCTTTCGGGGTAAGGAGGAGGGGGCCAAACTTTTGAGGGACAGCGCCACGGCGCCGTCTCCCAGAAGTGGGGAAGGGTACCTGTCAAAAACAGGTATCCGTCCCCCCCTCCCCCCTGAAAGGTGCCAAATGTGGCAACGGAGGGGGGGAGGAAGCAAATGAGCGGAAGTTCTACTTTTGGGTGGAACGCCGCTTTAAATTCCGGTCCTGGTTACGACTAATAGGCAAACTAATGTAAAAAAGGCATGCCAGCAGCAGAACATATTTAATCAGAGATAATAGCCTAAATGTACTAGAGACAAACAGAACATGCAGGTATTATATTACAAGAGACAAAAAATGTTTTAAAGTAGTGTAAAACTGGCAAGCAGCAGGACAATATTAATGTGCAAGGCTATTAATGTACTATAGGCAAAGAGCACTGGCAAGGTTTTACTACAAAAATTAAGACATAGCGGGGATACAGCAGTATACACTTGGCCAGAAGGACAGTCTAATATGTGATAGTAGGCCTAACTAGTGTTTGCCTAACTTTTATTTTAGCTATAATGGTGGGAGTGCAATAAATAGGAGTAATATAATATTACCATTATTTTTTTTTTTTTAAATAAGGATGGGGGGAGGGAGGAATATGTTTGCTAATATTTGAGTATGCAGTGATTTGGAATTCTAAAGTGCTCATTTATTAAACAATTGCATTTGTATACACAATCCAGTTTGTTTTTTTTGTTTTTTTTTTGTTTTTTTAGATGTATTTCTTAAAAACTTCAACCACTTAATACATCCCAGTTTCCAGTGCATAGCTGTTGACTATTTTTGCAAGGCGAGGAAAAAATATGAATCAGGCTTTGAAAAATAAATAGTCCTTTTTGTTAGTACACTACAGGAAATAATATGTTTTGTTCTGTAAAGTGCTGGTAGTGTCCCATTCTCTTACATATTCACAGGTAAAGTTGAATGGAAGCTATACTGCTGCTTACTCGCTGATTCAAATGCTGCTCAATTCTCCTTGTAGATAGCATGAAAGAAAAGGATATATATATATGGCAAGCAATATGAGAAAGACCCCAGCAGAAATCACATAAAGAGATTGGAGAAGGGAAAAGGTAGGATAAGAATAATTGCTACTCTGTCCTTCCCTGGGGGAAGAGCAGTCAAACAGAAAGAAAAAAAATGGAAGAAATAAGAATTTCTCTTCTGGAAAATATATAAAATGCCTTCATTTTTCTGTTTGATATCTGCATTAAACAAAAAGAAATGGATTCTTATTATAAGGAAAAATAAAGTGTTCAACACCAGAATTTAAAACACACCTATGTAGGATACTTTGGGTTTAGGGCCCTTTTCACAAGGGCGGTGGTTCCGCCGCTGGTAAAAGCATGTTTTGTTATTTTGAAATTCCAACACTCCTGGCACAAAGATTACTCACATTTGTACATTGCAATTATATGCAATTATATGCGATTACCTGCGTTTACATGCGGCTGCGTTTAGCCTTGCCTTTTGTATAGCAACTATTTACTTATTTTTTTCTTTGTACTGCTATTAACTGTGTTTATATACATATAGCTCCTGGACACTGTCAACTATATTTTTCTTAAATGCACAAAACCATATATTATGAAAATGATGTTAAATGCAATGTGTGAATGGGGTCATAGGGATGCATTGTTTGCATTTAGCTGCGGTAAATAAGTTCCTCTATCCGCAGCTAAAAGCTGAAATCTAGCGGCTTGTGTGAAAGGGGCCTAAACCAAAGATGCTTAAGCAGATAAATAGTTAGCAATACTGTATATTATACAATAAAAGATACATATCATAATACATTAAATAACCTTGCAAGTGTATAAAGAGCATATCCCAAGTAGCCAGTTAAAGTTCTCATGCCATTTACCTTACTGGGGTACAGTTCATGTAAAAAAATATCAATGAAGAATAATAGCACATATTTTAAAAGTGTAGATGCAGATTAATGGCTATCAATACTGTATACTTTATAATGCAGAATGTATAGCACATTACAATAAAATATTTGTAAACCAAACAGCCAATTAGAGTTCATCTACTATTTACTTTCTAAGGAGCGCATGTATAAAAGATTAGCAAACAGAAGCACATTCTGTGGCTTTGACCGTCCTCCATTTAGGAGTCCACATTTGCTGACAGTGCCGGTCAATAAAAAGAATTACCAGAGCAGCAAAAGTTGAAGAATATGAAAAATATGTAAACTCTATTAAATTAAGCTTTACTATGTTTATGTCATTTTAATTTTTATTTTCAACACTTGTACATCTACAATCAGTGATCTGCCCTTTAAAAAAGACTGCTAGGAAAACCTAGTTTTTATATGAAAGTTTCAGTTTTTTATAGACTATAAAATGGAGACAGGAAAATCTAAAAGAAGCCAAATAAATGCTTTCAGTTTCTCCCCAAGTCATAAATTGTCACTTGGTTTTTCACCAATGTTTAAAAGTTGGGAATCTGCAACTTCATAGAATAAAACCTATTAAAAAGCAAACAGTAATGTAATTTTTTTTTTAAAAGGTCAAGATGTAGTGAAATCTTAAAAGTAATTATTACCACAAAGTTAAAGGAAAGTCCCTTCACTCTGCATTGGAAGTAATAGTTTTCTTTAGGTTTAGGAAGGTGTAATTTGCAAGTAAAAAGTTGTTTCCAACCATCAAAATCTATCTTTAAACAAAGTTTGCTGGATTATTTTCTGCTGTGCCATATTAAAGTAAACATAAGCAGATAAAATGCTCGGATGAGCGGTAAGGTTTCAGGATCTGTTTAGAGAAAGCTAAAATCAAAAGATGCTTGAAACCACTAGTTGGATGGAATTAGTTCTTCTGAAGATTTCTGCTCTGGAAGTGCTTTGTCTTCACCATACAGCGTGGTCCATAGGATGGCCTTATGGTGTCTGGCAGTTGAATAGACCAAGATGCTTCATTGTCAGTGACAACATTTCAGATACAACCTGGTGTAGAAGAGTGGTCATCTGTATAAGCTAAAGGTTATAGTTAGGGGGTTAACAGAAATGAGTCTTGAAATTAGAGTGGGGAATAAAAAGATCAGAAAACACTGCAAAAAAAGATTTGGGAATAAACAGATCAAAAATCACAGCTTTAGCACAAATTAGAGTGAGGCAAAAGCAAAATTGAAGCAAGGTCAGGACAAAGGAGGTCTGTAGCTATGGTCAGTGTGAAAATGATAAAAAAAAGCTATACAAATGTGCTAACAAGCACTTCACTTAAAAGCTGTACAATTTGCTTTTAAAAAAGGAGTCAGATCAGGATGTGGACTGACACAAGGTGGACAGGGTGCCTAAGGGCATAAGAGAAACCCTGATGTACCTACCTGAACAATCTGGAATGTGGGAGAACCCAGGAGAGGCACAAGGGTTTTGTAAATATATAGTATTATTTTGTATACCGTATAACAGAAGGTATATCATGGCCAGGATCATAATGTTTTGTTTTTTAAGGGTTAGCCTTCCACATTTTCAGCAACAGCCCAAAAAAAATGACGTTTTCATCCTGGCTGGGCTTTTGCTCCTTTGTCGGATTGTAAATTAAGAGAGCCTCAATCACCCCCACTTTCAGATAAGCCCAACTACCAAAAATATAATTTTCCTTCACATTATAATTTCCACTATAGCAGACATCTTTGTTTAAAGTGGTTGTAAACATCTGAAATAAAAAAGGAACAAAGCATATCACTCTATAGTGTGTATTAGCTGCAGTCCTAAGCATCAAATGTGGTTTCTGTCTAATCTCTATTCCTTCTGCTATCTGCATTAGTCACTTCTGACAGACTAATCTGACACCACAGAATCTCGGAAGATGGCCCCCACCCCCAACAGCACACCAGTGATTAACAGCCTCAGATGTGCATGTTTCCCACGAGACTGTGTAGGGGGGTATCCTTTCCCTCCACTCAGATCTCAGATTACACTCAGCTTCCAACTTTATGCTGTGCAATGTGTAATTTAAGATCACCGTCCCCAGCCTATTGCAGTTGAAAAATAATCTTTGATCTGTGTGCTTTAGAAGGCTGCAGAAGACTGTTTATCTGCAGTGCTGCAGATAAACAGGCATAACTTATATAGGAGGATTTTTTTCATCTTTGTGCATTAAATGAGTCTTGTCTTCAGTGAGTATATGTAAGGGATTACAAGCTCTTTAAGTTGTAAAAGTAGGCCCATGGGTTGAACTGGTTGGACTGGTCACTGGTGTCTTTTTTCAACCTTACCAACTATGTAACACGTATAGCTAAAATAGGGTGTGGGGTTTGTTAAGATAATGAAGATAAAAAGCATATTCCAGATTCCATTACACTCTGTAGTCTTAGGTTGTAGCCTATATTACTGTTCTTCAGATCTGGGCATGTATGGTGTCTTAGGTAGTAGTCCATGTCTCCATTCTTCAGTTTTAGGCAAGTGGAGTGGCTGTGCACTCTGTGAAATTGCGACAAATGATCTTTGTCTTATTGGCAACAACATATCAAATGACTGGTAAAGCAGAAGCTGTTGTGTCATGAAGGCTGTTGATAAATGTAAAGTTGTATAGTTATCTAAATTTCCTTATTACCTACATATAAACACACACACACTCATATACCTCAAATACTGTAATTTTGGAAATTAAATTGCAGAACCCTTAGGCAGAAAAATAGCTGAATGCATTCAATTACGTTTTTATGCCATCCTCATCAATATAATAAAATTTAAAAAAAAATCACTAAATACTTTTTAATTAAAGTGGTATTAAAGCTTTGTTTCTGTTTGTTTTGTTTTTTAAAATAACAAACATGCTCTACTTATCAGCTCTGTGCAGTAGTTTTGCACAGACCAGCTCTGATCCTCTTCTTTTCAAGGTCCCCCTGTGGCACTCCTAGCTCTCCCCCCTCGAGCAGTGCCCCCAGAGAAAGCCACTTGCCTTGGGGGCAATTGCTTCTGAGCCACTGCTCCATGCATCCATAAGACACATAGAGCCACGGCTTCCCCCCCCCCACTCTCTCCTCATTGGATGACTGGCTGTAATTGACAGCTGTGGGAGTCAACGGGCTCCTTCTGCTGTCTCAGCCAATGAGGAGAGAGAATCCAAGGACAGCCGAGGCTATTGTAGGCATCACTGGATTGGAGGGAACTCAGGTAAGGATTGGGGGGACTGGAGGGGGCCACTGCACAAAGAAGATTTTTTTTACATTCATGCATAGAATGATTGAGGGTAAAAAAAAAAAAAAATACAATTCTGCCTTTAGAACTACTTTAGATTTTTAAAGCGGTGACATGACTGTTGGTCGGTACACTATTCATAGGCTTTAAAGGGGTGGGGGCAGATTTTCTTGGAGAGCACAAATGAGACCAGGAATGTGGAGTTCCTGGGCAGCCACGTGACAAAGGTTCAACAACACATATGAATAAAATGCAGTGATTAGTGGGTTATGTTTTATTAGGTTTACATAAAGTTTAACCATGAGCGCAGTACCTCTTTCATAACTGGCATACCTGTCAAGAGATTTGGTATAACAAAGACTGATCAGATACAGCATCTTGGAAAGATTTAATTGAGATGATCAGATATTACGCAAGAAATGTATGTTTTGGCATCACTAGGTGCCAATATATACAGTAATGTAAAAAATGTAAGTACACCCCATGGAAACTGTTGACTTTTTCAACATCTGAACAGGCAAACGTTAGATCCTTATTGAAAGAATGCCAATAGATAAAAGTGATATACCTGAATAAAAAGACATATATATATATATATATATATAACTTTTCAACACAAATATCAATATATGTAATGGTTTACTGTGGAGAAAGTAAGTACACCATTGACTTAAGAAGCTGGCATTGCCCCCTTTAGTAGAAATATCTTCTTGTAGGTGTTTTGCACAGCAGTCTATCAGTCTGTGACAATATCTTAGTGAGATTAAAATAAAGACAAAGTTCCTGCACTGTTTAATTCACTTCAGCCTCTACGAGCATCCCATACGAAATTGAAGATATACATAACATTATCAGGACATTTAGGTACATACAGTATCTCACAAAGTGAGTACATCCCTCACATTTTTCTAAATATTTTATTACATCTTTTCATGTGACATCACTGAAGAAATTACACTTTGCTACAATGTAAAGTAGTGAGTGTACAGCTTGTATAACAGTGTAAATTTCTCACTCTCACTCTCTCATACTGGTCACTGAAAGTTCAACATGGCACCTCATGACAAAGAACTCTCTGAGGATCTGAAAAAAAGAATTGTTGCTCTACATAAAGATGGCCTAGGCTATAAGAAGATTGCCAAGACCCTGAAACTGAGCTGCAGCACGGTGGCCAAGACCATACAGCAGTTTAACAGGACAGGTTCCATTCAGAACAGGCTTCGACATGGTCAACCAAAGAAGTTGAGTGCACGTGCTCAGCGTCATATTCAGAGGTTGTCTTTGGGAAATGGACGTATGAGTGCTGCCAGCATTGCTTCAGAGGTTGAAGGGGTGGGGGTCAGCCTGTCAGTGCTCAGACCATACGCTGCACACTGCATCAAATTGGTCTGCCTAGCTGTCGTCCCAGAAGGAAGTCTCTTATAAGGATGATGCACAAAAAAGCCCGCAAACAGTTTGCTGAAGACAAGCAGACTAAGGACGTGGACTACTGGAACCATGTCCTGTGGTTTGATAAGACCAAGATAAACTTATTTGGTTCAGATGGTGTCAAGCGTGTGTGGTGACAACCAGGTGAGGAGTACAAAGACAAGTGTGTCTTGCCTACAGTTAAGCATGGTGGTGGGAGTGTCATGGTCTGGGGGTGCATGAGTGCTACCGGCACTGGGGAGCTACAGTTCCTTGAGGGAACCATGAATGCCAACATGTACTGTGACATACTGTAGCAGAGCATGATCCCCTCCCTTGGGAGACTGGGCCGCAGGGCAGTATTCCAACATGATAATGACCCCAAACACACCTCCAAGACGACCACTGCTGTGCTAAAGAAGCTGAGAGTAAAGGTAATGGACTCTCCAGGCATGTCTCCAGATCTAAACCCTATTGAACATCTGTGGGGCATCCTCTAACGGAAGGTGGAGGAGTGCAAGGTCTCTAACATCCACCAGCTCCATGATGTTGTCATGGAGCAGTGGAAGAGGACTCCAGTGGCAACCTGTGAAGCTCTGTGTTTAGATATTTTGAGGGAACAGCAAACTTACACTGGTATACAAGCTGTGCACTCACTACTAGGGTTGAGCAAACACGGACTGTATTGTTCGGGATCGTACCGGACTTTTGGGTTTTCGGTACCCGGACACAGACCCGAACATTTTACTGCATATTCGGGATAGAGTCCGTTGTTCGGTTGTTTTGGCGAGGTTTTAATGGTGAGGTTTCAATAGCTGCAGGACAGCCAATCAACAAGCGTTTAACTAGTGTGCCCTTAGAAGCCATCACAGCCATGCCTACTAATGGCATGGCTGTGATTGGCCAGTGCAGAATGTGACCCAGCCTCTATATAAGCTGGAGTCACTTAGCGCCGCACATCACTCTGCTCTAACTATTGTAGGGACAGGTTCCTGCTGCTACTTATTTGAGGGAGAGATAGGAGATTATTGTAGGGGCAGGCTGGAGATTGCTTTCAGGGAAAGAATAGGACACAGGACAGAAGAATGTTCTTTAATCAAACAGCGATCTACATCGATTTTATTGTGTGGGGGTGCAGTGCACAAACTTTTTGCCCTGACCTGAGCCCAGTGAGGAGGAGGAGGGAGAAAAAAAAAACTTTTATCAGTCTGTTAGGTGGGCGGCGTGCGGCATGCAGCGGACATTTAATGCAAGCTCAGTGCATATGTGTCTGCTTAATCTGGATTTAAAATATTTCATATTTTACTGTGACATACAGCATTTAGACACTGCTGTTCTAATTTGCTATTCAAAAATCACCAATTTAAAGGGAATTTTTTTTTTCATTTTTTCCTTTATATGTTAATGTGAGATAAAGCCTTTAGACACTTCTGTTTTCTAATCTGCTCTTCAAAAATCACCAATTAATGGGAAAAATAAATTTTTTTCATTCATACGTTACTGTGAGATACACTCTTTGGATACTATTGTTCTATTCCGCTATTCAATAAACACCCATTTAGGGGAAAAAATGTAATTGCGGCCTAGTCTGCATATGTTACTGTGAGATACACCCTTTGTATACTGTTGTTCTATGCCGCTATTCAATAAACACCCATTTAGGGAAAAAATATTAAATTGCGGCCTAGTCTGTATCTGTACGTGTGAGATACACCCTTTGGATACTGTTGTTCTATTCTGCTATTCAATAAACACCCATTTAGGGGAAGGAAAGATATTAAATTGTGGCTTAGTCTGTGTCTGTACGTGTGAGATACACCCTTTGGATACTGTTGTTCTATTCTGCTATTCAATAAACACCCATTTAGGGGAAAGAAAGATATTAAATTGCAGCCTAGTCTGTATCTATACGTGTGAGATACACCCTTTGGATACTGTTGTTCTATTCTGCTATTCAATAAACACCCATTTAGGGGAAAGAAAGATATTAAATTGTGGCCTAGTCTGTATCTGTACATGTGAGATGCACCCTTTGGATAGTGTTGTTATATTCTGCTATTCAATAAACACCCATTTAGGAAAAAAATATTAAATTGCGGCCTAGTCTGTATGTGTACGTGTGAGATACACCCTTTACATACTGTTGTTCTATTCTGCTACTCAATAAACACTCATTTAGGGGAAAATTAATAATTTTACAGTGTTTGCTGATTATGTTACTGTGAGATACACCCTTTAAATTTGTTTGGCGCATCTCCTTCCACCACTGAGGATTGCAGGGCGCTTCAGTTTGCCTCCTGTTGCTAACTCCTCCTACTCTGCTTCCTCATACTCATCCTCTACCGCCTCCGCATCCGGTCAGCGTAACGCCTTCACCACCAACTTCAGCTCAGCCAGGGGTAAACGACAGCAGGAAGTTTTACTGATTACTGATTTAACTGATAACAACAAATACTACACTTGTCCTTAGCTAAAGGTCGAGAAGCGATGCTGGTGGCATTTCCACCTGACGCGGGGGCACAGTGGAAGCACAAGGCGAAGGCAGAGGAGGAGGAGGTCGCCAACGCAGCCAGGGCACCGCCAGCACCTCAGAAGGCAGGGTTAGCATGTATGAAATGGGGAAAAGCTTTGTCGGCATGCCACAACAACCAGGCCACCAGCTGTTTTTTTTTTTAAAGCCCGTGGTGTGTGAACACACTCATACTATCACCCGGTGGGTGCATAAAAAAGTGCACACCAAAAAAGTGAAACACAAAAAGTGCACAGGGTGTACACATGGTCCCTGACCCTGATCCCCTGGGCGCAAGGCTCCTGACAGGGACTGGGGTACTTACACTGGCTAACCTGGCCAAAAACAGGCAGCCCCGTTCTTTAGGAGGTCTGCTGAAACAGACCACCCGAAGTACTAGGTGGGACTCTCCCAAAGAGAGATCCCATGAGAGAGGGTGAACCAAGCCAGAAGGCCATATCCACCCCCTCATAGGACTTTCAGGGACAGGCCCAAGGACCTACACCCTACTAATCACGCTGTGCAAAATAAAGTTTACCGCCACAATAAAAAACACAAAACGTGAGACACACAACACATAAAAGTGGGGAAAGGGATAGTGGAGAAATGCAAGGTTAGTGCCACATTGCAATACTATAGTATAATACAGTGTATTATCTGAACGTCTATTTAGCACGGCTGGGGGCGTTATCACAGGCAAGCGCAGCTGCCTGTTCAGAGCCAATGTGGACAAGCTCAAGTTCATTAAAATTAACCAGGTATGGATCCCACAGGACTTGTCCATACCTTGTGCAGAATAGACATGTATACCGGCCTTACCCAGCCATTGCTGTATTTTTGATCTTTTTTTACTCTTTTGGGGTGTATCCTAATTTAAAAAGGAATAAAATTAAAAACGAAAACCAGTGTTGGCTACCTTGTCCTCCTCCACTGCCGCTTCCCCCTACAACGCCACATCCACTGCCACCTCAACCCCCTACTACATATGGGCCTCGTCCTCCTAGATCAAGATGATTCTTTTTTATTTTTATGTTTTTTTTAATTATTTCCCTATCCACATTTGTTTGCAGAGCACTTGCCATGCTCTTAACAAGCTTTTTCTGCCATTTCCAGCCCTCTAGCCCTTTCCATGTTTTTTTTAGAGCCATTTTAGTGCTCAAAAGTTCGGGTCACTATTGACTTCAATGGGGTTGAAGTCAAGTTCGGGTTAAGTCAGGGTTCAAGTTCGGCCGGACCCGCCGAACCCGGACATCCAGGTGTTCACTCAACTCTACTCACTACTTTACATTGTAGCAAAGTGTCATTTTTTCAGTGTTGTCACATGAAAAGATATAATAAAATATTTACAAAAATGTGAAGGGTGTACTCACTTTTGTGAGATACTGTATATGCAACAATATTATAATATTAAAACATTGTATATGAACATTAAAAAAAACCCATAAAACCAGTTTCAAATATGGCTAAATATTAACCACTTGCCGACCGCCCACAGTATATTCACTGCGGTAGTCAGCCCCGTACAGGCAAAGTGACGTAGTACTACCTCGCTAGCCTGAAAGCCTCTAGGGGGCGAGCGTGCACTGTCTGAGGCGCGCTCCTGCCCCCGCTCGTTCCCTAACATTTCTGCGTGTGTGACCGGCGGACCCGATGTCCGCCGGTCACTCGCGATCTCCCAGTGGAGAGGGAGAAAGGCAGGCTGCTGATGTAAACAAAGCCGCCTGTCATTCTCCCTGATCTAACTGCAGAGATCATACGATCCTGCTATGTAGGATCATATGTCTCTGTGGTTAAATCACTAGCCACACCCCTTTGCAGTTAGAAGCACGCCCCTAGGGACACACTTAGCCCCTGCATCACCAATAAAGTTAACCCCTTCCCTGCCAGTGTCATTTTTACAGTAACAGTGCATATGTATAGCACTGATTACTGTAGTAATGTCACTGGTACCCCCAAAAGTGTCAAAAATGTCAGTCAAGGGTCCGATCTGTCCGCCGCAATGTCGCAGTCCCGCAAAAAAAAATTGCAGATCACCGTCATTACTCGTTACAAAAAAACAATAAAAATTACAAAAATCTTTCCCCTAGTTAGTAAACGCAATAAAATTTTCGCAAACCAATCAAAATATGCTTATTGCGATTTTTTTTACCAAACATGTGTAGCAGAAAACAAATTGGCCTAAAATGTTAAAAAAGTTTTGATTTTTACATTTTTTTGGGGGGGAATTTCATATATTATATTATATTTATATTATAGCGCAAAAAGTAAAAATCGCACAGGTGATCAAATACCACCAAAAGAAAGCTCAGTTTGTGGGAAAAAAAAAAGACGTCAATTTAATTTGGGTACAGTGTCGCACAACTGCGCAATTGTCTGTTAAAGTCACGCAGTGTCGAATCGCAAAATAGGGCCTGGTCTTTGGACAGCCAAATCCTCCGGGGCTTAAGTGGTTAATAGCTCATGCATATACCACTTTTGAATAAATGATTCTCACATAACATTAATGTTGTAAACATATGCATTCATGGATAATGTTTACTGAAGTTAGCCCACAAGATGAACACTTCTCAATGCGTTTTGTGAAACGCTTTCTCAGGAAGCATGTAAAGATGGGCATATCTGCAACTGTACAATAAAATACCTTGTAAGTGTCCAGAGCATTATCCACCATCATATCCGAAATAAAATCGGTGACATAATTGACCCCTCCATTTTACTTCTTGAAAATATCCTTCAGTTGCAAAAATGTTTGGGAGTTGCCTTGAATGAATTGCCCATTATCAAATCATATAACATTTCAATAAGATTCTAATCAGGGTTTTGACTAGGCCAGCCCACAACCCTCCATTTTTTTATTTTTCAGTCATACCTTGGTGGATTTACTAGTGTGCTTTGGATCACTACTTAATTGAAAGAATACATTCTAGTTCATCTTAAACTTTAAACAGATAACCTGACATTATCATCAAGCACAATTTGATATGATGCAGACCTAAAGAACTATTGTTATTTGTTTACAAATCTGTCCTCTGTGGAACAAAATACATGTAGTACTTTGCCCCATGTTTCTAGGTGCTTTCTAACCCTAGCTATGAGAGCAACAGCTTGAAAGAACATGGCTGCTTCATAATATAGAAATACAGAAAAGTGTGCCAGACCAAAACTGGATAAAAGATTGTGAAAACTGGACCAAGCAGTGCCAGACAGCGGTAATTCATATAGCGGCCAGCAATAAAGGAAATAGGGCTGCTTACTGCCAGGGATATCGGTGTATACGAACACATGTGTTCACAGTCCGGCAGGTAACGCTGCTCGTAGTCTGGCACTGCTTGGTCCAGTTTTCACCACAGTAGGAGGACGCATCTGTCTGGACTGTGTCCGGGAGTGGGAGCACTCCTCGGAGGGATTTGCAGACCATACCATTAGTTGTTGACTTTCTGACTGTGCCCCAGATTCTATGATAGTGAACCTGTATAGAGGTCACCAGCACTCATGGTCCCTGAAGAAGCCCGCAGAGTTGGCGAAACATGTCGAACCTGTGTGACCCCATTACTCTAGGACATGGTTCTTAACCACTTTTTACATATTATATGATTTCAAGTGTTTGTATTGATGCTTGTGCATCTATGTCTTTCCCCCCCCCCTTTTTAAATTTGCATACATTTATTAACAAAATTATTGCATTTTAATAATTGTCTTTACATCATTTATCTACAGTATCTACGCCAATTGATCTCCGCCTATAAAGTCCCAGGTTGGGTGTTTTCCTTTTAAATGCACGGGTCCCTGTGGGGCCGACTCAGGGTCTGTTGTTATTATGTTGTAGGCAGGTGCCTACAAAGGAAATGTACTACATCAGCAAGCAGCCTAAGCCATGGAAGGGTTAGATGTTTGGACACTGGTTTCCTTAGCTTTTTGGGTCTTGCCTTCCTATATTCAGGTAAAGGTCCAGGCTAAGGTCTTTTTGTCAAACAGGACTGCATTGGAGGCGGAGAGTCCAGGTCACCAGAAAGAATGTAGCATGGCATATTGGAAGAACAGGGCCTGTAGAGCACACATGGAGTATGAAGCAAAGCCACTACAAATGGGTTACACGGCAGGAAAGTTGGAGTTGGTTAGCAGTTGCCACAGGTAACCAAGAACTGTAAGATGTGTATAGCAGCTGGTCATTAGGTGTTGTACCTGGCGTAGGTGACAGGTCCTCCAGTAGTAAGGGGGTTAGTGTTCTGCCCCCTCCCTAGCGCTCAATTCCCCCAAAGTAACCAGGACTGTACCCACAGTACGGTGACCCCATGTACCTGGCCGCATGGTATGAGTGAAAGAGGGAGTTAATTATGAGCATGCACGAGGTCCACACTAGTGCTGGGCGGGACCCCATTCTGTCACTGGGAGTAAGGTGTCCCTCCCTAATAGGGATGATCGAACGGTTCGGGTCGACCATCGGTTCGACCTGAATATTGACTGTTCGAAAATTCGGCCGAATTACGAACTTTTTGCGAAAAAGTTTGGAATTCGGCAACCAGAACTGACCAAAATGCAATGGGACAGGAACTGGGCTTTAAAAGCCCATGATTGGACCAGAACCATCAGTAAAAGCCAATTGAGGGGGCAGGAGGATGCTTGGAATGTGATTGGAGTGACTAGGGGGTACAGAGGCCAATCAGTAGTGAATACGCCCCCAGTATATAACATAGCCCCGCCAAATCTCTAGCACTGTAATACAGGGGCTTTGGAAGAGAGTGGAAGCAGTTCTGTTACTCCTGCTTCAAAAGTGTCATTTAGCAATTATTAGTGTGAGGAAAGTGATATCTAGTGTAGTTAGGGTACTATTTTCCACTATAGTTAGATTCAATAATCTAGTTTCTGTAGGGAAAGTGTTAAGTGTCAGGGTGACCGTAGTGTAGTGTAGGGTGAACTGACTCTGACTGCTATGGCAGGGTGACCAAACTCTTCCATGTCAAAGTGACCGCCATAGAAAAAAGATTGTTTGTCTTAGAATTGCAGTAGAGCAGGGATAGGGCTCCGCTACTTTCACACCTGGCCATTTTTGTTGCAGGTGTTTATTGGGCTTTTTTGTGGATGTCTTTGGAGGCAGGCATGACATCTGAACTTCTGTATAGGGGTATATATATACACACACATATATGTATATATATACACATACACACATATAGGTGTGAAAGTAGTGGAACCCTATGCTTGCGCTAATGAAATTATTTGCAGGGATGTGGCTCCGCTCCTATCACACCTATATGTGTGTATGTGTATATATACATATATGTGTGTGTATATATACCCCTATACAGAAGTTCAGATGTTATGCCTGCCTCCAAAGACGCCCAAAAATGCCCAATAAACGCCTGCAACAACACACCTGGGCGTTTTGTTGCAGGCATTTATTGTGCATTTTTTGGGCGTCTTTGGAGGCAGGCATGACATCTGAACTTCTGTATAGGGGTATATATACACACACACATATATGTATATATACACATACACACATATAGGTGTGAAAGTAGCAGAACCCTATGCCTGCGCTAATGAAATATTTTGCAGGGATGTGGCTCCGCTCCTATCACACCTATATGTGTGTATGTGTATATATACATATATGTGTGTGTGTGTATATATACCCCTATACAGAAGTTCAGATGTTATGCCTACCTCCAAAGACGCCCAAAAAATGCCCAATAAACGCCTGCAACAACACACCTGGGCGTTTTTGTTGCAGGCATTTATTGTGCATTTTTTGGGCGTCTTTGGAGGCAGGCATGACATCTGAACTTCTGTATAGGGGTATATATACACACACACATATATGTATATATACACACATATAGGTGTGAAAGTAGCAGAACCCTATGCCTGCGCTAATGAAATTATTTGCAGGGATGTGGCTCCGCTCCTATCACACCTATATGTGTGTATGTGTATATATACATATATGTGTGTGTGTGTATATATACCCCTATACAGAAGTTCAGATGTTATGCCTACCTCCAAAGACGCCCAAAAAATGCCCAATAAACGCCTGCAACAACACACCTGGGCGTTTTTGTTGCAGGCATTTATTGTGCATTTTTTGGGCGTCTTTGGAGGCAGGCATGACATCTGAACTTCTGTATAGGGGTATATATACACACACACATATATGTATATATACACACATATAGGTGTGAAAGTAGCAGAACCCTATGCCTGCGCTAATGAAATTATTTGCAGGGATGTGGCTCCGCTCCTATCACACCTATATGTGTGTATGTGTATATATACATATATGTGTGTGTGTATATATACCCCTATACAGAAGTTCAGATGTTATGCCTGCCTCCAAAGACACCCAAAAAATGCCCAATAAATGCCTGCAACAACACACCTGAGCCTTTTTGTTGCAGGCGTTTTTTTTGTGCATTTTTGGGGCGTCTTTGGAGGCAGTCATGACATCTGAACTTCTGTATAGGGTATATATACACACACACATATATGTATATATACACATACACACATACAGGTGTGATAGGAGAGGAACCCTATCCCTGCAAATTATTTCATTAGTGCAGGCATAGGGTTCCGCTACTTTCACACCTATATGTGTGTATGTGTATATATACATATATGTGTGTGTGTATATATACCCCTATACAGAAGTTCAGATGTTATGCCTGCCTCCAAAGACGCCCAAAAAACGCACAATAAACGCCTGCAACAAAAACGCCCAGGTGTGTTGTTGCAGGCGGTTTTTGGGCATTTTTTGGGCGTCTTTGGAGGCAGGCATAACATCTGAACTTCTGTATAGGGGTATACGTATATACACACACACACATATATGTATATATACACATACATATACATGTGATAGGAGCGGAGCCACATCCCTGCAAATAATTTCATTAGTGCAGGCATAGGGTTCTGCTACTTTCACACCTATATGTGTGTATGTGTATATATAAATATATATGTGTGTGTGTGTATATATACCCCTACACAGAAGTTCAGATGTCATGCCTGCCTCCAAATACATCCACAAAAAAGCCCAATAAACGCCTGCAACAAAAACGGCCAGGTGTGAAAGTAGCGGAGCCCTATTCCTGCTCTACTGCAATTCTAAGACAAACAATTATTTTTTTTCTGGTTCTGGACATGCTACAAAGCTGAAACTTCACAGGTACACTTTTTAGACCCCACAGACACTAAATCCAAAGAAATCTCATTTTTTTTTCAATAATTTTTTCAATAATTGGCTCTCTATCAAAAACGACAATTTTTAAGAACTTTTTTTTTGTGTGATTAATAGTCCCTGGGGCATGACCCAGAACCCTAGGCACTTTTTAGGGGTATTTATTGGGTTTTAGGGCTTCAAAATGGTGTTTTTTGATTACTGAAGTTCGGGTCCCATTGATTTCAATGGGGTTCTGGAATCCGGACCCGAACTTTCGGGAAGTTCGGGTGTTCTGGTCGAACCGAACTTTTGAAAAGTTTGATCATCCCTACTCCCTAATGCAGCATACAGAAGAAGGTGTGATAACATGAGACAGTATGTTTTACAGAGGGACTCTGTACATTTAACTAATGAACACAGTATACGGCTCATCTCTAAGCCAGGGTATTGCCATAGTGTTGCTTTCCTTATGAACATGGCCCTGCCTGGTCCCGAGCATTGGTGGGTTTAAAGATAACCCCTACATGGAGGGTGAGTAGGTCCTGCATATCTAGACATGATCTTTCATCATTATGGCTATGCTTTATGATTATTTTTGTAGCCCTGATGAAAGGAAAGCAGTGTTGTCCTCAAAATACAATGGATGTTTTTATGTGACCTTTTTTTTTTACCAAAAATTAGAATTATCTTGAATTCTTTTTGGCCTGCACACCTTTCTGTATTTCTATGGTGTGAACTACTGTTGGGTGCCTTTTGAAAGGAAGCTGCTTCTCCAGATCTCTCAAGCTTGTTTGAAGTTTTCCTTTTTCTGACAACATGAATAAGGGCCCTTTCACACGGGCCTTCCGCATGTCCGCAAATCATCCTATTTTTTTGCGGATGATATACGGACATAATGAATGTCAATGGCATTGCGGATGTCAGCGGATGACCATCCGCTGACATCTGATTTTCATCCTTTCAGTTCTGTTCCATTTTTTGGAATGGAACAGAAACCTATTTTTGTTCCGTTCAAAAAACGGAACGGATGCAAAATCGGATGTCAGCGGTGTCATCCGCTGACATCCGTAATGCCCATAGACATACATTATGTCCGTATATCATCCGCAAATGGATGGGATGATATGCGGACATACGGAGCGGATGACATCCGCTACGTGAAAAAAAAAAGCACCGGAGCGGAGAAAAAAAACTGAACGGCCGTGTGAAAGAGGCCTAAGTCTAAAAGTTTCCAGTTGTTCTTGAGCTGATTCATGACAGTAGCTTGTCTCAGCTGTGAGTACTTTCCTAAGCAGTGACAAGAGAAATGTGGAGGGGTGGAGGGTTGTGTCAGCCTCTGCATTCTTCCTGCTGCTACTTGTTTAATCAAAGTGTTTACAGCTGAGACAAGCTGTCCTTATCAAGCAGCTGTCTCCTTTTGAGCTTTTGTCAGATTGGCCGTGGCAGAAGGGGGGCAGATTGGACCTCATAGCTAGGGTTAGAAATCAGATAATGCACCACTTCCCCAGAAAATTGTTGCAATTACAAATGTTTAGGCATTCTCATGTTTATTTATTTTGTTTGGCAAGCCCCCATCCTGGGGAGGTGGACTAGACTAATAGGAGTAGGGATGATCGCACGGTTCGGGTCGACCATCGGTTCGACCCGAACATTGGCTGTTCGAGGTTCGGCCGAATTCCGAACTTTTTGCTGAAAAAGTTCGGAATTCGGCATCCAGAACCGACCAAAATGCAATGGGACAGGAAATGGGCTTTAAAAGCCTGTGATTGGATCAGAACCATCAGTAAAAACCAATTGAGGGGGCAGGAGAATGCTAGGAATGTGATTGGAGTGACTAGGGGGTCCAGAGGCCATTCACTAGTGAATACACCCCCCCCCCCAGTATATAAGATAGCCCCTAATTCCTAGCATTGTAATACAGGGACATGGAAGAGAGTGGAAGCAGTTCTGTGACTTCTGATATAAAGTGTCATTTAGTAATTTTTAGTGTGAGGAAAGGGATATCTAGTGTAGTTAGGGTGCTATTTTCCACTTTAGTTAGCTTTAATAATCTAGTTTCTGTAGGGAAAGTGTTAAGTGTAAGGGGACCGTAGTGTAGTGTAGGGTTAACTGACTCTGACTGCTATGGCAGGGTGAAAAAACCCTTCCATTTCAGGGTGACCGCTATAGAGAAAAGATCGTTTCTCTTTTGTCACTTACAGAGCAGGGATATGGCTTCTCGCCGGTCAGCCTGCTTTTTGCTGCAGGCGTTCATGGGGCTTTTTTGAGGACAAGTTTGGAGCCAGGCATGACATCTGAACTTCTGTATAGGGGTATATATACACACACATGTATGTATATATACACCTACACATACATAGGTGTGAAAATAGCAGAACACTATGCTTGCGCTAATGAAATAATTAACAGGCATATGTCTCCGCTCCTATCACACCTATATATGTGTATGTGTATATATACATATAAGTGTGTGTGTGTATATATATCCCTACACAGAAGTTCAGATGTTTTGCCTGGCTCCAAAGACCCCAAAAAAATGCCCAAAAAAACGCCTGCGCCAAAAAAAAAAACTCCCAGGTGTGTTATTGCAGGGGTTTTTTTTTTGGGCTTTTTTTTGGGGGTCTTTGGAGGCAGGCAAAACACATAAGTGTGTGTGTATATATACCCCTATACAGAAGTTCAGATGTTTTGCCTGCCTCCAAAGACCCCAAAAAATGCCCCAAAAAAACCCCCTGCAATAACACACCTGGGAGTTTTTCTTTGGCGCAGGCGTTTTTTTGGGCATTTTTTGGGGGTCTTTGGAGCCAGGCAAAACATCTGAACTTCTGTGTAGGGGTATATATACACACACACACTTATATGTATATATAAACATACACATATATAGGTGTAATAGGAGCGGAGACATATTGGTGTTAATTATTTCATTAGCGCAAGCATAGTGTTCTGCTATTTTCACACCTATATGTGTGTAGGTGTATATATACATACATGTGTGTGTATATATTCCCCTATACAGAAGTTCAGATGTCATGCCTGCCTCCAAAGATCGCAAAAAAATGCCCAAAAAAAAGCCTCCAATAACACACCTGGGCGGTTTTTTTTGGCGCAGGCGTTTTTTTGGGCATTTTTTTGGGGTCTTTGGAGGCAGGCATGACATCTGAACTTCTGTATAGGGGTATATATACACACACATGTATGTATATATACACCTACACACATATAGGTGTGAAAATAGCAGAACACTATACTTGCGCTAATGAAATAATTAACACCAATATGTCTCCGCTCCTATCACACCTATATATGTGTATGTGTAAAATACATATAAGTGTGTGTGTGTATATATACCCCTATACAGAAGTTCAGATGATTTGCCTGCCTCCAAAGACCCACAAAAAAAGCCCCAAAAAAACGCCTGCGCCAAAAAAAAACGCCCAGGAGTGTTATTGCAGGCGTTTTTTTGGGGCATTTTTGGGGGGTCTTTGGAGGCAGGAAAAACATCTGAACTTCTGTATAGGGCTATATATACACACACACTTATATGTATTTTACACATACACATATATAGGTGTGATAGGAGCGGAGACATATTGGTGTTAATTATTTCATTAGCGCAAGTATAGTGTTCTGCTACTTTCACACCTATATATGTGTAGGTGTATATATACATATAAGTGTGTGTGTATATATACCCCTACACAGAAGTTCTGATCTTATGCCTGCCTCCAATAACCCCCAAAAAATGCCCAAAAAAACCACCATATCCCTGTTCTACAAGTGACCTAATACAAACTAACTTTTTTTTCTGGTTCTGGACATGCTACAGAGCTGAAACTTCACAGGTACACTTTTTAGACCCCCCCCCCAGACAATAAATCCAAAGTCAAAATCAAAAAATCTCATTTTTTTTTTTTCAATAATTTTTTCAATAATTGGGTCTCTATCAAAAATGACAATTTTTAAGAACTTTTTTTGTGTGATTAATAGTCCCTGGGACATAACCCAGAACCCTATGCACTTTTTAGGGGCATTTATTGGGTTTTAGGGCTTCAAAATTGTGTTTTTTGATTACCGAAGTTCGGACCCCATTGATTTCAATGGGGTTCTGAAATCCGGGCCGAACTTTTTGGAAGTTCAGGTGTTCTGGTCGAACCGAACTTTTGAAAAGTTAGATCATCCCTAAATAGGAGCCGGTCTAAGGCTTTTTACCTTTCCCTACGTACCTGTGTTTATCCCAGTTTATATGCTTAGACTACTGGTAATTAATGTTACTGACCCTCTCCTTCGAATGGGACCCCCTTTAACAAGGGGGCCCCCAGATCCCAGTCCTCTCCCTATGTGAATGAGAATGGGGTACATAGTAACCCAACCCATTCACCAAAATGTGTCAAAAAGTAATAAAAACACTGAGACAATTTTTGACATTTCCTTTATTAAAAATGAAAAAACAGTGTCCCCCGATGTAAATCCATTGTTAATCACGCTGCCTGCCACACTCAAAAATTTTGGGGGCGTTCCCCTTTCCTCAGAGCACCGCCGAAACGCGTAAGCTATATTTGGAGGTTTTCATCCCACCACTGTTTTCACCAAGGGGACTATGCCAAAGTGGAGACTCTCGGTGGACTCATATTCTTACATTTCGTGTGTTATTTCATCTCCTTTGTGAGTATGATATATATGTTTTTATGTAAATAAATGGTTGCAAAGTTAATGCGCTAGGTTAGTGCGCCCTCTGTATTTTTTCTTCTTATAGTTTTATCTGAGTTTTCCCGACCTGTTGGGAGTGGCAGCACAGCTGCAATAGCGACTAAACCAGCAAAGGTGTGTCCTTAAAAGATCAAGTTGAATAACAACAAAAGAGGAGCACAAATCCTCTTTTTCAACTGTTGAGGGCATGTAGCCTGGTATGGTTAAGAAGGGGGGTGCTCGCTCACCCTTCCCCCTTTCCTGACCTGTCAGGCTGAATGTCTGTATAAGGGTCTGGAATGGATTTTGGGGGGGGGGACCCCTCGCGGTTTTTAAATTTTGGCACAAGGTTTCCCTTTTTCTTTAACCACCATTTTTTTTTTTTTAGTCAGCTGTCAGCGGGGAAGCCCATTGACAGCTGATGTCTCATTGGTTGTTAAGAACACCGCAGCCAGGTTTTGCACGAAGCAGCCTGGATCCTCCTCTTCTCGGGTTTCACGCCGGGTGTGCTGGCTCCTCCCTCCTGCCAGGCTTTTCCACAGCAAGCAGCTTGCAATAGGGGCACCCAAACAGGGGCGCTCCTGATCAGAGGCTCTGTGTGTCCATTCATTGGATCCTGGCTCCTGATTGGCTCACTGGCTGTGATTGACAGAAGCCGCCAAAAGCCAATAAGGTATGTAAGTCCTGGGAGAGGCAAGGTTCTCGTGGACATTTCTTGATCGAGAGGCGGCTCAGGTAAGCATTAGGAGGGCTGCTTCACACAGAAGGTTTTTTACCTTCATGCATATGTAGCACTGTCCCTGCAGGAACTGTGTATTGTCTTTACACTCTCCCCTGTTTACCAGCACACGTTTACTTGAACAAGTCTCTAAATCCTTTCTTGTTCCCAATGGCTCGTCACATCAATGAACAGTCTAGGGGTGTTGTTTGTTTTGTTGTTTATTGATAATTTGGGATAGAAGAAGGGGATAGTGGGATACTCCAACTGAACTGATCACATTGTTTGAGGACTTTTATCTTCATTGCTCTGCTTGGAAATATGGAACAGCCAGGCTGTTAATCCACACTGTCACTAGTGTAGATGAGGTTAATCCTCTTGCTCTATTTGCTCTCTAAAAAGATGACTTGATGGATGATAATCTATCTTCAGGATACTCTCCCTAGCATGCTTTTCCCGTTGACACCTGTCCACTGACTGTACTAGGAGCAGGGGTGACCCCCCACAGGTCAGGCCCCTTGATACGAGTTTCTGTACTCACTGTACTGCAGAGACAGATCCTCCAGTGTCTTCTCTCTCAGTCAGCTTTCCTGGACCTCCGGGTTCAGCTCCTCACTGCTACTTTTCAGGCCCTCAGGTTGACCCCCTGAGGCCGCATTGCACCTCTACAGAGGAGGAGGCAGCCGTCCCCTCCCTCCGGGACTCCGCTCCCCAACTAAAGACCTCAAGCACATGTGCCCCTGGCTTTTATACAGTATCCCAACACGCACTGAGGCAACTTTCCCTCTGCCAATCATCAGGACTGTATCAAAAGCCCATGCACCCATTCGTCAGGTTTCCTCCGACTGTCTAACATGCCTCCCCGGACCAGTGTGAAACGCTCTCTAGATTAAATGAGTTGCATCCGGAGCACAATTAGCAGACCTCACTAACAGATCCTGCTCTCTGGTAGGCAGAGAACAATATAGATTTACCTGTAGCTCTTCTGGTAAGCAGACAGAGCTCAAACTATACTTTCTCACTAGCACCTACCTAGGAGGGTGCAACACATAGAACGCTTGAAAGTAAAAACCTTGTGCCTTTACAACCACTTTATTCTTTCGCATGACTGCATAATATCCAGCTAAAATCCAGCTGAAAACCAACAATTCAGATCATATTTGTGTAGCTCTAACACATTTTATTGATTACATTTTCATAGGGCTACTATTACACGGAGGGTGAAAATCTAAACCTTAAACTCCAATGGGCACATCAAGTATATTCAAAATATTTTCAGCAAAATACAATACAAAAGTATTACAGTACTTTTAGCCTATTGTGAAGAAGATTTTTTTGCATAATTGGATTTTTGCTTGAAAAAAGTCCCAATTTGAGCTCCCCCTGGGAAAGCCAACATTATTTAAAGTGTGGAGGCTAATTCAGATCCACATCCAATTTAGCTCAAGGGAGAATACATTGTAATATATTATTAATAATAACAAAAAACCTCTGATTAGTGAAAGCAGCTGCATTTTCCTCCCCTGTAAATCCTGGCAGACTCTAAAAGCCTTGATTGTTCTTCCACAATAGTCATAGCACCGAGTGGCAGTTGAATATTTGCTTTCATAATGAATATTGTATTCTCTAATTGATGCCCCGAAACCCTTCCCTGTTAACAGGAGAGCGATGAATTATGCTGCAGGCCCTCCGGCTGCAGGTGGATTACAATACGTGAACAGCAAAGTACTCAGCAAACTGTATATAAATATTTAGGAAGCAGTTAATGTGCAGTAAGGATTGTTATTCTGTCATAATATGATCAATGATGGTATACTTCATTAATATTGTTGCTTGTCACAACCAATTGTAATTTGAAAGAGGGCTATTTAGCGGTCAACACACAGGGTGAGACATAATAAGAATGCAGTATAAAAGAACATTTTTCTAACAACCAAGCCATGGTTTCTGAGGATAATCTTTGATGACTTTGACTCAAGCATGCTGAGATGTTTATTTCGCCATATATTTATAAGCTAATATATAGACTTTTGAAAGCTATTTAACTGTATTAACTAAAAGTAAATGGCACACTATCTATTTTATTATTCCAATGAGCCTGGGAGCAAAATATGAGGATCTTGCATTACATTTATATGTTGTACCTATGCTTTTGTTGTACAAAAATCTATATTCTCTAGGTCAGTTATATACATTGCAATGATTTTGGCAACATCTCCATTTGCTTCCTTTTTCATGAATGCTAAGTGCACAGATTTGCTTGGTATAGTCACATGATCAGTCCAAGTGCTGCAAAAAGAAATGGAATGCCTGGGGAAAAAGTGAGCCAATCACATTAACAGGAGTAGCACCCACTTTGATAGGTGCTAGCTTAGGCAAATATAGTTCTGGCTCACTGTATTCAATGGAGCTGTATTTCATTGTTAGGTAAATTTAGTTCCGACTATACGTATTTAATGGAGCTGCATTTGATTGTTCTGCTCAGACCTTTTTTTCTCAGAAAATAGGTGCAGGAATCCAACCACGACCCCTCAAAAACCCCCCCCCCCCCACACACCCTGCCAACCGCATCAAAAAGTGGGTGTGGCCAAATGTCACTAACAATGGAAGGGTCTTAAATAGGTAATAAATACCAGGAGTGCATTAAATACAGAGTGCAGAGTTTGGGGGCGGGGGGTGTTACACATAAAGTACAGATTTCAGGGGTGTGCTAGGTGACAAGTTCAGGGGTGCACTACACATACAGTGCAGAGTTTAGCCTTCTTTCATAGCTGTTTACCTCTGCATCCCCTATCCTCATCAGACGTTCATCTCTCTTCAGCTCTGACCTCTGCATGCAACCCCCCTCTCCACTGCCCATATCTTCTCCCTCCCTTTTTAAAAGCTCCACCATCTTCTACATGTCTTACTTGTGTTGCGGTGTTAAGCTGAAGCCCCCAACCATCTCAAGTACCTCCCCGCACACTGTAGGTGGCTCTGACTGTCTCATTGCAAGGAGATCATCCAGTGATGGTGTCAAGATCTGCACCTGCATCTCCCTTGTCCCCATCCTGCACTCAGAGGCCCAGGAGATTAGATCTGTGGGAGCCATTGGGAGGGAGGCTGTCACATGTAAACACAGAAGCCAGATTTCTGTGTTTACAAGCGATAGTGGTGAGCAGGGAGCAGAGGGCCCGAGCCAGAGGTGGTGGACCTGAGTTCCACCAAGTTCCAGCTGAAATAAAGCCCTGGTTCTTGTGTGTTCTGTGATTTATTGGCCACAGGATTAACTGCTTCCCCTTCTCTGTCTGGCAATGTTCTGTAAGACAGTGGGCAGGGACAAATCAGCAGCTGCATATTTATGAAGCCCTGGCCAATCCCTGGTGAGAGTTGGTTGGGAGTGTGTATAAATACTCTGAGAGTTAGAACAGAAGGGTTGTGGCCCTGGATACGGAGGAGATCACAGCCTGGAGGGGGGTTCCTCTGGGAAACTAGTCTGGCACCACTGAGAAAGTGTCTGGAAGATATTGGAATGAGGCAACTAATTATCCAAGGACAGTAATAAGTATAGGCTTGTTTGAGAGATCCTTGAGACTGTGTGCTGCTGACATCCCTCTTGTGGTAGATCCAGTGTTATTCAAAGGAGACATTGTGTGTGGTGTCCTGAAGAGCTCAGTCCATTAACTGCTTTTACAAGGACCTTTGTTCATATTACTGCTGGTGCTAAATCTCTTGTAATAGAATCACTTCTACCTAAAGGGGATGCACTGTTATAGTGCTCCTGAAAAGCTCAGTCTAACAATTGCTGCAAGCAAGGAAATTCCTAAGAGGAAGATTAGTGTCCTCACATTTGTTGCTAGGAGATACTGCAGTATCCTACAATTACACTCTATCTATCAAAGTATAGGTTTTCTTTAAAGCATCAAAAAGCATACCCCTAAACTGGTTAATGAGTCTGAAGAGTGACTGGGACTGTGTGGTTGGCTGCGGGATAATTACTGGGAAAAGAAACCCGGGCATCAACTCAGCAGCCCCTGCTGGAGTAGGGCTACATACATTTTAGAGGGAGTACCTAAACAGTGGAAAGAACACCCCAGTTACTTTGGTTAAAAGGAAGCAACATTTGAATTTTTGGCAGACTTATCAAATCAAAGCTGGCTATTGGAATAACCACAGATAATTTCAACCATAATGAATCAAAAGCAAATGCTTGTTTAGCAATTTTTGATGAAAGTTGAGCTTCCTTTAAAAAAATTCCAATAATATATGTCAAAAATCCCACACATGTACAGAAATTAAGATATTTATCATTAAAGTGGTTGTAAACCTTAGACATGAAATATGAACAAAGAATATCCCTCTATAGTGTGTGCTTGTCTGAATTGAAAGCACCAAGTGTAATTTCTGTCTGCTGCTCCATTCCTTTGCTATCAGCATTAATAACTTTTTGACAGTTTCTTTATTAAAAAAATAAAAAAAACAGTGTCCCCGATGTAAATCCATTGTGCCTTATACTATTTTACATGGGGGTGGGGCAGATCTGGAGGCCCCCTTGATAAAGGGGGCTACCAGATTCCAATAAGCCCCCTGCCCACAGAACCCACTGCCCCAAAGCTCCCACTTCCCAAGTTGAGGGCATGTGGCCTGGTATGGTTCAGGAAGGGGGTGCTCACTAGTCCCCTATCCTTTGCTGACCTGCCTGGCTGCATGCTCAGATAAGGATCTGATATGGATTTTGGGAGGGATCTGTCAGGGTGCCAGGAAACCAGACCACACGAAGATAAAGTAAAATAAAGCGATTTATTTATGCAACAATAATAATCGCACAGCAAGAGGAAGGAGCAAAATTAAAGAATAGCTGGGGCCAAGTTCGGAAGCGGGTAGTCATCCAAGCCAGGATCGAGTCCAGGAACAGGTAGTCTGCCGAAGCCAGATGGTCGTCTGATGCGGGGTCATCTGCCAATGCGGAATCCAGAGTCAGGAAGGTCGTCAGCCAAGCCAAGTCATGCACGGAGAAACCACAGAGACCAGAGGACTGCTAGCAGAGATGCACCTTGGGACACAAATGCAAGGGCAAGGTCTGAAAGCCATCAGGTGATATATATAGTCAGGTGTGCAACATCATCACTGAGCGACGCCCAGGCAGCAGACAAGTGATGATGCAAACAGAGTTTATAAGAGACAGCAGTCTGCACAGGTCCAAGATAGCTGCCAACAGGAAGGCAAGGTAAGACCTTGACAGTACCCTCCCCTCAACGGCCCCTCCTCCGCGGAACAAAAAAACGGTTTCTGAGGTTTAGAAAGCGTAAAGAAGGATGGGAGCATGAACATCAGTGGAGTGAACCCAGGAAAGCTCCTCAGGACCATAACCTTTCCAGGGAACCAGGTATTGAACCTGACCTCGAAACAGACGAGAATCCAAGATGTTGCTAACCTCATACTCCTCATGATTGCCCACAGGAATGGGATGAAGGTGAGGAAGTGAAGAAGTATAGCGATTGCAAACCAGTGGCTTCAAAAGCGTCACATGAAAGACATTGGAGATACGCATGCCAGGAGGAAGATCAAGGGCATAGGCCACCGAGTTCACCTTACGGAGGATGCAAAAAAACAACAAAACGAGGGGCCAGTTTTGGAGTGGGCAACTTGAGGTTGAGATTACGAGCCAACAACCACACCCTCTGCCTGACCTGGTACAAAGGAGCAGATAAACTTCTCCGGTCTGCTTAGAGCTTGTGCAAAGACCCGTAAAGACTCTTGAATCTCTGTCCAGGGTAGCAGATCAACCCAATTCTCCTGATGGTCAGAGATATAGCAGCAGAAAAATTGCTCCAGAGCTTGGTTGGAACGTTCAACGGCACCATTGGACTGGAGATGGTAGGCCGAGGAGAAGGAGAATCAAATACCCAACTGAGAGCAAAAGGCACGCCAGAACCTAGAGACAAACTGACTCCCACGGTCCGAGACAATCTCCTAAGACAACTCGTGTAAGCAAAAAACCTCCCTGGGAAACACTGAGGCAAGCTCCTGAGCGGTAAGAAGCCGCTTAAAAGGAACACAGTGGCACATTTTGGAAAACCGGTCGACAAACATGAAGATAACCATGTAACCTCTAGACGTGGGAAGTTCCACAATAAAATCCATGGGCAGGTGAGCCCAGGGACGCTCCCCATTGGGAATGGGATGCAGTAGGCCCATGGGAAGGTGCCACAGAGTTTTGTTCTGGGCACAGACCTACGCAGCGACATCAGAGAGGAGAGAAGGCCACCAGAACTGACGGGAAATAGCCCAGGACTAGTGTTGAGCGAACATGGACTGTATTATTTGGGTCCGTACTGGATAATTGGATTTTTGCTACCCGGACACGGACCCGAAAACTTTACTGTATGTTCGGGTTTAAAATCTGTGTTCGTTAATTTTATTTCCTGTTTTGTATGTAATGGCGCGCTTTTAATGGCGGGCTTTCAACAGCCAATCAACAAGCGTTTAACTGGTGTGCCTTAAGCCATCCCAGCCATGCTTACAAATGTATTAGTAGCTGTGATTGGCCATCCGAAGCATGTGACCCATGTCTTTATAAGTTCGAGAGACACGGTGCGTCATTCTGCTGTAGTGTAGGGAGAGAGAGCACACATCATACGTGCTGGCTGCTGCTGATTAGGGACAAATTGTGCCCGAAAAGAATGCAGGGACAGGTCGGAGTGTAGGCAGGGAAAGATATTTGAGCATTTTAGGGACAGGCTGGAGAGATTAGGCTGGGACAGAACAATCGTCCGTTAGCGATCTACATCGATTTTGCTGTGTGGGGGGTGGTGCAGTGAACAATCTTTTTGCCCTCACTTGAGCCCACTGAGGAGGAGGAGGGAGAAAAAAATATATTTTTATCAGTCTGTTGTGTGCAGCGTTCAGCTATATTTTACTACAGATTGCTGTTCTAATCTGTTATTTAAAATTACAAAGTTAAAGGGGAATTATTTTTTTTTCCCTTCATAGCCTGCTGCTGAGCTGACCGTGACATAAAACATAAGACACTGCTGTGTTCACATGTGCAATTGAGTGATTTTCAATTTTATATACTTTTTTCTATTCCACTATTCAATATACACCCTTTTGGGTTAAAAAAAATTAAATTGTGGCATAATCTGTACTAATCTGCTATTTAAAGATTACAAAGTTAAAGGGGAATTTTTTATTTTTTCCCTTCATAGCCTGCTGCTGAGCTGACCGTGACATAAAACATAAGACACTGCTGTGTTCACATGTGCTATTGAAAAATCACCAATTTTATATACTTTTTTCTATTCCGCTATTCAATATACACCCTTTTGGAGTGTAAAAAATTAAATTACGGCATAGTCTGTATCGGTACGTGTGAGATACACCTTTTAAATTTGTTTGGCGCATCTTCCACCGCCAAGGATTGCAGGGTGCTTCAGTTTGCCTCCTGTTCCGAACTCCTCCTACTCCTCTTCCTCATCCTCATCCTCCCTTTAGGGTACAAAACATTGTAATCGGGGAATAGTCTGTGTTTGTACGTGTGAGATACACCGTTTTATAAAAAAATTTCTATTCCGCTATTAAATATACACCCTTTTGGGGTGAAAAAAATTAAATTACGGCATAGACTGTATTGGTAAGTGTGAGATACACCTTTTAAATTTGTTTGGCGCATCTCCTTCAACCGCCAAGGATTGCAGGGCGCTTCAGTTTGTCTCCTGTTCCGAACTCCTCCTACTCCTCTTCCTCATCCTCCCTTTAAGGTGCAAAAAATTGTAATCGGGGCCTAGTCTGTGTTTGTACGTGTGAGATACACCGTTTTAAATCCTTTTTTCTATTCTGCTATTTAATATGCACCCTTTTGGGGTGAAAAAAAGTAAATTGCGGCATACTTTGCATATTTGACTGTGAGATACACCCGTTGTATTTGTATACTGTTTTTCTATTCCGCTATTTAATAAACACCCTTTTGGGGTAAAAAAAATAAAATTGCGGCATAGTTTGCATATTTGACTGTGAGATACACCCGTGCGATACTGTTGTTGTTTTGTTCCGCTATTCAATAAACACCTTTCTAGGGCAAGATCATAAATTACAGAAATATGAGGAGACCGTCAAATAGGGGCCGTGGCCTGGGTCGTGGTGCTGCTGGTAGAGCTCCTGTTGCAAGGAGAGGATGTGGTCGATCTGTGCCAGCTACACGCACAAGTGAAACACCTTCCTCAAGTGTGAGTAGGCGACAGAACCTGCAGCAGTATTTGGTAGGGCATCATGCGCCTCTACAAGTGTTGAGGCTAGAACAAGTAGAGGCGATAGTAGATTGGTTTGCTGCTGACAGTGCCTCCAGTTCCTTCACATTGTCTCCCACCCAGTCTTCTGCAGAAAGGTCAGAGTTGGCACCTGCAGCCGATGTCCAACCGTCTTTCAACTCACCCCCTTGCAAATCAGGCAAGCAGTCTGAGCCCCAAGTCATGCAACAGTCTCTTCTTCTTTTTGATGACTCTGTCAGCAGGGTTTCCCAGGGCCATCCACCTAGCCCTGCCCCAGAAG
>NC_138769.1:137276568-137331568 GCF_965119305.1 Pelophylax lessonae | reverse complement strand
ACTGCAGTGAGCAGGATATGCTTTATACCTACCAAATCAATACAGTGCGACAACTAAGTGTACCTTTCAAAAACACAACTAATTCTGACTTATCTAACTCCTAGCACCTATCTAGGAGGGCACTACATGTACATAAATAAACTGACTTTTATTGCAGAGCTCACCATGTTGCCTGCTTTCTTATTTTGAAACTTTGGATGCTGAGTAAGCCCACAAAGGCTATGAGCCAGGGGAACTGGTAGATGTTACCTCTAATTAAGAATTGGAGGTGGTACTGCAGCTTTTGTCTTAGGTTTTGGGGATGTGGGGTTGGGGGAGGGAGATGAGGAGAGATCTGTGTTCTTTATAACCCATAAGAAATAAAAGTATAACGGGCTGAAACCACGTGCTATTATGCTCAGTAATTCAGAACTGCGTTGTCATGTCAAAGAGGAAGCTATGAGCAGACTAGATTTCTGGCATATCAACTAGTTTGTTTTTTTTTCAGCATGTTTGAAAGGGATAAAATACCCACTTTTATGCACCATCCTTAATGCAAAAAATGGAACTCCCTTTCCTCTCTTTGGAAGAGCTGTATTAACACTCAAAAAATGTCCATCCTTCTAAAAACTCTCTATTCCTTACATTAGTAATCCAGGTTACCTCTTTCATGAATCTACAAGGGGGCTTAAGTGTCCCCAATATGGCAAAGTATTACCAAACAGTGCACATTTCCCAACTCTCTTTACTATATGCTCTATCAGATACCCACTTTGAGTATTTCTTGAACTCCTGAAGTGTAATGCTACCTCATATCAGCCCTGCTGTTGCTCCACAACAAAATCCACCCACCCTCTTTAAGCCCTTTGATGCGGTTCAGCTTGAAACTGTGGAATTCAGTCCCCAACACTGGAAACCTTGTGCCCATTCCTACCCTAACTGCCAATTTGCAACAATTCACTATTCTTTCCAAGCTGGAAAGAGGCAAATAGGTACACATGGGTATACCCTCAGGTTCACTTACTGTACAGTATGCACAGCAATTCTTGATCTTTCATCATGTTGCTTTCTGGGCTTCCTTTCAGGAACATTTCAATGCCCCCAACTCAGAATATTACCTATACTTGGTGGTTCAGCATTGGATAATGACTCTGTGGAAACACTAATAATTCCCGTACAAGAAAACGGTGTTTAAACGGATTTGCCTACATGCCCTTGGACTATCAAGGCTTATTTCGATTTCATATGCTATCTTAAACACAGAAGGCCCCCTTTCATCATTATCATATGTAAAACAATGGGAACGAGACATTCAGGTCCCTGTGGAGTTACAGAACTGAAGCAAGGTCTGGTCGAATGTAGCAAAGTGTTCATTCTACACACTAGATTTTACATACAGGTGGTATTGGGCCAGGGCTTGGATAGCTCATGCGAATCCTGACTACAACAATAGGTGTTTTAGAGGCTGTGGCCAACAAAGAAAGAATCTCCGCACGTAGTAGTCCTGTCCAAAATGAACCGCATTTTGGTCCGGAACATTTGGACTACTCCAAATTCATTTTCACTTCAGCATCCCTAAGGATGCATAAATAGCCCTCTACATTACCCTATCGCAGGCCTCTTATTCCACCAACAGAAATTATCCATGTATTTGTTTTTAGCTGTAAGCAGACAATAGCCAAGGCATGGAGGAAACCCTCTGTCCCTTTCCAGACAGTCAAGGATCGTATGCACATTACCTGTTGGAACCCTGCCTTTCACCCCTCTCCTCTTCCTCCTCCTCCTTGCATTCTCCCCTATCCCTTTTCTCCCTCAGGTCTTCATATTCCCCTTCTTCCTCTTGTTCTATCTGACTGGTTGTTGCCTCAATCCCTTTTCTCTATTCCAGCGCTCTTTTATTCTGGGGTAAAATGACAAGGGGTTTGATTTCAGAAGCAAGAGGACGTTTAGGTTACTTCCTGGTTACCTTCTTGTCACTTGTAAATGTTGTTTCTTTTGCTATTGCCCCTGGGTGGGCATGCATATTGGTGTTACTTCATTACTAAAACCAATAAAAGAAATGAAAGAGAAAAAAATAAATAAACATGTGGAAATATGCATGTATTTCAGAGATGTACAAAATATGTTCAGCCATTCGGCATGGGTGGGTGCTGTTCAGAGAATGTTTTGCATTTTCTCAACCATTCTCTGATTGGAAGAGCTGGAGATAAGAGAACTGCTAAGAGAACATCTTCATTAAGAAAATGCAAAGCTATCTCTGAATGGTTTCCTTGCTGAACGTTCAGAATGCAACAGAAAAGTCGCTTGGCACGGGACCGAGAAGCTAGTAGAGATCACTGGAGTAGAGGTGCCGACAACAGTGAATTCCAACTTCCAGATGGATCCCACAGGCATGGTATACAGTATGCATTGTTACATTGGTTCACGCTAAATCAGTCTGCCTATGCAAAAAAAAGGCCAGAAATTCCTCCTTAATGAATTCATAAAAAGGCAAGTTTGAAGAGTCAGCTTTAAGAGGATCAGAGTTCCTTAAAAACTTTGAGGCATTACAATTTCTATTAGTAAATATATATATTGTGTGTGTGTTTTAGGTGTTTGTATATACACAGACATGTATACATATACTGTACATACAGTATATGTACACAAACTTTAACACATACCACTATATATATATATATATATATATATATATATATATATATATATATACACATACTGCTCAAAAAAATTAAAGGAACACTTTTTAATCAGGGTATAGCATCAATATAGCATCAAGTCAATTAAACTCTGAGATATTGATCTGGTCAGTTAAGTAGCAGAGAGGGTTGGTAGTCAGTGTTAGGTGCTTTGGTGTTAATGAAACACCAAAACAACAGGTGCACTAGATGGGCAACAATGAGACGACCCCCAAAACAGGAATGGTTTTACAGGCAAAGGTCACTGACATTTTCTTTCCCCTACTCCAGGATGGCACATCAATACATGCCATTGCCAAAAGGTTTGCTGTGTCTCCAAGCACAGTCTCAAGAGCATGGAGGAGATTCCAGGAGACAGGCAGTTAGAATGTCCCTAGCCCATCAGCAAGACCAGAATTTGCTTCCTTGTGCAAGAAGAAACTGGATAAGCACTGCCAGAGCCCCACAAAATGACCTCCAGCAGGCCACTGGTGTGAATGTCTCTGACCAAACAATCAGAAACAGACTTCATGAGGGTGGCCTGAGGGCCTGATGTCCTCTAGTAGGCCCTGTGTTCACTGCCCGGCATGGTGTAGCTTGATTTGAATTTGCCATTGAACACCAGAATTGTCAGGTCCGCCACTGGTGCCCTGTGCTTTTCACAGATGAGAACATGTGACAGACGTGGGAGGGTCTGGAGAAGCAGTGGAAAACGTTATGCTGCCTGTAACATCGTTCAGCATGACCGGTTTGGTGGTGGGTCAGTGATGGTCTGGGGAGGCATATCCATGGAGGAATGCACAGACCTCTACAGGCTAGACAATGGCACCCTGACCGCCATTGGGTATCGGGATAAAATCCTTGAACCCGTTGTCAGACCCTGCTGGTGCAGTGGATATTGGGTTCCTCCTGGTGCACGACAATGCCTGGCCTCATGTGGCGAGAGTATGCAGCCAGTTCATGGAGGATGAAGGTATTGATAACATTGAATAGCCCCCATGCTCTCCTGACCTAAATCCAATAGAACACCTTCGGGACATTATGTTTCTGGACAATCTGATGCCACCACGTAGCACCTCAGTCTGTTCAGGAGCTCAGTGATGCTTTGGTCCAGATCTGGGAGAAAATACCCCAGGACATCCTCCATTGTCTCATTAGGAGCATGCCCCAACCAACATCGTCAGGCATGCATACAAGCATGTGGGGGGCCATACAAACTACTGAGTACCATTTTGAGTTGCTGCAATGAAATTTCAGCAAAATGGCCTAGCCTGCTGCATCAATTTTTCACTTTGATTTTTGGGGTGTCTTTGAATTCAGCCCTCTGTAAGTTGATAATTGTAATTTCCATCCAATGATATGGTATCCTTTCGTTCCTAACACATTACCCAGTCCATGTCAGTATAGATTTCCAGCATGATATTTTTCCCCATGGAGATCTGATGTGTTTTCAAAGTGTTCCTTTAATTTTTTTTAAGCAGTTATATATATATATATATATATATATATATATATATATATATATATATATATATATATAAAATGTATGTTAGGTATGAAAAAATTTCCTTGGTAAGTGCTACAGACCTAACATATCAGTTGCACATATGATAGGCTTACTATGCAGGAGTATAACTGGGATATTGCTGGACATTTTTTAATGAAAGCTGCATGAAACCACAAACTAAAAGAGCATAATAAATATCAAAGTGCTGTTAGATTTGTCTAAATTCACTCCAGCGTATCTTATCCATTGGAAGTAATTGGGCAGCAAAACAAACAGTTGCAAGATAGCTTGCTCACAATCAACAACGTAAATCAGCTTACACTGGCAAAGGGTTTTACTCCACTGCCTTCTCTAAATGGACCCTAATATAGACATCCTTGAATAGTCTGATAGTGTTATTTATCAGTAGCAGGCACTCAGACCAGCGGCACACCTTCCACACAGCATACATCAGTTGCCTTTGTGAGGGATAAAGGAAAACTCCATCTAACATTCCTAAATACATCAGATACATATACAACTATTCGTCAGTGTCTTCCAACACTCAGTTCTAACCCAAATAGCTCTTGCATTATATTAATGTACGGGGATGTAACCCAAAATAAAAATGTAATATTGCAGATTATTAGTCCTGAGATGTGGTGGCTGCATTAATGTTTTCTTTTTCTATCCAGGAGCATTGTTGTCACCCTATTGATTTAGACTACAAACACCTCCATCTTTCGTTATCTTTTTATCTTTACTACATAGGGAATGGGGGGGGGGGGTTGTAGTTTACAGAAGACTGATATATAATCTGATGACTATGGAATTTTGGCTCATCAGAAAATGTACTAAGACTACAAAAAAAAATGCAACCTCCACAACTAAGGACTGCAAAGGTGCGATATCTTACATTTTTTTCTTGGGTTTAGATATCGTTTAATCAATAAAGAATAGAGGAACATACTAATAAAGAAAAATTAAAGTAATTCATATACTGTATAAGCAAGAACAGTATTCTCTACAATAAGAAGCTATTGTACCCACAAGCAGTGCAAAATACTTTAATGAGATGCTGTGAAAGTAATGTATGACAGAGTCTACATGGTCACTCAAATACTGTATATGATCAAACACTCCAAACGAAACTCCCTCGTTACTTAAACAAATAAAAATATAGATGCTTCTAAAGTGCCCTACAACTGTAATTACCCTTTCAACCCATAGATTTACTGGTTCACAGTTAAGTCCAGTGGTTTGTTATCAATGTGCACTGATTGAGGACTCAGGTCAGAAGAGGCTGCCCATGGTCTCTGTTCCCCACCACCCCTAGTCTCCATAGCAGTTTCTCACTGGCGTCTTAGAAACCAATAAGACGTTTAGTGGCAAGGGGGGTTTTGATGGGGACCTTGATGTAAGTGGGGACTCTGATTGGATCCTCATGTGGGGGGGAGGGATGAACCACCTGACATCCTGGCCTGGGTGCCTCCGCAAAGACTTAGCTTCCTCCACTTTGGAACCAGGTATTATAGTTGAGAATTTCACCCAATAACTAAACAATGCAAACTTTAAAAAGTAATATCATCAGTATATATAACAGGGGGGAGGGATGAACCACCTGACACCCTGGCCTGGGTGCCTCCACCAAGATTCAGCTTCCTCCACTTTGGAATCAGGTATTATAGTTGAGAATTGCACCCAATAACTAGGCAACACTAGCTTAGGTGCAAACTGGAAGTCTTTTTATTGAAAATCCACACAGAATTTATGCAACACAAAATCCTATAAAAGCATAATCACATTATCCTAAACAATGCAAACTTTAAACAGTAATATCATCAGTATATCTATCAGTAAGCTAATCAATCGCGAGGCACCCAAGATTCGATTAGTCAGGGAGCCCAACCCAGACAGTCCGGCACATAAGGTACGAGGTGGTATCCAAATGTTTGGAGACTAGCTCTGTTTCCAAGAAAGTACTTTTTTGTTTATCTATGTTTAAATACTATCACCTTCAAGATAGTCCCCTTGCACAGCAGTACAATGCCACCAGCATTCCTGCCAATCATGGCATGTGCCCTGGAAGTCTTCTTTTTGAAGCATGTAAAACACCTTCTGTGATTCATGCTGGATCTGCACAATAGTGTCAAAACAGCGATCTTTGAGCTGGATCTTCATCTTCAGGAAGAGGGCGGAGTCCGCAGGAGCCAAATCTGGCAGGTAGGGTTGGTACGGAAGTGAGATCATGTTGTTTTCGGTAAACTCACATTTGTTCTAACTTGCTGTCCATGAAGAAATAGCAGATGTGGTAACGCTCATGGTCAGAATAGCACCAGGTGCACTGCTCCTGATGTACATAGGATGATGTATTTTGGCACACTGACTTATGAATGTCGGTGCACCCTGTGACTATGCATGCAGCCTTGTACTGCCATCTGTTGGCATGCTACAAAACAATTCTAAAATTTTTTTGATACTACCACATACATTACACTTGCTGTTTTTCAGGTGTTTGGCTTGTCCACTAGAAAAGTCATCATAAGACAAAACTCATACAATGTTCCAACAGTCTGAAAAAGTGGAATTCATTTATCTTCATAGATTTCTTGAGGGAGATAGATTGTTGATAACAATTTTTGTCCCAAGTGGAGGAGCTTCTTCAACTCAGTCTTCAGGAGGGCCACAATATTTCCTCTGACCATTAACCTGTACATGATTAATATTATTCCTTTCCATCAACTCCAGAAGGGAAGTTTTATTGTCTCAGAGAATGAATCCAAGCCTCTCTTTCAGCATTCATCATGTTGTCCATCATTAGAGAATGATCTGCTCTCTCCCTGGGATCAGAGGCTTTACTGAGCTCTTTTCCACGCTCTGACTGGGAGAAGCAGACAAAATCCCCAGTCTCCTCTATCATCTGTTTGGGTCCATAACATTCCCCCCCCCCCCCCCAAAGGCAAACTATCCAGGTCCCAGACCTTCACCTGGTCTGGACATGCATTAGTCGGGCAGAGTGAACCCACATAGTCAATTCACATGGTATCCACTCTTGGCTGCAGGGAAGAGTTGTTATCGTAGGTGTGGGGCAGAGGTCGTGGACCCTCTGTCCAGCTGCCGGCACTTCAGCTAAGAGATCTTTACAGTTCTGGAGCTCTGTTTGCTACTGGGGAGAGGGGCCAACAGCCCCATTTCCCTGGAGCTGTGGAGGCACGGTAGGTGCATGGCAGAGGCGATGTCCTGTTGCCAGCGCTTCAGCTGGGAGTAGGAGCTTCACTACAACAGCCTGTCGCTGGGGAGAGGGGCCATCTGCCCTGGCTTCCAGGAGTTTCAGGGTTGTTGACGCTGCTGTGCAGAGGTTGGCGGCACTCTGCCCTGATGCCAGCACTTCTGCTGGGGACCCCACATCATCCTCTCTGGCTAACTGTTGGGGAGGTAGGACAGCTTCCTCCGCTCTCAGACTGTGGATCTGTCATTAGGGAAGGACGACAATCAACACCTCTCCCAGACTGTTGAACAGCCGCTGAGGAGATGAGCCGGCTGCTCCATCTCCCATACTATCATCTTGCTGCTAGGACAACATTTCTCTGGTACAGTCTCCCAGGTGCATGGATATTTGCTGGGGAGGGAGGACAGTTTCATCCACTCTGGCTGACTGCTATGGAGGGAGGATGGCTTCCTCCACTCCCAGACTACCTCTACTCTTCTACTAACCAGATTTCAGATCCTGGTGGTGGTTTAGATATCAGAGACTGCAGGAAGCATCACTGCTGCCACCAAATGTGACAGACCGTCTGGCACCCCGCCTTGGTGCCACCACCAAAATACAGCTTCCTCCACTCTGGAAAGAGGTATTATAGTTGAAAATTGCACCTAAGCTAGTGTTGTCTAGTTCTTGAGTGCAATTCTCAGCTATAATACCTGGTTGCTGATCCCAGAGTGTAGGAAGCTGTATCTTGGCAGAGGCAACCTAGTGGAGTGCCAGTCAGTCTCTCACTGGAGGGGGACTCTGATGTAAGGGGGACACTGATGTAATGGGTAACCCTGCTGTTCTTGACCCTGATGTAGGGGGGGGGGGGACTCTGATGTAAGAGCATTCCCAATGTTGACTCTGAACTGAAGTCAGGGGGAATTGTATGGGGACCCTGATGTAAAAGGGAGTGCTGAAGGGGATCCTGGTGAGGGGGGATTCTAAAGATGATTTTGATGTAAGAGGAACTCTGATGGGGACACTGATGGCGACTCTGATGTAAGAGGGACTCTGATTAGTATTAATTTGATAAGTAAAAGGGTCCATAAATATTTGTAAAATATATGATGCGGCCCTTGTACTGAAATATTTGGAGACCCTTGGGTTAGAGTAAATACAGAATCTTGTTCTGTACACAAAGAGATATTCATTTATAGATTAGTCATAAGAATGAATCAATTCTTAAAAAAGCATCCATAAAGATAGTAAAGGAAGAAATGTATAAAATGAGAATGTAATTAAATATTAAACTACTTACAGACAAAATAGAAGCGGCTAATATGCAGAAATCATGACAAAGGTCAACTTGACACTTCATATTTAATATAAATGACCATATTGAAACATATGAATTTGTGCTAATGAGAATTTCAACATCCAAAGCGATAGGAATATTTAAATTGTGGTTAAAAAAAGATTTTCATGTTAGCAGGCATTCCTCCTTCTGTTTGTTTTCATACGCAGATGCAGAAAAACATATTTTTGCAGAGCTGTTAGCCCAATGTTCCTGCTTGTAGAAAACAAACACTACGTGAATTTTGCAAACTACCTTCATAATGGAACACACACAACATCTTTCATTACAGTCTTGGCCAAGCTGGAAGAAATACTGCAGGCTGTAAAGAGTGTATCTATTTGGGGACAGCTGGCACACCATGACAATCCAGTTCTCAGCCAACTAACAACCTCACCGTATTGCACCAATATGATTTTGGTGAAAACAAGAATTTCATTGGTTAAAGCCAAATACAGAAAATGTTTGTAATGATGCATTCTGTACCTGTATTGTAAAGTAAATGGTCTTCCAGTGCCTTGTTTCCCTACTATGGTAGTTTTCAATGTCAGGGACCCAGCTTCTCTACAAGGCATTCACCATAAAAATGTAAAAAAATTAAACTTTTCCTCTTACCTCTAACTTTATCTGGACCACTGGGCTGACCATCATATGTTACCCTCCTTCTCCCTAATCCTAAAACTTAGCTTAACCTCTAAATAAAGATCTTGGCAGATAAAGTTCAATATTGAAAAATGTGGAGTTATGCATCTTGGGGCTAAAATTAGCTAGGGATAAATTAGGGACTCTATGAAGGAAAATGATTTGAGGGTTCTTGTAGACCACAGATTTAGCAATATCATACAATGCCAAGCAGCAGCTAACAAACCAAGCAGAATACTATTATGTATTAAAAAGGGTAATTCTGTAGCATGTAATGAGATGATGTACTAACAATGAATACAGTTTTGTTTTAATTAGAAAAATGTATTAAAGCTCATATAAGCAGCTGCTGACAAGGCCTGTGCTTCTAATCACTCTAGAAGAAATAATATTTAGGAGGCTGCTCACTTCTAGTCTATTCACATTGTTAATGAAGTGGGTGCCTTTGGATCCGGAAATGCCTTGCCTACTTTTGGATTGTCCCCCTGACTTTTATCGGAATATCTGGATCTCTTAGCAGTGGTGTGGTGCTTTAATTTCCATTTTTGTTACATTACACTACAAGCCAAGAAGGCTGAGGAGATTCTCTGGGGTATAGAAGCTCATTGCCTAGGAACAAGATTATTATACGCCAATGTCAATACTTTAAGATAGCAACACCAATAATGCCTCGTTTCCACTGAGTGGTACGGTACGGTTCAGTACAGTATGGTTCGTAACGGTACACCTTGCGTTTCCACTGCCAATAGTACCCTTTCATGATAGGCGTGGTGTAGCAGGAAAGCTGTGATAGACGATTCTCTGTCAACCAATCAAAGTTCTGCAGAGTGTAGCTCCACCCTGTTGGTACGGTACTAATGTACTTGGTACCCCAACGAAAGGGTCCCAAAAAAGTGGTACGGTATGGTTCGGAATTAGGGTACCATTCACAATGGAAACGGCATAAATAGCATACCAATAATGCCTCGTTTCCACTGAGTGGTACGGTACGGTTCGGTTCAGTACAGTACAGTTCGTAACGGTACACCTTGCGTTTCCACTGCCAATAGTACCCTTTCATGATAGGTGTGGTGTAGCAGGAAAGCTGTGATAGACGATTCTCTGTCAACCAATCGAAGTTCTGCAGAGTGTAGCTCCACCTTGTTGGTATGGTACAAATGTGCTTGGTACCCCAACGAAAGGGTCCCAAAAAAGTGGTACGTTACGGTTCGGAATTAGGGTACCATTCACAATGGAAACGGCATAAATAGCATACCGCACCGAACCGTACCAGAAAGCTCAGTGGAAACGAGCCATAAGATAACCGTATGGGTCCAGTGCTATATTTTCTACTTTCCTCAACTAAGAAAAAAAACATGGCTATATAGTCAGACAGGATTGTCTGAATCACAATACTAGTTTCTCCTGGGATTTGGTTTTGAAGAATTCTAGCCTTATTTTTTTTTTTTTTTTTTGGCAGTAGGGAAGTGTTAGGACCTCTCTCATCTTTTTCATTGCCATTCTGTAGCCATAGGAGAGATTTTCCCTTGTTTTCTGTGTGGACAGGAAGCAAGAAAATTTTCCAGCAAGAACACAAACAGTAAAAAAACCTTTGAAAGTTGAATGAGGAATGTCAAGAACCTCTGTCTGTTGTTTTTCATATGCTGTCTGCGTCTCCGTCTGGGAGATATTCTCACTTTCTATGTAGTTACTAGTTACCAGGACAGAATGTGAGGTGACACCTCCCCAACAGGGAAACATATAGAAATAAAAATGTCAAAGAGGTCACAAAAAAAATAAAAAAAATCATATTTTGCCTGGAACTGGGTAATTATAAGCCAGTATTATATATTTAGGCGTACTTATGTTCTTTTTGTCTAGGACTTGTTTGCAAACCCAACTCTTTCTATAAGCATCATTATAAAAGCTATAATAAAAGTTTTAAACCAGAAAAAAAAAATTGGGAACTGTGAGTCCTTGGCAAATGTAGCAAACATGGTAAGCATTTTTCATGTTTGATGTTTCCTTTGACATTTCTGCTTAGCACACATCAGATTCAGCAGTTAAAAATAAACCTGGAGATACAGGGTGTATTGCTTTAACCTTACGCAATTTCAAGAAGGACCAAAATAGGACAACGGGTACTGTTGAATGTCCTGAGAATGGCAGTGCCGAGACAAATCATTCCGAAGGTACAGTACGTGGAGAAAAAAATCAATATCTAGTATTTAGAATGCCAGAGGAGAATTTTTTCTTAAACCCTTACGATAGGGTTCTATTTGCCTAATAATGGCATGGACATATAGGGGTTGATTTACTAAAGGCAAATAGAATGTGCACTTTGCAAGTGCAGTAGCTCCAGAGCTTAGTAAATGAGTTAGAGATTCATTTTGCAAAGAATACTTAATCACGTGCAAGGAAAATAAAAAAAAAAAGAAAATACATTTTTGCCAGCATGTGATTTGATGATGGAAGTCAGCAGAGCTTCTGCTCATTTACTAAGTTCTGCAGCAAAGTGCACAGTCTCTTTGCCTTTATAAAAACAACCCCATTGTCTGATTTATTAGAGCCCATTGTCTCATTCTAATAGTACAGTATATAAAGCAAAGTCTGCATATACACAGACATATATGCATATACTGTACATACAGTATATGTACACAAACACTAACACACACCACTAATTATATATATATACTGTATGTGTGTATATATATATATATATATATATATATATATACATACATACACACTGCTCAAAAAAATAAAGGAACACTTTTTATTCAGAGTATAGCATCATGTCAATTAAACTCCTGGGATATTGATCTGGTCAGTTAAGTAGCAGAGGGGGTTGTTAATCAGTTTCATCTGCTTTGGTGTTAATGAAATTAGAAACAGGTGCACTAGATGGGTAACAATGAGGCAACCTCCAAAACAGGAATGGTTTTACAAGGTGGAGGCAAATTAATTTTTTTCCCTGCTAATCTTTTCTAAATGTTTTTCACTAGTTTTGCATTTGGCTAGGGTCAGTGTCAACTAATGGTAGCATGAGGTGATACCTGGACCCTATAGAGGTTGCACAGGCAGTCCAACTCCTCCAGTATGGCACATTAATACTTGCAACTATCTGAAGGTTTGCTGTGTCTCCCAGCACACTGTCAAGAGCATGGAGGAGATTCCAGGAGACAGGCAGTTACTCTAGGAGAGCTGGACAGAGCCGTAGAAGGTCCTTAACCCATCAGCCGGTATCTGCTCCTTTGTGCAAGGAGGAACAGCATGAGCACTGCCAGAGCCTTACAAAATTACTTCCAGCAGGCCACTGGTGTGAATGTCTTTGATCAAACAATAAGTAACAGACTTCATGAGGGTGTACTGAGGGCCCAAAGTCCTCTAATGGGCCCTGTGCTCACTGCCCGGCACGGTGGAGCTTGATTTGCATTTGCCATTGAACACCAGAATTGGAAGGTCCACCACTGGTGCCCTGTGCTTTTCACAGATGAGAGCAGGTTTACCCTGAGCACATGTGACAGACGTGAAAGGGTCTCGAGCAGCCGTGGAGAATGTTATGCTGCCTGTAACATCGTTCAGGTGGTGGGTCAGAGATGGTCTGGGGAAGCATATCCTTGGAGGGACGCACAGACTTCTACAGGCTAGACAAAGGCACCCTGACTGCTATTTGGTGTCAGGATAAAATCCTTGAACACATTGTCAGATCATACGCTGGTGCAGTGGGTCCTGGGATCCTCCTAGTGCACAACAACTACCTGCCTCATGTGGCAAGAGTATGCAGCCAGTTCCTGGAGGATGAAGAAATTGATACCATTGAATGTCCCCCACGCTCGCCTGACCTAAATCCAATAGAACACCTCTGGGACATTATGTTTCGGTCCATCCAGCACCGCCAGGTTGCACTTCAGTCTGTTCAGGAGCTCAGTGATGCCCTGATCCAGATCTGGGAGGAAATACCCTAGGATACCATCCATTGTCTCATTTGGAGCATGCCCCGATGTCAGGCATGCATACAAGCAGGTGGGGGCCCTACAAAGTACTGAGTACCATTTTGAGTTGCTTCAATGACATTTCAGCAAAATGGACTAGCCTGCTGCAGCATTCTTTCACTTTGATTGTTGGGGTGTTTTTGAATTCAGCCCTCGGTAGGTTGATAATTTTCGTTTTCATCAAACGATGTGGCATCCTTTTGTTCCTAACACATTACCCAGTCCAGATATCCAGCGTGAGATTTTTCCCATTGAGATCTGATATGTTTTTAACCAAAAAGTGTTCCTTTAATTTTTTTTAGCAGTGTATGTATATATATATTTTTTTTTTTCATTGGTCACCTAAATCTGCCATCACATGACCCTTCACAGTACCTCTTATGGGCATGCAGGATGGCTGACCCACTGCTGCGCTCCAGGCCCATCCTGCTGCTAACAGCTCATGTACACCTTTGATGTACTGTGGGTATAGGATTGTGTAAATATGATTTCACAATTTTTTTATTGGTTGACCTAGATGGTCTTTTTTCAATCAGATTAACTATGTAACAATGCCACTGGTGTCTTCTGGAGCCCATGATAGTATCCATGTCACCCAGACAATGGCATGTGCCAAAAAAAGCTGGTGAAAGCTGGACCAATTTAACTAGGCTTTAAAAGCCATACCTGGAATTCTTCTTTAAGTGCTGAAACAAGTCCATTTTGAGACCTGTAACAACACATTCAGTGTGTTTCCAGGCCAGTGAAAATTATGCACCCCCCAAGAGCTGTGTATATGACATCGTAGGTTCACAGGATATGGTCAGAAGAAAAAGACACAACATTTTTGGACAAGATCAGCTGGAATATTCTGTCATTGCTGAAAATGTTCTGAAAAGGTAAAAGTAATGCAGCCACCACATCTAACAACACTGTTAAGCTGAAATATATTACATTTTTGGTTTTGGGGTTAAAGTTTAAAAAAATCCCTACTTTATCCTAACAAGGCACAGGGTAGAGGAAAATAATACAGCAATTGCAACTTAACGTCATAATATATTTCCCTACAATTGTTATAGGGGCACTCAGTCATCAGAGTTAAAAACATACAGTAGCTTCCCTCTTATTTCACATTTGTTCTTTTTCCCCTTGTCTGGAAATATCAGATTGATATTTTTTAATGATAAGAAAGTCATATTCCATGTTCTGGCCTTATTCCATTTTGTCAAAGAAGCCCGCCGTGCATCAGCAAAGCTTCAGAGAAATGAAATCAGCAAGCATTAGAAAACTGTATCGCAATTTACAAGAAGAAAAAAATGTGTTCTGCTTAATGGGAATATACTGCATCCTATTCCAAATTTACATTCTGAAAGGAAATGACAATTTTATTATTACTGCACCCACCCACTGTGAAAAAGATGACATTTATATTTACAGCACTAATACAGCACAACCTCAGGTAATACCCAAAACCCAATGCCTTTAGGTAGTTAAACTTATCACCCAAATTGTCAGGGGCACTTTAATTGAGAGGGATATTCTTGGCTATCCATGATTTTTGACAGGCGTGATGTTTTTTAAAGGCAATTACTTGGCAAAGACTTTATAGCGTGTAATATCTTCATACTTTTGCAATGGCACTCTAGGCTATATTTATGCAGGCAATTGTGTAAAAGCCAGGCATTAAGACCTAGAAAACCTCAATGTAATGTCCCCCTGGGCAAATAACACTGGGAAATAGCATGGGAATTATCTTAAATTGTTTTGCAGGGAAGAACATTTCTAAAATATACCAGCGCTTTTAAGGGGAACCTTGACTTGCTGTTCATCCACTGCAGCCCTAACTAGAAAGCCAATGTGTGGCTATGGCCCTGCCCTCACACTCCGTTGACAGTGCTCAGGTCTGCTGATTTGATGCACAAGAGCTGTGGACTGCATCATAGGAGGAAGAGGAGATAGTCATATTTTCCCCTATACCTGGTGTAGCGCTACCCACGCAGGAGCCACTTGAATGTTGTTGGTTCCAGTGGCGGCCCGTGCATAGCGGGCGCCAGGGCGCCGCCCCCCTACCCCTAAATAAAAAAAAAAAAAAATAAAAAAAATAAAATGACAGCGAACAAATAAAGTTTAAAAAAAAAAAAAAAAAAATTGGGTTCGCCGGCCTTTGTAAGGGAAGTGGTGGCTAGGGGGGGGGGGGGGGGTTACGTCCCAGAAGAGGCGCTGATCGGCAGCCTTCTGGGGGCGTAACCCGATCGCAAGTCCTTGCGATTGGACACCCCCACTTTCGGATATCCTGGCTGTGATTGGTCCAGTCTCCAGCCTGGACCAATCATCATCCAGGACATCCGATCCCTGACGTCACAATGGGGGCGGTGCCGGTGCGTGAGTCAGTCACTCACCGTCACCGCCACTCAGAGGACGAGGGAGAAGCCGCTCTCCTTCCCGCCGCCGCCGCAGAGAGGACGGACTGGATCAAGGAGGGAAGAACCCGCTGCCGCCGCCAGGTAAGTGCATTAAATTGAAGGGAGCACGCACGCTGCACTCTGCATTGATTGGGGGACAATGCTGTGGGCACTCTGCATTTATTGGGGTACAATGCTGTGGGCACTCTGCATTTATTGGGGGACAATGCTGTGGGAACTCTGCATTTATTGGGGTACAATGCTGTGGGCACTCTGCATTTATTGGGGGACAATGCTGTGGGCACTCTGCATTTATTGGGGGACAATGCTGTGGGCACTCTGCATTTATTGGGGTACAATGCTGTGGCACTCTGCAATCATTGGGGTACAATGCTGTGGGCACTCTGCATTTATTGGGGTACAATGCTGTGGGCACTCTGCAATCATTGGGGTACAATGCTGTGGCACTCTGCAATCATTGGGGTACAATGCTGTGGCACTCTGCAATCATTGGGGTACAATTCGATGGCACTCTGCAATCATTGGGGTACAATGCTGTGGCACTCTGCAATCATTGGGGTACAATTCTGTGGCACTCTGCAATCATTGGGGTACAATTCTGTGGCACTCTGCAATCATTGGGGTACAATGCTGAGGGCACTCTGCAATCATTGGGGTACAATGCTGTGGGCACTCTGCATTTATTGGGGTACAATGCTGTGGGCACTCTGCAATCATTGGGGTACAATGCTGTGGCGCTCTGCAGTGATTGGGGACAATGCTGTGGCGCTCTGAATTGAAAGGGGCATGCACGCTGAACTCTGCATTGTGGGGGCACAGCACAGTGTTTATTGCATTGAAGGGGGCACAGCACAGTGTTTATTGCATTGAAGGGGGCACAGCACAGTGTTTATTGCATTGAAGGGGGCACAGCACAGTGTTCATTGCATTGAAGGGGGCACAGCACAGTGTTCATTGCATTGAAGGGGGCACAGCTTCAAAGTCACGCAATTTTTTTACTGCGTTTTTTGGCGCGAAGCAATACCTATTACATTTTTCTTTTTGCGCCCCCCCCCCCCCAAAAAATTTAGAGCACCAGCCGCCACTGGTTGGTTCCCTACTCTGCCTTTGCAACCCCAAGAACAGACTCAAACCCCACTGGCACACCTGGGAAAATGTTAGTGTAATTACAAAAGAAAATGGACGCAGGTTGGTTGTAGTGAACACAGAAACTATTTTGACTGTGAACTTGCTTAACCTCCCTGGCGGTATGGTTGTTTCCGATTTTAGGTGCTGAAAGCAGTACAATTATTTTGCGTGTAATTCTTAAGGACGAGCAGCCCAAACCAACTATTTACATATGATTTTTTTTTACTGTGCGTTCTTCTTTATAACATCTCGGGTATGATAAAGTTTGAAACACAAAATCATAAAATATAATATAATAAATAACTATAAATAAGTTAATATATATATTTATATATATATATATATATATATATATATATATATATATATATACCGCATTTATTGGCGTATAACACGCACTTTTTCCTCCTAAAAATGGAGGAAAAACTAGCAGTGCGTGTTATACGCCGATATAAAAAAAAACTGTCCAGAAAGCAGAGCCAAGAGGTAGAAGGGGGCGGGCGGCGCAGAGGAGAAGGAAGGACGCACTGTCATCGGAAGGGCACTGGCGAGGCTGCATGTATGGGCACTGCTGATGACGAGGCTGCAATTATGGGCGCTGGTGAGGCTGCAATTATGGGCACTGCTGATGACGAGGCTGCAATTATGGGCGCTGGCGAGGCTGCAATTATGGGCACTGGCACTGGCGAGGCTGCAATTATGGGCGCTGGGGAGGCTGCAATTATGGGCACTGGCACTGGCGAGGCTGCAATTATGGGCACTGGCGAGGCTGCATGTATGGGCACTGCACTGGTGAGGCTGCAATTATGGGCACTGCTGCTGGCGAGGCTGCAATTATGGGCACTGGCGACGCTGCATGTATGGGCACTGGCACTGGCGAGGCTGCTGCAGGAATACATCGCAGGATCCCAGGGACAAGGTAAGTAACCTCTTCCAGGATCCAGCGATGCTCCCTGGCGGTACCCCGAGTGTGGCTCAGGGTTACCGCTAATGGCACTGAAATTCCACCTCGAGCCACACTCGGGAATATCGCCAAGGAGGTTAAGGAGGAAAAGAAACAATAGTAACAATTATACTGATAGTACACAGATATTTATGGGTGAAGCAAAGGGAATAAAGGCTATCCTAAACGATCAACTCGGTCTACTTTTAGGGGACTCCTTTACGTGAAATAATCCCAAGAGCAGAGGTAAACACACTAAAGAAACGAATTATATGCTGGACATTAGGTCAGTGAATTAACTGCCAATTCTGCTAGGATTGGGCTATATGAGTCCAGGCAGGAGGAAGGCAGAGAAATGACCATGCTTTCTATGTCAGTTCTCTCCCTTCTTAAACCCAGCATCACAGTTCCAGATGACCAGCTTGAACACTGAATTAATCCACAACTTGAACCCGCTCATATAATGACTAGAGTTCCAAGTGTAGACAGGACCCTTCAGACTTTAGTTGATTTTATGGTGGGGCACTTGCTAGTTTTCTTGTGTGGAGAGAACAGAGTACAATGGTGTGGGTAATCTTCAGTCAAATCAGGCAGGTACTATCACTGCCAAACGGAGTGTAACAGCATGTATACATTCATTTTGCACATTTCTCTGCTCTTTTAGTAACTGAACCCCCGGATGTTCAAAAAGACAAGGATAAAACTCCTCAGATAAAATCATTTCATCCTTATGTTGCATGGATGACGTTAACTGAACCTTGAGGCCATTAAAAGGATGGAAAACACTTTTGTCTTTCTATTAACTGGAATTCCTCTTTAAATTAAGCTTCTGCAAGTTTACTCCTAGACTGTACAAGCAGACACCTGACCAGCCGTCACCATTTAAACACCAAATGACGCCAGAAGGACTCAGCTGCCGGAGTCTGTTAACACCACACAATGAGAATTAAAGTGTCAGCTGAGAAATCTTCACAGCCCCTTCCAGATGCTGAATTACATGGTTCAGTGTGAGTGGCAGAACAGGACTAGACAAGCTGAATGAGCAATAAATAAGGAGAGAAATAAAAGAAACAATAGCAATAGTTTGTCTCCAAGGCACCTGATTCCCGAAGATCTAAATTACCTGAAAGAACCCAAGCGCCATTAAAACAGGCAGCATAGCATAGAGTGTGTAAGACACAGCACCAAAGACTTGTACACGACACAAAATCTACATCAAGTCAGCTCAACAGCAATTGTCAGACAGGATGCAATAATGCATCGGATGCATCTGTTTTGCAGAAAATAACAATTTACCCTTGGTATATTCGCTGTTAATTTACTAAAAAGGAAATAAAGTAGCAATATCACCCCCCATATAACAGCATAGGTTTAAGATTATAGTTTGTCCACATTATTAGTATTTATTCAAATGTATGCCCATACAGAATTTGGAAAAAACAAATTCTACTTTTTCAGTTGACAGTTCACATATTCAAAGTACAGAGGGGTACTAATATGCAAATTATTAGACACCTAGCGTTAATATTGACTCTGCTCACCCTAATGAAAGTAAACTCATGGTCCTCAAGGGGATCCCTCTCTCAATCCCCCCCTTTTTGTTTTACTTTCTTTCCCCCCCCTCCAACCTCCCTTGCCCTCCATTCCCTTCTCTACCCCTTCCTGCCCTACCCTCTTCCCTTTTTCTGGCTCTTTTATTCCCCTCGTTCTCTTTCCTCATGACCTCCCCACCCTTTTCTTCTCATTTTACCCTTCAGCCTCCTCATCTCCGATGCAATCCTCCTACTAGAACAGCCATTGGGCATGCCTTCACTGTCCACCCCAAACTACAGCCTCCCAGTACTTTTTTGGTACACACCCATGTTGATGTGCCTCACTGCCACTACTACTTTTCCTTTGAGCTTTTTTTTGGGTGTTCTTGTACTTATACCTCTTAGTGTCCCCTTACATCAGACTCCAAACCAGATTCTGCCATTACATCAAAGCTCACCTTACACCAGAGTCCCCCCTTACATCAATGACCCCATGAATATCTGACTTTCTCTTACATACCTGTAGTGTGGTTGTAGCAGCAGGGTGGAAGCATGGTTGTAGCAACAGGGTGGAAGCTGGGAAACAAAAAGGTCTGGACAGAGAAAGTCCTGCCCTCCTGTGAATGCTGGGGCAAACACGTGATTGGTTTCTAGTGGACCTTTGCTCACCTGCAGTGTAAGCACAGTGGGCCCACATTGAGGATAAACCACTGACTCTAGATACAATTTTCTAGCAGGCCATATTTGGCTCACAATCACAAACTTAGAACCATGGATTTGTGTTACCTTCACCGACCACCACTAGTAGACCTTTGACCATATGTATATGATCATAGATGACTGCATCTGTTCCTGATAGAATGGCTGTGGATTAATAATGGCAACATCATGACCATTGTCAACAGTAATTCAAAACAACGGTTAGAAAAAGTAACTGATTGTTGGTACAATTTTGTAGTTTTTAAACTTGGAATTTAGTCTTCTATTGCTGACATGCAACCATGCAATACTTTTACATAACTTTTCAGTGAAAGAACCTTATCATTCAAAAACTAAATCAATAATCTACATCTAAATGGGAAGTTCTGTCCTACTGGAAAATCCAATCTCTTTTGGCCAACTTGAGTTTTTTTTTTCTTCAACAATTATTTTTGAAAGATCGTTTGAATTAATAAAATCTCTGATCAATCAATTATTGTTAAGTGTATAGCCAGCATAAGAGGAGAAGCCTTGGCTCCCATCTTTTTTTCTAACAAGTCTTCATTTCTAAACTATAATGCAGCTGAGCAATGGAAAACAATCTGGACAGGCGACGTGAACAAAATGAAGTCAATTAAAATAAAACAAAGCACAAATGTGACAGGTTCAGCTTTGCCTCCCATCAAAACACCCTCATCACTTCTTGTTTCCTTGACGACAGGTGTAATATCCAGTAATGTTTCCATTCTCTCACACTGGATAGCAATTTCACGTCTACGACAAGCATGAAATATTAACAAAAATGAGATAATATCTCCAACCAAACAAGGCAGCAGTATCAGTGAGGTAAAGTGAGCTATATCCAGTGTTAACTACTGCCTTGCATAATGGAAAGGAGTGGACGTGTCTCTTCCAGCTGTACGCTATATATAGGCTGGCGGTTTATTAAAATAGCTTTCTAGTTCTTATTACATGGCAAGCAGTTGTTCAAGGTTCAGTAAACAATGTAATAGTGACAATGCCTCCAACACCTTACAGAACATGGTGCCCTAAGTAGAGCTAAAATTATGGATTGTTACCAGGTAATTAATTATTTTATTTTATGCCCTATGCTGTTGTGTTACAAGCAGCATTAACTCTTTACGCAGATATTAGAATGACAAACCATCTTAATGACTGGAGTTGGCACATGAGGTTCAGGAAATGTAAGTGGGCCATCATTATTAGAAGATGGAATGAAATACAATTATCCAAAACACTGCACTACTATAGAGTAATATCTGCATTCTTTAACTGTAAAGCTGATCTCCAAACAGCTAAATTACACAGATGGAATACAAATGTAGCACCCTCCTAGGTAGGTGCTAGAGAGGGAGTATAGTTTTTTGCTCTGTCTCTCTGTCAGAGGAGCAGCAGGTAAATTTTATATTGCTCTGTGCTTAACAGGGAGCAGGATCTGTGAGTTAGGTCTGCTCTATGTGCTCAGTGTGTGATTCATCTGGTCTAGGTGAGTGTTTCACACTGGTCCAATAGGGAGGACAGTGGCAAGAACTTGACCAATGGGTACACAGGCTTTGATACAGCTGCAGTAATTGGCACAGACTGCTGTCTCAGGGCATTGTGGGGTGTGGTATAAAAGCCAGGAGCACATGTCCTCGGGGTCATTGGCTGGTGAGCCCCGGAAGGAGGATGGTGGCTGCCTCCTCTTCTGCAGCAGTTGGTGAGGTGAGCCAGAAGGAAGGAGCTGAACCCAGAGGTCCAGGAGAGCTGACTAAAGGGGTTGAGACGCTGGAGAACCTGGAAAAACAGTATCGTGAGTACAGGGGATCGTGTCTAAGGGGCTGATCAGGAAGGGGGCCACCATGAAGTAGAGTAGTCAGAAGACGGGTGTCAGCCGGTGGAGTGAAAGGGGGTGCTAGGCGAGTACCCTTGAGATAAGTGCTAAGCAAGTGTTTATTCAGGAACTTTACCTCAGATTCATCTAGTGGCAAGGTTAAACTGCGGCCTTGCCGCATCCTCAGATAGAAGTCCTCAGCATTGTGAATAGTTCAAGTTCTGGAGTATCCCACTCTTCCCTTCTCCCATCCCCATATAAAATAAAACAACAAAAACAACAACCCCTAGACTGTTCATTGACTGAGCCGGAAAGTAAAGTGTTAAGATTCTGCATGCAGTTGCTACCGGTAACCCAGAGAGACCCGAGAAGGTAAGAAATCCAGCAGCCCTCTAGGGGGCAGTGCTACACAAAGGAGCTGTACCTGCCAAAGGATTTATATTTCTTTCCAACCAGTCCCCAGATATACACAGCTCCGACACAGTACAGCTCTGTCTGCCAATGCAGAGGACCTGATTTTATTCTGCTGCAGTTAAGTCATATTCACAGGCTTTTTCTGCCCCCCCCCCCCCCCCAACCTGTGACTGGACAGCAGCCCACTCATGAGCTCTGTATCACTTTGCTCTCTCCTTCTGTCACCATGCTTCTTGCATTGCAGTATGCTGCTTCTCCCTATCCATACTAGGACAATTTCAGGTCATCTTCAAGAACAAACACTGCTTGCATTTTTTACAAATATATTTAATGGTGCATTAAATATTGCATGCATTTGTGCATTTTAAAACAACTTGGATTTCAGCATCAAAGGCTAACTCTAGTCATAGTTTTTGTTTGTTTAGTCAAGAGTTTCCATTTCTGCAAGGTTATTTTTGCTGTCTTCAAGCCTATTCACATGGACGCATAGGCCTGTACAGCATGCTAGAGTCATTTGTTTATGTGCTTGGTTCAGTGTGGAGCAGCATGCAGGCAACCTATGTTAGACCATAGAGACGCAGTGGCTCTACGGACCCACCTGCATCTTCTAGTTTGATAGAGGTGCAGATGCAATTGAACAACCTCTAACATAGACAGTGTGCTTTTCGGGCCATGCACCTTTTGTTGCACAACTGTCAAATTCATCCATTCGTGTCCAAAGGCTTAAACAAAGGGCTTTTGCATTCTGTACAGGTCTCTGCATTCATGTGAAGTCCCCATTGCAGGGCCCCTATCAGTGGGGCACCACTGGTACTCAGTGGGGCGGGGAGGGCAATTGCAGAACAATGCACTGTGTATCTCTGCCTCCAGCAGCTAAAAGCGGGTTTCTCCCCTTCTCCTTCCCAGCGGCTTTCAGATGCTGGAGGAGAGACACAGACATGGTCAAATCCAGATTATACAGATATATACAGAGGGAGTGTGGGGGTAATTATACAGAGGGGGTGTGGCTACCTGCGGACCGGCGTTCTATCAGAATACCGCTACTTATCAGATTCTGCAACCGCAAGTGACGTACGGACAAGAACAACTTATTGTGCATGTGCCATGCGTTCCAAAATGGCCTCTATGCATTTCAATAGGTTTCCTAATGTGACAAAAAATGAAGCAGAGGCGGACATCTTTTTAAATCCACGCAAGTCTTGAATTTTACATTTATTTAAGCAGTAAACTCACCTTATACAATATCTCACAAAAGTGAGTACAACCCTCACATGATAACGACCCCAAACACACCTCCAAGATGACCACTGCCTTGCTACATAATCTGAGAGTAAAGATGATGGGCTGGCCAAGCATGTCTCCAGACCTAAACCCTATTGAGCATCTGTTAGGCATTCTCAAATGGAAGGTGGAGGAGCGCAAGGTCTCTAACATTCACTAGCTCCGTGATGTCGTCATGGAGGAGTGGAAGAGGACTCCAGTGGCAACCTGTCAAGCTCTGGTGAACTCCATGCCCAAGAAGGTTTAGGCAGTGCTGAAAAATAATGGTGCAACACAAAACAAAAACTTTGGGCCCAATTTGGACATTTTGACTTAGGGGTGTAAAGTAAACCCCCGCTCCATCGCGGTTCAGTTTTTGCGGTCCCGGTAAATCGTGCTATTTTAATTAGGACCCATTAATTCAGATATTGCGGTAATATTTCGCCATTTCGCGGTTATGTAGCGATGAATCAGAGAGTCAGAGCGAGACTGCGGTTGAACGCATGCCTCGCTTGTGGACCGCACCGAGCACGGTGACATTAGAGGGGGCGGTAACGCGATTCGGAGCATGTGCAGATGTGCTCCGTGTTCCTTTGCCAACCACAAGCAAGAATGCCCGCAAGAATGCCACCCAAACACCCATCATCTAAGGCTAAGGCTTCTGGTGAGCCACAACAGAAGAGGAAGTTCCTTACAATTCAGGAGAAGGTGAAACTTCTTGATATGATAAAGGAAGGACAGAGTTATGCTGCTTTAGCCCGCCATTATGGTATGAATGAGTCAATGATTCAATACATCAAAAAGGATGACAAGAATATCAGGGCAACTGCTGCACTGTCCATCAACCAAGCTGCAAAAAGAGTTGTTTCTTCCCGCAATAAAAACATTGTTAGGATGGAAACTGCATTGGCCATTTGGATCCAAGATTGCAGAAAAAAAAGCATCACATTGGATGGTAACACCATCAGGACTCAGGCAAAGAAGCTGTACGACACTTTTGCCAATCAAGGAGGCTCTGAAGAAGGCTCTGCCGCAGACGAACAGTCAGACAACGACAATGCTGATCAGCCTTCTACTTCTAGTACAGGTACATTTTCATCAGGAGACTTTTCTGCCAGCAAGGGGTGGTTTGACCGCTTCCAGAAACGCTATCAGTTGAAGAGTGTTTCATTGCAAGGTGAAGCTGCATCTGCCGACAAAGAAACTGCTGCAAGGTACACCAATGAGACCTTTAAGAGTTTCATCAAAGAGGGTGGGTACCAACCAGAGCAAGTCTTTAATATGGATGAGATCGGCTTGTTTTGGAAGAGAATGCCCAAACGGACCTACATCATGAAGGAGGAAGCCCGAGCCCCTGGATTCAAGGCTTATAAGGACAGAGTAACCTTGGTTATGTGTGGAAATGCTGCTGGGTTTATGAACAAGCCAGCCCTGATCTACAAGGCCAAGAACCCCAGAGCATTGAAGCATAAAAACAAGAACCAGCTACCAGTCCATTGGATGCATAACCCTGCTTGGATGACTAAACGCCTCACAACTGAGTGGTTCCATAATTGTTTCATCCCAGCCTTCAAGGTCTACCTTGCCGAACTTGGCCTTGATTTTAAAGTGCTTCTGCTGATGGATAATGCAGGAGGCCACGCCATGGATCTATCGTACGAAGGAGTGCAAGTTGAGTTCCTTCCACCCAACACCACGTCTTTAATTCAGCCTATAGACCAGGGTGTGATACGAGCATTCAAGGTGCTGTACACTCGCAACTCCTTGAATCATCTTGTTGAATCCATGAACAATGATGATAATTTCAATTTGAAGAACTACTGGCATAATTACATCATTGCAACTTGTCTGGAGAACATACAAAAGGCCCTCAAGGAGATGAAGAAGGAGACCCTGCATGCCTGTTGGAAGAAGCTTTGGCCAGAAATTATTCATGAATATGAAGGGTTCTTTCCTGACGAAGTTCATCATTCAGCTGTGAACAAATCAATTAGGCTGGCGAAGTTGCTAGAAGGTGAAGGTTTTCAGGATATGACCCAGGATGACGTCAATGACCTAATTGAAACCCATTAAGCTCCACTAACCGATGAGGATCTGACAGAACTCACCAAGTCAGCGAGTGAGGAGGAAGTGGAGGAACATGAGGGGGAGGAAGAAGATGAAGGCTTGTCAATTGAGCGCCTTGGCAGGGTCATGCGTACGGCCAATGACCTGAAACAGATGTTAGCTGAGTGGGATCCTGACATGGTTCGTTCACTGCAGTTCCAAAACAGCATTGATGGAGCCATTCAGGTGTACAAGAACCTCCTCGCCCAAAAGAAGAAACACGCCCAGCAACTGCCTATAACTATGTTCTTCACAAAACAGAAGAAGGCCACATCCACCCCAAGTACCTCCACAGGCACCTCTGATGTAGAAGTGGAGGTCATGGAGCAGCAAGAAGACGACCCACCTACACTAAAAGAAGCGCCTGCTGAACCTGCGCCTTCAAAAGGACAGTAGCTGCTCTTATTTGCTTATTTGCTGCTTATCGTCATCTTCTTTTCTGCTGAGTACAGTACAGTACTGTATGTACAGTACTGTACAAATACTGTACAGTACTCTTTTTTTACTACTGTACAGTATACAGTACTGTACTGTTAGCACAATAGTTTTGTGTTTTTACAATGCTCTTCCTCTCTCTCTATCTTTTATGTGTTTTTATTGCTTAAACGTTTTTTTAAAGACCTTTAAATGCTATTAAAAAGTTAACAAAACATGCCTAGGGTGTATTTAAATAGGGTCTTTCTATTTCGTGGATTTTCACTTTTACTGTACTCACTTTTGTTGCCAGCGGTTTGGACATTAATGCCTTTTTGTTCTGTTATTTTGAGGGGACAGCAAATTTACACTGTTATGCAAGCTGGACATTTACTACTTTACATTGTAGCAAAGTGTCATTTCTTCGGTGTTGTCACATGAAAAGATATAATAAAATATTTATAAAAATGTGAGGGGTGTACTCACTTTTGTGAGATACTGTATACTGAATCACAGTATTACATTTGTATTATTATTTTATTCTAGTATGTATAGCGAGAAAGCGAGAAACCTGCAGGTAGAAGATGGCGATGGTGGTGAAATAGTCTATGTCAGTATATAAGGTGATTTTACTGCTAAAATAAATGTAAAGTTCAAGACTTGGGTGGCTATAAGAAGATATCCGCCGCGTGCTTCGTGTTCTGTCACATTAGGAAAAATTGAAGGAGAAAGAGGCGCTTCTAAGTGCAGGTATTCAATTTAATTAAATAAAACTACAATAGGAACTTTCATCAAGGTAAGGGTGGACAAGCACATCTAAGGCAGTGGTGAGGAGTCTGATCCCAGAGAGTCCTTAGTCCTGCAGAGCGGTGTCTGGGGCATCTTAAGCTTCTAGTGGTCTCCGTGGGAAGCCGGCTGTTATGGTGGCAGAAATCCGACCAGAACGAGTGCCTGTCCACCCTTACCTTGATGTAGGTTCCTATTGTCGTTTTATTTCATTAAATTGGATACCTGCACTTAGAGGCACCTCTCTCTCCTTAAATTTTTACTACAGCTCTGGATACCTGGTTTAAGTCTTTCCCCTGGATGGCAGCCCTAAGCACATGGACATCCTAGCCAATACCCAGCATATTGGATTTTAAAATAACCCCCTCCCCTTTTCCAAGGTACCCCATCTCCCCCCCATCCCCTCCCCCTTGCTGGCTTTAGCGCCTATGTCCTTTTTATACCTTGTCCCATTAGGAAACCTATTGGAATACATAGCGGCCATGTTGGAACGCATGGCGCATGCGCAGTAAGTTGTTTTCGTCTGAATGTCACTTCCGGTTGCAGAATCTGATCGGTAGCGGTATTCTGATAGAACACCGGTCCGCAGGTAGCCACGCCCCCTCTGTATAATTACCCCCACAATCCCTTTGTATATATATATATATATATTTTTAATCACAACAATCTTTGTGCTTCTACAACTAAAGTATCTATAAAGATATTCTGGAGATTTGTCATTTGTCTTTTAAACCAACCATTGGTTATTGTGATTTGGAAGGAAAGCACTGAACATAAGTGGGCAGTCATTTACTTCTGCACACAGTGACAACATTGTAAAATATAATGCAGAATCATTTTCACAGAGGGAACAATATAGTTAAATTCCAAGCAACCACCGAGATTTTATGTTAAAACATCTTACGACAAAGCACCAATTCAGATTTTTCAAACTCAAAGATGGCATGTGAACTTAGCGTAATCCATAAATTACAATTATACAACAGTAATGGGTAAAAACAGCATTGATCAGGCTGCAGCTGTAACCTATTTTCTAGTAAAACAGGATAACAGAAAGTCATCCAATGCATAAAGTGGCAGGCCACGTTGCTAACTGATAAGAAGTTGTTTAAGTGATTTCTTTGTTGGTCCGACCAACACCAGATTAACACACTCAAATCAAAATCTGACTCTTCATGGGATCTGTCTCTGTAAATCCACATCACAGTGTTGCAGAGTGACTTAAAGCCGAGCTCCGGCCTCAAAAAACAATTTTAGATAAAAATACCCCTGGGACAGTCAGGGCTAGTGCATTTCAGCAATGATAGCCTCTGAACTGTCCCTGGTTTCACTTACATTTTAGAAGAAATACTTGCCTTGAAAATGTCTTGTCCAGCGCTGCCATCTCAGGTGTGGGCAGCTGAAGCCAGAGCGTTCCTCTTCGGTGACGTCGGAGTCCCAGAATGCCCTGCACCGGCCCCGCTCGTCACTTCCGGTGCAGGCGCGTCATCCCTGCACAGCTTCTGGGCATGCCCAGAAGCTGTTGAGCAGGGAATAACGTGCCTGAACCAGAAGTGAGGAGCAGGGCCGGTGCAGGTGCATTGACTCCTGGGAGCGATGACGTTCAGCTCCCAGGAGTCAATGCAAGCAGTAAGAGATGGCGCGGGCCGCGGCCGAAGAGGGAGGAAGAGGAAGGTAAGTATACTTTCTTTAATAACAAGGTAAGTAATTAAAAAAAAAAACTTGAAATTATCCAATTCTTTTTCAGCTACATTACAGCAAGCGGATGGTGTAAAGTTGATTTTGAGGCCGGAACTCTGCTTAAGACCCCGTTCACATAGGGGCGACGCTACTTGCTGGGGCGACCTGTGAAGTCGCGGTGCACAGCGTGCACCACGACCTCGGCGCGACATGCACGGACTTCATATCTTTGAAGTCAATGCAGGTCGCCTCCAGGTCGCCCCAAAGTAGTACAGGACCCTTTTTCTAAGTCGGAGCGACTTGTGTCGCTCCTATTAGAACGGGTCCTGTGCTAATCAATGTCAGGTGACCAAGTCACCTGACAAGTCGCGCTAGTGTGAATGGGGTCTTAGAAAATGAATTTTTTTTTTTTTTTATGCAAACCTGTCAGCTGTTTTCAACTTTGAAAGTAAAAGTTCTGTCTACAAGTAAACATGCACGTTATGCTAGCCAGGCTATTCTGTGCATCCTTCTGAAACTGGTTTTACTTTTTTAGGGAAGATCCTTGACTTTGGAATTCAGCCAAGTGTCATCTTCCTATCTAATAATGACTTAGTAGCATTGCCGTTTAAAAGAGGTAATGAACTATTAGCCTCTCTTTTTATTGAGCTTAGATCTCTGGAAAGTCCGGGGTGTGCATGATCCATCTAGCCCTCCTTGGTTGAGCACCTCCATCAGTGGATTGTCCGATCCATTAGATTCCATTGTTTGTTGGGACAAGTGATATCCTAAGAGCTTATGCTTTACACCTTCCAGGCCTTGATACTGTGTGTCTCTGGTAAGCAGCAATCCTTCTTTCTTTTGTTCACGTTGGGGTCGCATGCAGCACTTGGAGGCATTATCTTTGGCATTATCTTTGGCATTATCTTTGGCGGAATTCCTCATTTTATTCAAGAGATTGTTTGTTGGACACTATTAATTTATTTTTTTGTCTAGGGACTATGTCTTGAGCATGGAATTTTTCACAAGTGAAAGTATTTTTATTCTTTTCACTGCTGTTATTTTCACGTTGGTGCATGTTTGTGATTTTTTTTTTTTGCACATTTTTTTCTCATGTCACTTTATTTATGTATCTGTGTAGATTTCCCAATTTATTTTTTATGTACATTTAGTGTACATCAATTTAATAATTCTGTTTCGCATATATTCACTATTGTCATAATTTTAATATGTCATGTAATTTGTTTAGATATCGCACCAGTCTTTTTCACATTCACATTTTCCCTCCCAGGGTTCAGGGAGTTCTAGGTGCTGCTATTCACCAGCCACGCTAGCGTGTCCTTTTTACAATTTAAATCTGATGTACTGACGGCCTTTCTCATTTCTTGATGCCCGAAAATGTCAGGACAGTACAAATATCCCCTAAGTGACCCCTTTTGGCAAAGTAGACAGTACAAGGTATTTAGAATGAGGCATAGCAAGTTTTTTTGGAATTTGTAATTTTTTGGTAAAAAAAATGAAGACATATAAAAAAAATATTTTTTTTTACATTTTTTTTTTTTTTTACATACTGCCACCAGTTAAGTTCAGCGTCATCATATTACTGGTGGGGGTGATTAGGGACACTGGTAACAGTATGTAAAAAAAGTGTAATTTTTAGTCAAATGTTTTTTTGTTATTCATTTTTATTGAATCTTTTTTTTTTTTTTAATGATTTTTTAAACACAGTGTGATCAGACTAATACAGTGTTATCATGGTAAAACTACTACTCTGGGGAAGTGATCATGATTTTTTTTCTTTTATCCCATACTGGTCAATCTGTATGGCCAAAGATACGCTGAAGAAACCACACAAAAATAACAGCAGCAGACTGCCAGCTTGAACCTAAGTAGTCATAAAACTGCCCCCTTCCCTCCTCCTAACACCTACTTAACTAACCTGTGTAAGCAGGATGAACACTCACTGGTCATTTTATTAGGTAAACCTTGCTAGTACCGGTTTGGACCGCCTTTTTCCTTCAGAACAGAATTTTGGTCCATAACATCATGTAGTTGCTGCAGATTTGCCGGCTGCACATCCATGATGCGAATCTCCCGTTCCACCACATCTCAAAGGTGCTCTACTGGATTGAGATCTGGTGACAGTGGAGGCCACTGGAGTACAGTGAACTCATTGTAATGTTTAAGAAACAACTTTGAGATGATTTGAGCTTTGTGACATGGTGCATTATCCTGCTGGAAGCACTGTAGTCAAAACTTTTTAGTTTTGGATACAGTATGGTGTTGTGGGTTCCATTGGGGGACATTTCTTTGCTTCCTTTCGAGACACAATGAGATTTCTTCAAATTAAAGGAAGTTGTTGACAGTTGTCATTGGTGTACGTGTACCCATTGGAAGATTACTCCTCTTTTTCTGACCTAGAGACAACCTCAAATTTTAGATTTTTCTGCACTTTCAGTACTTATTACAATGGTCACAAGAACACATTAAGAGGGTGAAGCTCCACACAGGAGATACAGACTGTAATAAAAACCCTTATCTATTTCATACAAAAGTTTAAAAAAAATGGAATGGAAAATACCTCTAAAATGAGGGAATCCTTAAATTGCTCTCACACCGGTAACATGACCCCGGTACATGATGATTCAGGACCCATGGGTAACCTAAAACGACCACCTAAATTTGGACAGTTCATTACTTTCCATTTGACGGATGGTCCATTCTCACACTGCATAGCACGTTGCACCACACAGGAATTTATCTCTTGTAGGGATCCCCCGAAATGATAATTCTGGGCCGAAACCGAAAATGCAGGATGCCCTTGGCCGAAAACCGAAACCGAAACCGAAAATGACTTTTTCCCCCAAATTATTTTAAAATAGATAGACAGTGTGTGACTGCCAGCTGGACTACAAAAAAATACAAAAAAATTACCTCGTCTTTCGCACCTATATTACTAACATTCAATCAAGATATGTTGGTGAAGTGCTGGATTGGGTTTTTGGTAGGTATTTAAACCTGTTGTTATTTAATATGAGAGACTGTTGTCTAAAGCTGGCTTTAGATGGTTCCTCCATCCACACAAACGGGATGGATGGAGGAATCCCCTCTTCCAGGACATTGTATTTTGACAGCAGAACTCTCTGCTGTTGAAATACACTAATCAGTGGCTGCAGTCGCTGGTCAACAAATGTTTTCCAGCTTGTCCATTTGACAGAAGTTGATCTAACAATTGACTTCTGTTGAATGGGGACAACCACAAAGGGATTGAAATTCGGCAGGTCCCTGCTGAACAAGCCAAATTTGGATATGTCTATGGCCAGCTTTAGGTTCAATAAGTCCTAAGGGGAGGTCCCTGGATTGTCAGTAGTAAGTTTGGAAGTCAAGAGAATGGAAACCATATGGCTGAGAGTCCTGTTTAATTTCTATAGACCAGCAACCAGAGGAGGTTATTAATCTATGAAGGGGAAATCTACATAAGGAAACCTGCTCTCAGTTCAACTTTCTTCCAACCCGCACCTGCACAAGCCCTGATGAAAGCTATTGGTTAAACCCCCAAAACAGTTGGCTTTTACTCTTTTGGTAAATAGAAATTGACTTGCACTCTCAATCACACATCTGGCGCTGTCTTCATCAACCTTACAAGAAGAAGAAAACACCCCAAAAGATTGAACTGCAAATTTAAATGTTAGTTAAATTTTTTAAAAAAAAGGTATCATGAGCAGTTGTTTTTATAACATCCAATCAGGACATTGTCTTCTAGAACATGTACATATATTGTTTCATGTTTTTACTACTCCCTGTTTTATCTGTCACTGGTTGTTGTCACTATAGTGTATCCACCCAGAAGGCATTTTAACACAGAAATTCAGAGAGTGTCCCACCAACATGGAGGGTCAGACTATCCCACACTTTGGAAAATTGTTTCTTATGATATGGTAATAAACTCCTAGTACAATCAGTGTGATTTTAGTATATGAAGAGATCATATCAGGTCATGCTGGTTACAGGCAGTGATCTCTATATTTATTCCTTCCAGAAAAGTCATCAAGCATTCCATTAATGTCAGCCTAAATGTATGAGCATAACAGTGAGATTTGAACCTATAAGACAGCTTATTTTTCTATGTGATGCTAAAATTGTTTCTTCATAGATTATCATAAGATTTTGCTATGCCAGTTGTTTAACTCTTCATATATGCATCAGTCGTCCACATTCAAAAGATTTAATCCCTTTACTGCATAAACATTATTTTAATGCACACCAGGAAGCCCTTTGAAACCCTTATGATTCTGCTTTGAATTGTTGTTGGAGAAGAACTTAGCATTCAGTTAGTGCTGCCGAATGTATGCCTTGCCTAAAAATTTGAAAGTTAAAGCTAAATAGCAGGTTACCAGATAAATACATAGCTAAAAAAATTATATATATATATATATATATATATACTGTATATATATATATATATATATATATATATATATTATATATAATATATATATATATATATATATATATATATATATACACTCTTTAAACTGCCAAGCATTTGTAATTCTGCACAGTAATGAAGAGATTGGGGGATTACTGTTCAAAGTTCCTCATTTGCCATACCGTAGAAAAAAAGGCAAAATCTGAGTGATTGTAGTGGAAGCAAATGTAGAACCTGACCTGGTTTTTGGCCTGCAGCATCTTTCCATTTCTGCCTTATTTCCCAGAATCCTGTAAAGCATATCTAAAGCCAAAACTCTTTTTTTATTTTGAATTGAGTAAGGAATAGTTAACACCCCTGTCCTATCATATGGGAGATATTTCATCACTTCCTTACCACAACAAGAAGTTAGAGTAAATCTCTAGACAAGTGATGAAAACTCTGCTCTTAGACAGTCGCCCCCATTTTTCCCCTCTATTCTTTTATGACAACTCCCACATTTGGATTTTCCCTCATCTCCTGAGGCAATGATCACCAGTACAAACAGAGAGGGGAATTGTCCCTAGCTGGGTCCCAGGTAGCATATAACCGCCTACCACTAAATTCAAAACTAAAAAAAAGGGAAAAAATGGACATTATATACAGTACATTATTGGCACTTTTCCACTGCAAGTACCGGCTCAGCTCTACTCGGCCCTGTTTGGTTTCCACTGCATGGTACCGCATGGTACAGTGTTTGAACGGTTTGGTTTGGTATGGTTTGTTTTTCCACTAAAGTAGTACTAAAGTAAGTGGGTGGGATAACAACGATTCTCTGACCAATCAGTGGCTAGTAGTGACTGCATGCAAAGGATTGTGGGGTATGGTACCGGTATGGTACCTCTTGGAACCACAATCGAGGTGGTACTGTTTTAGAGAGCCGTACCGTTCGGTTCCATGTAGTGGAAAAGCGCCGCCGTACCGTACCATATGGGGCTTTATGTACAACATTTCCTGTACAAATGCGTAAAACATCCATAGAGTCATAACAACAAATCCCTGTTTTTTTTTTCTTTTTTTTTGTACTACATATATTTATAAATTGTCAGAACCATCTAGTGGCCATAATGCTGTTTTTTCCTAATTAAAGTATTTCAGGAAATGAAATGCATTATGGCCACTAGATGGTGTTGACAATATAGGAACTACACGTATTACAGAAAGTACAGAGATTTTTCATACTGACTGTGGATGCTTGTCACATTTGTACATACATGAACCCTTTATACATTGACCCCTTTAAGTGCAGAGAGGCTATATCAGGAAAATGGTGTTAAATTTTTTTTTTTTTTTTTTTCTGATAACTAATTGCTCCCTTGGGAAAAGGCAGAATCCCTGCTGGAGTAAAGATAGGGTCCTTTGAAAACTAAAGGGAAAAAAGTGCTGCGCTCAAATAAGTGTACCTCGTGTATAAACAAGTTTGCATAAAAAATAAAATATCACACAATAAAGTGCAATGTGCAATGAATCTAATATGTGTTCAATACAAACATATACAGTATGTGTATAATAATGGTAATTCATAACCATACAGATGTGCAATATGCAGATGTGCAATATGCAATGAAATAAATAAATCAGTGCAAATCCAAAATAAAGTCCACAAAGAAGTGAGTATCGAGCTGAAACTGTGTATCAAGACAGGGGATGGAGGATAGGGATAGAGTCCACTTCAAGAAGAAGGTTCCATTATCCAATTGAAAAGTCACCAGGACAAGTGCATTCACCACCAAGGGGGAGAGTCAAAACGCTTACCAGAATCACTAGACTCAAATGCCAGTGGCAAAGATTCATTAAAGCCTAGGGGTAATAGAACCCCGATTAAGATAGTAGTCTCTAGAAAGCTGTCACCATCCTTTTCACCACATCAGATACCCTCAATTGGGTCATAAACTTAAGTTTCCATAAAAAACAAAAAATCTCCTCATAGTGTAAAACTGTCTTTTAAAATCTTTATTAAAAAAAAAATAGAAAACTTACATCCAATCTGAAGTTACAAGCAGGTTAGATACAAGCTTCGAAAGTGTGATCACAAATGGTATCCAACAGGCGCAATGACATGGAGCGAGCTCAGTACAACCCAATGTATTTCGTTCACATGGACATCATCTGGGGAATAGAAATGGACTTGTCACTTGCAATTGACTCACCCCAGATGATGTCCGTGTGGACTAAACGTATCGGGTTGTATCAAGCTCGCTCAATGTCATTGCTCCTGTCCATTGAGTTTGCACTATAACATTGACATTGGATTCCTGTGTGATCACACTACCTTGTATTTATACTGCCTGTTAACCACTAAGACAATGTAAGTTTTCAACTTTTTAATAAAATCTAACTGTGATGGTTTTACGCTATGAAGAGGCATTTTGTTTTCTTGGGTACACAAGTACCTTTATGGCTATCTTAGGACCAGAGGAGATGGGGGCAACCCTTGTGAGACTGTAGCAGCACCAGTGACACCACTTCCCATTTGAATGACTCTTTACCTAAGGTAGGGTCGACATATTTTGGTAAGCGCTCCTCACTCACTATTCTGGTGATGGTCACATTTAGGGTGATTACCCCCTGCTTCTGAACACGTGAAGCCCTTCTCTAATTTGGACATGGACTTTATTTTTCACAAGCACCTTTTTTCATCATTGAGGGTTTCAAATATTCACTTACACCCAGTGAACTTTTGTTCAAATGACTTTATTCATTGTTACTGGTGCTACAATGTATATTCATTTTTTACTGTTATACCTAGATTTCTACTTTTCAGTTCTTTGTTCACTCTTATTTTTACATATTTTGCACATTTGCATGCACTTTATAGATATTGCTATTCTGATACACATGATTTGTTTTTTATGCAACACTTCATTTTATTTGGAGTAGTTGCATATTAGCGCATACTTTGCACATTTGTATGCATTTCATAGACACTGCCATTTTAATATACATGATTGTATTTGTCTTTATGCAACACCACATTTCATTAGGCGTAGTTGCATATTAGCACACATTTTGCACTTTTTTTGTTGTATACTCGTGCAGCACCTTCGTTTTTGTTTTCCAGTTTTTTTTTTTTTTAGTTTTTTACAACATAGTTTTACAACATAGTTGTGTTGTGTTTGCATGATAGTAGCACAGTGATCTCTATTTACATGTATACACATTGTAATATCTTGGGGCCCCTTGTCTGCATGGGCTGATTTACACATAAGGTGGACTATGCCTTTAAGTAATTTTTGCATTATACAGTACATTTGACTCATTATCATCCTGCACATTTAATTATTCAAAAATATATTTCTACAAATGTTGAAAGAAAAAAGAAAAAAAAGAAAAATTCACAGGGCAAAATTTTTTTTTCATAAAGATCCATGGCTGTGGCATTAATATAGACGTGACCTTCAAATGTTAACACTAATTACTTCTTTATTTAGCAGTGGAGTCATGGATGTCCAATGCTGAAAGTTTAATATTGGCATTACAGGAGTACTTCATAAATCACAATTAAATGGAAGTTTTTTTTTTCTTAGATGTTCTTGAAAGATTTACGATAGAAACAGCATTTAGGCTGTCACTGCTAACATAAAATAGAGTAAAACAATAAATTGCCAAACACTCAACAATGAATTCTGATATAAAGCAAGCAGCACTGTATGTGTAATGGACATTATGGGTGGGAGGTAAACAGTAACATATCCAGGATCTTTTAGCAGCTGAAATCAACATTCTGGATTTTACCCAAAATCCACCAGCTTTACCCATCCAAGACTATCAAAGAGTTAGAGGATAAAGAGAAAACCATGAAGTGTACTTAGTGATATAGTATAGCGAAGAAGTCTTTTCAGCGTAAAATGTTATTTTTTCTATTGAAAGTGTGGAATGAAATGGCATAGAATGACGAGTGTGCTGATTTATATTCTTTTACAGTGGAAGAGGACCTTGGTCTAGGTAAAATCAAGATATTGCTCCTTTTTTAGTTCACAGAAACAATTCATTTTAAACAGAATTGCCAGTAGCACACCATTCATCCTCATTTATTTGTATATGTTGTTCTTTGCTCTAATACATTATATTGTTAAAAAATTATATTTTTATCCCAGTTCAGTTACTGAAATATTGAATTTGGAATTCAGCAGCTGCAGCTAGCTCACCTATTCACAATTTCCTAGTATTGGTGACGTTGCTGCTATGAAAATCTATTACCTATTAACATCATATCACAAATCCAGTAGCTGACATCCTCAAAAATCCAGTAGCTGACATCCTCAAAAATCCTGAAGCTGATATCATCAAAAATCTAATAGCTGTCATCATCACGTCCCAAATCCAGTACCTGACATGATCACTAATCCAGTACCTGATATCACAAATCCAGTACCTAACATCAACACAAATCCAGTACCTGATCTCACAAATCCAATACCTAACATTACAAATCCAATACCTAACATCACAAATCCAATACCTAACATCACAAATCCAGTACCTGATCTCACAAATCCAATACTTAACATCACAAATCCAGTATGTGATCTCACAAATCCAATACCTAACATCACAAATTCAGTACGTGATCTCACAAATCCAATACCTAACATCACAAATCCAGTACGTGATCTCACAAATCCAGTACCTAATCTCACAAATTCAGTACCTGACATCACAAATCCAGTACCTGATCTCACAAATCCAGTACCTGACATCACCAATCCAGTACCTGATCTCACAAATTCAGTACCTGACATCACAAATCCAGTACCTGATCTCACAAATCCAGTACCTAACATCATCACAAATCCAGTACCTGACATCACGAATCCAGTAATCCAGTACCTGACATCACAAATCCAGTACCGGATCTCACAAATCCAGTACCTGACATAACAAATCCAGTACCGAATCTCACAAATCCAGTACCGGATCTCACAAATCCAGTACCCGACATCATCACAAATCCAGTACAAGATCTCACAAATCAAGTACCTGATCTCACAAATCCAGTACCTGATCTCACAAATCTAGTACCTAACATCAGCACAAATCCAGTACCTGACATCATTACAAATTCAGTACCGGATCTCACAAATCCAGTACCTGATCTCACAAATCCAGTACCTAACATCATCACAATCCCAGTACCGGATCTCACAAATCCAGTCCCTGACATCATCACAATCCCAGTACCTGATCTCACTATTCAAGGACCTAACATCACAAATCCAGTACCTGATTTCACAAATCCAGTACCTAACATCACAAATCCAGTGCCTGACATCATCATAAATCCAGTACCTGACATCACAAATCCTATACCGGATCTCACAAACCCAGTACCTGATCTCACAAATTCAGTATCTGACATCATCACAAATCCGGTACCTGATCTCACTAATCCAGTACCTAACATCATCATCACAACTCCAGTACCTGACATCATCACAATTCCAGTACCTGACATCATCACAATTCCAGTACCTGACATTATCACAAATCCAGTACCTGATCTCAAAAATCCAGTACCTAACATCATCACAAATCTAGTACCTGATCTCATAAATCCAGTACCCAACATCATCACAAATCCAGTACCTGATCTCATTACAAATCCAGTACATGATATAACAAATCTAGTACCTGACATAATCACAGATCCGGTACCCGATATACTGTAACAAATCTAGTATCTGGCATCATAAATCCAGTACCTAATATCACAAATCTAGTACCTGATATCACAAATCAGGTACCTGACATCATCACAAATCCAGGACCTGAAGTCATCACAAATCCAGTACCTAAAGTCATCAAATCACAAATACAGTACGTGCCATCATCACAAATCCAGTATGTGATATCATCGTAAATTGGGTACCTAAAGACATGACTTAACAAATACAATATCTGCCATCACAACACACTTTAGTGTTGCATTACTGTAGCTCATTGTAGCTTTTTTTCCCCCTGGTTTTTATCTCTACCTATTCAAGTAGAGAATTTAGTCATATAAGCAGAGATCTATATTTTTGCCCATGTACAGTATCTAGCAAAAGTTTTGGAATAGCATAAACATTTACATTTAGAACCTTGAGAGAACAATAAGTGTTAATTTTATATTTATTTATCTTGTTTTCAATAGTATACGGATAGTCTCATTGTGGGGCATCCAATGATAGGTAGGCAGCTTTTGTACTGTACTTTTATGGTTGCAATTCATTTTGTTCTGGACTTCCAGATCCAAATGTTTTTTCCACCCATTAGCTGAGACCGGGGGCATAGAGTTGGGCTTCACATCAGGCTTTGCTTCAAGTCAATACCACATGCCTAGAAGTACAAGCATAACACTCAATGGCCAGGCTGTCCAAGGCTCAATTGACAGCTTTGCGTTTTTGCTCTAAGTGTTTGCATTCTCTGAATGGCGCTCATGCCGAGCAGCGGGCCCCCTGTGTTCCGAATGCAAATCTGGGATGAAGTGGACATCACTGGAGTAGCAGTGTCTACATTAGGGTTTCTAGCTTCCAGGGGCATCGGCCAGGTATGGTATATGTATCAATATTCATACCTGAAATTCATCTTTCAATTGGTGATAGGTTAATAAACAATACAGCTTGGTCTAGAACCCTCCCAAGTCTGTGAGTGGTCAGTAAAGGAACACTGAAATACCACTGAGGTCATCTCTGTGCTCTCCCCTTCTGTAAGGATGTTGCTCATCCCATTCAGTTCTTTGGACATGTCTAATACACCTATCTATATATATAGTATTAAATCAAACAACAATGTAACATATTGCAGCTTACCAATCCTTTATTGCTGTTGCTGCATTCGTTTATTTTCTTCCCTTTATTTTTATCTGGAGATCCATCCAGTAACACAATTCCTGTCCTAAGGCCCCTTTGGACAGCAGCATTGTTAGTAAAGCGAGAGGGCAGCGTTAGATGCACTAACAGATTTCGGTGAAATTCACTAACAAATTAAAGCCGAACTCCAGTTAACATTTCTTAAGTAGTTACAGCAATACATTTTGTTTTCCTTTTGGGATAAACATTTTACATATATGAGAGAAGTTTACCATGTTAAGCCCCCGTCCATTTTAAATGGTTTGTCTCAACCCTCTAACTGGCTTTTGTTGGACAGTTTGGTCTGTTAAAGGAAGCTGAAAAATAGCAGACTTTCTAGTCAATTTACCAGGTGAAAATAAAGGGAAAAAAATCATAAAAAATAAAACTAATGCAACCAATACATCTAAGAATTGGAAACATATTTGGTATTTTTTTACTTGACACTAACTAATTCCATATTTTGTACAAACAAGTGGGGGAAAAAGTTGTGTTTCTGTGCCCTTAAATTATTTTTGATCTTCATTATGGCCCCTTTCGGAGGGAGACAAATCCGTCAAGCAGATCTGCCTGCTCAGCAAGGGATCTCTCCGCTGATTCCTGCTGAACAGGGGGATGACAGGTCCACGTTCATTCTGCTATGCAGAGCGGACTTGGACAAAGACTGGGCCCACTATTCTCTATGGGGTAATCAGATGGAAATGGACTATCTGTCTGTTTCCATCTGACTGTCATCCGATCCGATCCGATCCACCGGACGGATGGGGAACATATCCCCATCCATCTGTTTTTAGCGGACCAGATCAGATCGGATGCTGGTGAGTGTCAGCGGACATCTGCCCCCCCATAGAGAACAATGGGTGGTCTGATCGGGCCCACCTGAAAAACGGACAGGCGGATCTGATTGGTCAGCTGGTGTGAAAGGGGTCTATTAGCTCTAAACTAGATTTGGACACGGTCTGTCCTAACAAAGGGTTAAAGATGTCAAGGCAGAAAAAAAAACATATTTCATAGATCTCTGGAATACTGTATATGCACATTTCCCCAATAATATATCTTTAGACATGCTGCAAGTACAGAAAAATTACGGTCAATGTGCCATTAAAAAGTTTGCTCTTGCTCTTTGAGATAACAACACCGCTTTAAATTTCAAAGCTTGGGGTGACAGCCCTGCCTACTTAATGTCTGATTACAAACAAAAAACACCTCTCCTCATCTATAATCCCTATTTGTTCACAGAGAGGACCGAAGGTCAACAGCTCAAAAGATTTCTGGCAAAACCAGGTATTTTTTGCATTTATTAAACAGGTATAAGGTAAAAAAGACACTTCCCATTCCCCTGCTTTGTGCTGCCCATTTCACAGCTAGCAGCCAACATGGTGCACAGTTTCTAGCAGTCAGACCAGGCTGTTACTGACACCTCCAGTCCCACCAAACAATCCGAAACCCATCAGCATGATTATCAATCATGGGATCACTTTGTCAGATATGATATCAAGGTTCACTATTCACAAGGTAAACCCTTAAAGTGTAGTTCCATGTTTGCAGTCAAATTTAAGAAATATATGTTTGTTATTTATTCCCATTCGCGCAGTATGCCAAAAAAATAAATAAATACTTTAAAATATTTTCTCACCTTTTAGACGTTTCTTGGGAAGAGGTGTCATGGCTGACTGCAAGGTTTTTTGAACAGGGTTAGAGTGAGCCTGTCCCAGGTCTGTCCTCATTAACATACACTGAAAACAGCCCAGCCCTCACACATTTAACCCTTTGTTAGGACAGACAATGTTCAAATCTAGTTACAATTGATAATGAAAATCTGCCTGCACAATACAGGCAGGGTTTATTATGGCAAAAGCGCTGCCTAGCCCCCTCATAAACAAAGAGATTTACCCAGGATTTTTCTTGCTGAAGAGTCCAGATAAGAACATCTAAAACAGGTAAACTGCAATTTTTTTTCCAAAAATGTTTTATTGAGTTCTAAGGAATTGCAATAACAAATACAGAACATTGCCACAATGAAAATCACACCAGAAAATGCCGGGGATCTGAAGACCACCTCGGCCATTAGAGAGTATAAAGTAAACTAAGTAACTGAGATAAATAAATACTCATTGGGTGTCTGTGAATAACATAAACTGTACTGTAACCTAACTTGAGGAAGAGACCAACAAAACAGTGCATCTACCTGTGGAAACCTAGGTTAGTCGCAGCCAGTTAGGGCATGTCATTATGAGGGCTGGGTGGGGGAAATGGGGGAGTCAGGATGGAGGAGGGGGGTGCTGGGTTCTCAATAGTAGCGCTTGGAACCCTTCCAGTTGAGGGGTTATGGGTAAAATGTGGTTGAACGGGTGAACGCAGTGGCTTTGGATCGAAATTAACGAAGCGGTGAGGAGAAGTTTGCAGGAGCGGGAGAAGGGAGGAAGGGGGACTCTTACTCTACTTTTGCCTTTTCAAATCCTATCCATTTTCCCTTTTTCCCTTCCTCCCTAAAGATCAAGCTCACATTAACTGGTTTCATTTTGTGTGTTTAGTAATCTATGACATTCTGCCGAGTCTGTGAATTCTAGCCAACAGGCCAATATTTTCCAGAATTTGTCTCTTTAGCTTGGTAAACTAAATCCTCCATTTTGGCAGTTTTCTTAACCCGTCGAATCCACTTTGTTATGGTGGATGCACTTTTTAGTATAATTACAGTAATAAAAAATTTAAAAAAAAATTAAATTTTTGTTCATATGTCCACCATATATTAAAATATAGAAAAGAAGGAGAAATTGGTCGCACAGCACCAGCTTCTAAGATGCTTCCTTTATTAACATACGTCAAAGGTACACAGGATACAGAGATAGACGTGATTCGCACTTTCAAAGTGCTTGTTCACTAGTGAACTCATTTATGTTAATAAAGGATTCATCTTCCTAGCAGCTGGTGGTGTGCGGCCGATTTCTCCTTCATTTCTACTGTGGCGAGCCAGGGCCAGCACCCACAGCACCGGCATTGCTCCCTTGAGCGGTGGTTGTCTTCTCATTTTCACTATATCAAAAACATAGATCAGTTTTTCCATTAAGACAGTGAGCCAAATAAACCCTTGTATATAATGTATATATTTAAGAAGCCAAATTAGTTAATGTTATCATTAAGTAACCTGACAAACATCATTACTGCTAAATGTGGTCGGGGCATCTAGTCATCAATGACCTATGGTCTCCAAAGGGTTAATGCTTACTGATGATTTTATTTAACATGTAGAAAATCTGCTTATTCCTTATCATTTACAAGCAAAAGTCCTAAAGTACCAGAATGCTTCGAGCCATCCTTAAATCCAAATAACCGCCTAAGCAAATTTCAAGGTGTATGGCTTCCAAACTCTGAAATCAACACATTTGCTAAACCATTCCTGAAAAATATGCGATAGTTTCTCCTAACAAGAAGTGCATTGTATGAAGTCACAAAACAAAAGAAAGAAAGATATCGCTAGAAATAAGTGCCACACTGTTTTGTGCAGAAATGTCAAATCTTTTTTGTCTCTTTTGTTCAACGTGGATGTTCATCTCTTTGACCGTTAATCGCCTTCTTGACAATATAGAAGCAGAATGGTGAATAATGATAGCAATTTCCAAATGCTCTGAGCACAGATGCTGAATGCAGGCTTATTAAAGAATTTTACAATGCTGAAATTTGTTATAGAAATTGCTGTATAGAAAAAAATATATATATAATTGGATCAAAAAATAAAAAAAGAGGACAAATCCTGAAACTTAATACATTTGATAAATTAGGTCATTTATAGAGAGACAGAAACAACAGTATTGCTAGAAAAAAAAAGTAATTTCTTTTATTGCTTTGTTGTGGAGACATATTTACCAAAAAACACATACACAGGGTTGAAAAGATTTAAAGAGACACTCTACTGCAAAGTGCATCCCACGACTCCTGTATTTAATTGCTCTTCTATAACCAGAAGTGGCGGGGAGTGTCAGAGGCTGCAGGGGAGCAACAGCTAGGGAAAAGAGCAGACAGTGTAAGTATATGGGGGTCCTTTTCTGGCACACTATCACTTCGCCCTGCATAGTAACAATGTCACGCCCAATATTTGCCTCACTTGATGGCCAATGTTTCTCTGCGCTAACTGCATGCTCCCAGCACAAAGACTGAGCTGTCACAGGCCGCACTTGGTCCCCATTAATTTTCAGTAACCAGTGGGACTGGCTTGCAAACTTGTGACCATTGTGACAGCCAATCACAGTGATCACATGATCGCTGATTCTTTCCACCCCCCTGGGCATTCAAAACCTAAAAGGAATGCCAAGATGGGCAGGTAGGCAGGTGTAGTCCATTTTCTCTATGGCAGGTTGAGCTCTTTCACAGCTGCCCTGTTGCTGGAAAGGAAGTCAGGAGGAACAAGGTTCCTCTATAGTTTCCTGGGTCACTGAGGAAGCTGTCCTATTAGATGCTGCCACTTCACATGACTCAAGTAGCCATCTTGGGTCAAGCAGAGCCTTTTTAAGGCCCTGGCTCCTGGGTTTTGGCACTCTTTGGCAGGTGGACAGGGTAGGGACAGGTACCCCATCTGCGAGACACAGTAATATTGCCAGGGAAGGGTTCCTGATGAGGAGGGTAAGAGTAGGACCACATCACTTCTGGACATTCTCCCAACTAGGGACCAGGTGGCCAGGCTGCATTCAGTCCCCTCTAAACAGACGCTGTCATTCAGACTGGAATCTACTCCTGTCACGCTACAGAACTGTATGTGTGCCCTGCTGGGTGGCTCTCCCACTGGGTTTGTTGTGAACTGTTGTTGCATTTCTTCAATACAAGTCTATTGAATCTATAGCCGGCTTATGACAGCTCGTTCCTCCAGTGTCCTCCGACATCCAGCTCACATCAGAGCCACAGCGTAGCGGCATGGACTGACAGCTCCACTGAATATCACTGTACAGAGCCTACACCAGTCTCACACCTTCATAAGTAGAACATTTTATGTATTTTATCTATTGAATAAAAAAACTATATTACACCAAGAGTGCGCTTGGCGCTTTTCTTCTCTCTACCTCCTCTCTTGCAGCTTGGGTCTCCAAGCCCTTCTTTGTACACAGCAGCCTTGCATCTCTCTTGGAATACAGTCACCTGTTTCACATATTTCTAAGCAAGGCTTATTTTAACGCTATAAGCTGCTCGGGAGTGAGCCTGCTCGGGTGCCACCACAGCAAGCTCTTTGCTTTGGGGACACTTGGTAGGAGGGAGGGGCCAGGAGTGCAAGCTGGGGACCTGAGAAGTGGAGGATTGAGGCTGTTATGTGCAAAACCGCTGCACAGTAAAACATGTATATATATATATATATATATATATATATATATATATATATATACATATATAAATAATCTTGCCTTTAATATCACTTCAAGGCTCCGTTCACACCATGCGGGAGTGACAGGACAGGGTCATGTTTTCCGCACATTTCTGTGTGTTTCTGTGTGTTGCACGTAGGACAGCCCATTTTTTTCACAGGGCTGCCCAACACAGAAGAAATGCTCATAAGAAGCCTCTAACCTTTTTTGGATATCTGCTGTACCCAAACGCATGGTGCTGTGACACCTTGCACTCTACTGTGTGTGAAAAGAAGCATGGTTGCATAGTTCTCAACTGTCCCTGATTTCGAGGGACTGTACCAGATTTGGAACAAAGTCACTCTGTTCCTCTTTCCTCCTCATTTGTTCCTCATTTCGGTCTGATCTATATAATTGTATATAAAATACACTTTTTATCTTTTAAAAGGTGTTTCCCAATGCCAAACCTTTCATCCAATTTCTAAATTGCTGCATTTGTAAATTTCAAAAGCCATTATAAAGGATTAGTAGTAGTAAAATAAAGCACATGTAGGTTTAACAAATCATTTTTGGTATAATTCTCCTTTAAGGGGCATGGCAGGGGGTGTGTCCTATGCCTAAATACTTTTACTAATAGGTGTCCCTCGTTCCCATCTAAAAAAGTTGGAAGGTATACATTTGCAGATGCATGGGGTTGCCGCTGCGCCTGCAAAACTGCAGAATGTTTCTTTGCATTGCAAGAAGTGAACCTGTTATAGATGATGTATAGAGAGATGCCATTGCTTGCCTCTTTCTGAAAATGCTAGATGCCTGACCATATCTGAGTTCACCACTTTCGAGCATGCTGCAAATGAGTGTAAAAAAAAAAAGTCAGAATTGCTCATCTTTACGCTTGTTTCAATTCAACATCAGCACAATAGCCAGAATTCTAGCATTCTTTAACAGAGGTCAGCAATGGAAGCCTTATTCCCTCATGACAATTTTTCTTTAACGCCAACTTGAGTCTTGCTTATTTCTTCTTTTACTGCCATCATTTTCTCAAGCCTTTGTACTTTACTGTTCACTATTAAAATCATATTAAGGCAATTGCAAAAAGAGAATATAGTAAAACATTCTATTCCCCGCATGCTTGAGAATACCGAGAGGTCTGAGGAATAATTATCTTCCATTATAAGTAATTAGAATATTTGCAACTGAATCACTTTTGCTATGACATCTTTACAAAAATTAAACACACCTGTAGGAATCCCTTTCTTTATTAAGGGCTATTCATAAGCCAATTATCATTTAGTAATTATAAATATTACTTAGTTTCCTACAACATGTCTAAGCTTACCAGTCAGTATTAAATACACATTAAAATTGAGCAATGTATAAAAATAATTATAGAATGGCACTGAAGACCCTTATTATATAGTGCTCATCAGACTAGCCACCATTTATTTCTTTCCCCTTGAGGGACTGTTTTTATATATTCGTGATTTAGTATGGTTTTATTTTTATTTTTTGATACAAATAAAATATAGATTTTTTTTTTTAAACTAAACTAAACCTGTACAGTCTGACTTTTTCCTTTTTCTTATATATATATATATATATATATATATATATATATATATATATATATATATATATATATATATAATTAGGCCACATGTGTCACAGATATTTTTTTTATAACTATAGAAAAGAAAACAATGCCTATAGTAACCCAACATGCTTTATATTTTATTCTAAAAAAAAAAAGAATAAATGTTATTTTCTGATATCATTACATTGACTGCAAATTCAGGTTTTGTATTGACTTTGGTGGATTCTGCATAGTATATGCCAAGAGGGGCCCCTATACTAAACAATAGTGGACTTAGCTAAGAAGGGCTCGACAAAAAAAATATTATAAATATAATACAAAATATATAACATAACAATAAATTTTTTATTATATTACCCCCTTATTTTGCATAGCCCTTAGGACAGTTACCCCAGAGTGGTCCCTGAAAGCATGTTAGCCGGGGAAAGACAACATACTATCTTTTCATATTTTCATATTCTTGTAATATTTTAGCCATTTCTTGGGAAACTAACAGGTACAGGTGACTTGTTTACTTATCTCTCAATTGCACTGCTGGATCTCTCTAGTTGAGTTGATCAAATTGTGCTACTATTGTTAAAGCCTTCAAGGCCTTTGGTTATCCTCCATGGTATAATCTGTTCTTTATCCCTGTAACCTTTCTGACAGACAGTTTTGTTTCTTTGGTTTGTATCCTGGTACCCCCTTGTATAAACCTTATGTTTATGCCTTTTCAATAAAAAGATTAAAAGTAAATAATATTATATTATATTATATTATATTATATTATATTATATTATATACAGTATTTGTCCTTTATAAAATATGAAATAATGGATGGTACATCAATGAGCTCTTTCTTACAAATTATACACAATGATGCATGTGATGATTTCTCAAGAAGGAAGTAACATTTTATCAGATTAGATATTAGGTGTATAGCTTTGTTTAATTTGTAGTTAGTGACACAAGTGGTGCGAAAAAAATTATATTTCTAGTTATTCTTAACTTAAAAAGTATTATTTGCTGCTGTGATCAGATTACCCATTAGAAGGTGGCTACATTGTTCTACATCATCCCACTATGTGTAGAAATGTAGCCACCCATGTGCGTTACTAGGCTTGTAAAAGACTTGGGTATATTTGGGCACCCCAAGGAGTGCAGTAATGCAGTAATCAGTGGGGGTAGCCAAATTGCATTAAAGGGGTATATCTAAATAAAATCCAAACCTACTTGTACCCATTTAATATGCTTTCATTGCTTTTCCACAAGCAAGAGTTTAACAGACATGTATAAACCTCTTCACAATTATTGCAAAAAATAAAAATAAAAAGCTTCCATTATATATGCTTTTCTGCACACAGACTATAGAAGGAGAGTAATAATGTACAATATAATGCATATAGTACAGATGTCTGTACTGGACAGAGTGCTTTGGTCTGCGCCGAGTTTAGGAGTACATATTACACATAGTTCAGAGGTTAGGATTAGGTAACACATCAAGTGCAGGGGTAAGGAATACAAAACACACGGAGCACAAAATATGAAGGTCCGGTGTACATTATGCATATGCATAATGAGTATAGGTGTCAGGACTCAGGAGTACAGATCAAAGAAAGTGCAGCGGTCAAGGTTGTAAAGGGAAGACAGCAGGAGTCAGAAAAGTGCAAATCCCCACCCACTGCAAGCAATACTGTCCCCACTTTCCCTTCAGCAAAAATGCCCCCTCCCTCCAAAAAAGATTCAGCACAAATCTACACACTCATAACCCCCATCCCACACACACACACAAATCCACCCCCTCAAATCACTACTCCCAGCAGAAATCGTCCCCCATAAATCCCCCTTCCCTACTTCTACAAAACGCTCTTCCATTCCCAAATTCTCTCCCCCTCCAGTCTCCCCTCCTAGTACAAATTCTTCTTCCCCTCCCAATTCCCCCCCTTCCTAGCACAAATCATCTTCCCCCATCCCCTCCTAACACAAATCCTCTCCTCTCAAACACCCTCAAAACAAATAATCTCCCTCCTAAACCCCCCCTAGCACAAATCGTCCCCCAATGCTCACTCCTAGCACAATTTATTCCCCCTGAATTCCCCTGCTAGCACATATCCTCACCCCCCCCCCCCCATCCTGTCATCCTAGCAAAAATGATCTCCCCCAATTCCCACCTCCTATCACAAACCCTCTTCCGCCCAATTACCTCCAGCATAAATATTCTTTCCCACAATCCTTTCTCCAACAACAAGACCACCCCAAATCTCCTCCTAGCATAAATCAAGTCCTCCCTTAAATTCTCATGTTCTAGCACTCATTATCCTTTCCCAATCCCCCACTTCTAGCACAAATCCACTCCCCCCTCGTCCCCAAAATTCCCCTCCTAGTACAAATCTACTCTTTCCCCCCAAAATCATCCAGCACAAATTCTTTTACCCCCAGCTTTAATTCTTGCTCCCTCTTTCCCTATCAGATCATTCTGTCTCCCCTGAACTTACACACCTCAGATAGGACGCGGAATGAGAGATCCTTTTCCTCCCAGCCCAGCCAATTCCTGCGAATCAACGTACCTGTAGGTTGGCCCAGAAAAGTGGTTGTACCAGGATGATGCCTGCAGTACTGTTCTATAGAGCCGATGGTCGACTTTTAAAAGAAAGTCCCCCCCACCTTCCACCACTTTCAGCGGCACTGCCCGGGTCTCCCGTCCCACGGGGATGTATTAACCTGGAAGCAGCATCAAGACGCCACTTTCGGTTTACTCGGCGGCTAACGGCGCAAAATTTAAAAAGCTGTCAGTGTTCAAAAACTACGATTTTAGCATTTTAAATACTTTGAAGTGCAGTGGGGGGTCTGGGGTCTTTTAGACCCTCGATCCCTCCATAAAGAGTACCTGTCACTGCCTATTACTGTCACAAGGGATGTTTACATTCCTTGCGACAGCAATAAAAGTGATCAGATTTAAAAAAAAAAAAAAATTCCACAAAGCTAAAAATAAAAATTAAAATAAAATAAATAGGAAAAAAAGAAACTTAAAAAGCGGCCCCATTGTCGTGAGCTCGCACGCGAAAGAAAATGCATACGTAAGTCGCGCCCGCAAATGAAAACAGTGTTCAAACACATGTGAGGTATCGCCGCGATTGCCAGAGCGAGAGCAATCATTCTAAAAAAAGACTTACGCTGCAACTCTCAACTTGTAGCCGTTAAAAAATTTAAAAAGCGTTGCCTAAGGAGATTTTTTTGTCTCCGTAGTTTGTCGCCATTCCACGAGTATGCGCAAATTTTAAACTGTAACATGTTAGATATCTATTTACTCAATGTGACATCATCTTTTACAATATACAAAAAAATTGGGTTAACTTTACTATTTCGTTTTTTTTTAAATGCAGTGAAATTTATTTTTTCCATAAAAATTGCGCTTAAAAGACTGCTGCGCACATATGGCATGACAAAAATATTGCAATGCCCGCCATTTTATTCTCCAGAGTCTTTGCTAAAAAAATATATATAATGTTTTGGGGTTCTAAGTAATTATATAGCTAAAAATACTGATTTTATCTTGTAAACAACAAGTGTCAGAAATAGGCTTGGTCCTTAAGTTGCTAGAGAAAGCTTCCCTCTGAAGTGAATTGCTGTGACAGACAGTCGGTGGGGAAAGATGCCGGCCGCTGATTGTAGCGCCAGGGTCCCAGGGCACATCTCAGGATATATGGGGCTTAAGTCTTGGGTGTCCAGAGCTGGCGATGCCCCTGTAGCCATCCTCTCTTATACAGTACAAATGGGTGCTGCTCTAAGTGGGTCTGCTATATGATCTCCCTCACTATCCTCATAACTGCAGGTGCAATGCCCAGCTTTTTACCTGAATATAGGATTTACCAAGAAAGATAGGGTGCACCAAGGATAATAGGACACCCTAAAACTTCAGATGGCTGCACCATCCGGACTTCTTGTGCATCCCAACCACCCTCTCTTACTCGCTTCCAAGATGGACTACAGACTATGCACTATTTCTTCCATACAATCAAAAATGGGGGGGGGGGGGGTGGAGAGGTCCAGGAGCTTACAGATGATGTTACAAGGAGGCAGAAAAACACAGTGAGAAACGATTTCATGAAAAATAGATTACATGGCCATTACATAGTGGATGTGTATGGTTTATTTTTTGGGAATAAGGTTTGCCAGCAGCCTACTGCAGAAGCTCACATGGCAGTCTACCAACCCTACTGATTGTGCGGCAATGGCAGATTTACAAAGACAAAATTGCCAAAGAAAACTGTATACAGTTAGACATGTTGCCACAGATGAAGAGAAATAGATTGCGAGTTACATCCACTTTAACTGGCTGCTAGCTGTGGGATATTTATAATGATACTGTATACTGATATGTCAGCACTGTAACAATTTTGTTTAAACAATTTCACTGCGGTTAAAAACTAATTTAAAACAGATTGACAGCTTTCCTTAGTATAAACCACAAATATCTTGGATGATGAGAACATGGCAGTAAAATGATTTGACTGAGACATATTTAACAAGACAATAATTGGAAGCGTGGCTTGGTAAGTCATTTTAAGGAAACAACTCACTGAGGAACAAGCAGAAATGATGGTCATTTAATTAGTCTTTAGGGAATGTATTAAAATTGGTCTTAACAGAAACCATTTATATATTTATATGCACAATGCATTCCAAAGGTTGTATAGATTTAAATTTAACATCATGTAGAAGCATTGACTAGAAGATCTTATTAAAGTCTGCACAACCTTTAGCTGATATATGTGGGAGAGGGTAGACACAACGTAAATAAGTGTATGCAGCTTCATACACAGCTATTATCCCTACAGTCATTCCTCACAGGGAAAACAAAAAGATTACTGGCTGTAAAATTCAACCTAGCTAATGGATCTGCCCAGACTTCGTTATTACACACATTGAACTTTTTCAGCATAGGACAGCAAGCAAGTCCTACAAGTGGGTTTTTTCACCTGTTTAACTCACCATTTAGGTTAAAATGTTTTCATGCATTCTCCTTTAGAGCCACCAACAATAATGCAGTGCCAGGACTTGCTTGATTGGATACAAACTGAATAACTGGATTTTTGTCTTGCCGTAAAATCCCTTTCTCTGATGTTCATTGACAGACACAGCTCCCATAGGGCAGCCCCAGTTTTGTACCAAGCAGTGTCTGAAGAACATAACCCCCAACTCATTAGAGAGGTGGGTGCTGTAACTGTCAATGAACATCAGAGAAAAGGATTTTACGACAAAAATCCAGTTTTCTCTTTCGTTCATTGACAGACACAGCTCCATATCTTCTTTGACCCTTGGGATGTCCCAAAGCAGTGTCAACATGAGGGGTGGGAAGAACACAGTAATAAATATACTTCCCAAAGGCTAAACGTAGCCAACCAGGTAAAACAGGAGCTCAACCAGGAACAATTGGAGCTCCCCTGACAAAAAGAACACCCTCAAAAATGACTAATCCTCGCCAACAGCGGCCCGCAAACCCTTCTTGCCAAAGGAAGCATCTGCAGATGCCCCCACATACACCTTATAAAATTTTGTGAAAATGTGCGTGGACGACCAGGTCACTGGCGCCTGATAACGGAAGGCCCAAGAGACACTAAGCGCCCAAGCAGAATGCGCCTTAACAGGGAAAGGAGGATTCTGATCATTAAAGGGATAGTCCAGCACTACCATTTGCCTAATCCATCTGGAAATGGTCGCAGCAGACATGGCCCTTCCCTTACAGGGTCCATCCGTAAAGACAAATAGGGAATCTGATTTTGGGGAACAACTCAGTCCTCATCACTAAGTAAGGGGAACGACAGGACAAGCTGCCAGCTCCGACACCCAATGTGCAGAAGAAAAAGCCACAAAGACGGCTACCTTCTGGGACAATGTATGCAGAGGTATCGTGCGAATATTTTCCAACAGCGGTTACTGAGGAACCGAAAGCACCAAGTTGAGATCCCACAAGGGCAATGGAGACTGCACTGGGGGAGCAAAGTGGCAAAAGCCCTGAACAAAGGTGGGAACCACCGTAAGCGTAGCCAAATGACCATAAAAGAAAACCACCAAGGCCGAAACTGGCCCTCGGAACCGGAGGCCAGACGCTGCTCCACACCTCGTTGGAGGAAAGCCAAACTCCGAGTCACCGAAAAGGAGCAGGGGTGAACTCCAGGAGATTCACATCCGCAAAGTACGCTCTTCAAAGAGGTAAAATAGGTCGATTTTTAGCTTACAGCAGCGTGGGAATCACGGATTCAGACAACCCTTTAGCATTCAGCAATTCTGGAGCGTCGGTGACCAACCGTATCAGATCTGCGTACCAAGACTGGTGAGGTCAGTCTGGAGCCACTAGGATAGCCGTAATCCCTATATACCGACGTATATTAGACGATACTGGTCCCAAAGGAGCCACCAGTGAGTCTGTGGCATTGGCCAGAGGATCCCGAGACCGTGCCACAAACCCAAGCAACTTCCTGTTGAGACGAGAGGCCAACAGGACCACCTCGCGGGTTCCCCACCGGAGACACCACTGATGAAACATCTCCGGAGGAAATGCCACCCCCCCAGTGGGACTATGTCGCGGCCGATCTAGCGTGGAGCTGAGGCCTGTGCGCTGGCTGGCCAGACTGGGAAGACCATAAGGATCTAGGATATCCAGTCATTCGCCCAGTCCGGCAGTTGATTGTACTTCTCACAGGAACGGAATTGATTGCAGTTCTCACAGGAATAGAAAATATTAAAAGAAGAAAAAAATTCAGTTTAAAAAGGAAAAAATGCCAGGACCATGGCTTCCCATATTTCCTTTAAACTTTCATGTTATAGTTACTGGCAAGTGTTAATTTAGGCACCAGATTTCAATTTAGTTTTAGTCATAGCCCTTTGACTAAAATGCCATTTTAGTTTTGGTCCCATGTTATCTGCAGTTGTTTTCGTTTTAGTCTTATTTAGTCGACTAAAATCTGCAGTACATTTTGGTAGACTAAAATGTCCTACATTTTAGTCGCCTAAAATCATTTTAGTTGACTAAAATCAAATGCATTTAGTTAAATTGTAATTCAATTATTTAAGCATTTCTCTAGAATTTCTAAAATCATTATATCCAGCAGCCCATTGACCAATTAGTCCGCTAAATCAACATAAGCAGCAGGGACCTGCTCAGTCTCCAGGCCCTGACGCAAAACTTGGCCCATTCAGTTAGGGTCTGAGACACCAGGGCTGAGGCAAAGACTGGCTGCATCCCTATGAAGCTTCAGTCATCTCTAGGGTCTCCTGGACTAAGGGACAATGGCCCCCATGACATTATCGGGCTACACAAACATGGCTGCTAACCGGGAGACCAGCCGAGCTAAGGGAAAATAGCCTCTGTGACATCATGCCATCAGCTACAGCATGCTACCAGGATCTTCCCTGCTCCCTTTGCAAGGCTGCATCCTCTGCAAGGGGACCCCCCCTGAATGTAGGTCACATGTTTAGGAGAGACTCCGCTGCACACTCTGCAAACAGGGCATGCACCTTGGGTTCTCCTACACTGGGACCCCTCCAGACTACCAGGGCAGGACTTACACTATTACTACAGGACCCTTACAGAGGGGGGACAGCAGGGGAGACCCCAGGGGTCTCTGCTGCATCCTCTGCCCTGGGACCCCCACCAGACTCCAGATCCAGACAGGGGGGAATAGGAGTGGGGGAAGCCCAGCTCACTTAGGGAATTTAAGGATGGAAGGAGAGAAACTGCAGGCAGGTCCGACTGTCCCTGGGGGTTACCTGTGTCCACCACAAAAAAAATGCCAAAAGGGGAGAGGGGGGACTGTACTTACCCTTCTGTGGTGTGGGTAACGCTCCAGACAGAATCCTCGCCACCGAAGTAGGGGAGCTGTTGACCAAGGGACTGCTGCAACTCAGACCTAAGCCCAGTCGTATGCGACCCTTGCGGGCTAGCCTCTGCCCGTGAAGCTATTTCACGACCAACCTAGTGCTTAGCTGAGGTCTGAACATGCTCGATGGCTGGGGTGGGGGACCACTGGATCTAGATTATCCATCCCGTCGCCCAGCCTGGCAGTTAATTGAAAATGTCTTGTGAGAAAAAAATGTAAGGAAGGAGAAAAAAAAACAAATTGCTAGGACCAGAGATCCCAGCCGGAAGCCTAGGTCCTTACTCCTGACTAGACAGATTAAAACGGATTACCTAGAGCAGAGAGGGTTTTTTTTTACCAAGCTGAGGATGGCCCATGGGTGAAGCCAGGTGTTTTTTTTTTTTTCTGCCTAGTCCTACTCCTGGAGGAGGCAATATAACCCAGTAGCTATGATTTATTGAGC